>NW_028318964.1:373835-747670 GCF_062004578.1 Staurois parvus
TGTTTAGGCAGGGTGTCTCTTTGCTTCTTTCCCTCTCTGCAGCTTCCCCCTCCTGCCCCTCCCCTCATCCTGTCACGGCCCTTTGATGCGGACCATCCAAGAGGAGAGGTGTGACTTTTGTCCCCGAGAAGCCCACATGTCTCAGGGAGGAATAGGGAGTGCAACTCACCAGGGAGCCCAGGCCACAGCAGCCACACTGACGCTGCACGGCCCCGACACACAGCGCGAGCACAGAAGTTTTTCCCAGGGGTTGCACTCCTTAGAGGACAAAGGCCACAAACCCGAGAGCACGGCCCGTGTCAAGGGGGCGTGCCTCATTTCCGGGCGACGAGGCACGCCACCCCAGGTTGCTAGGGCAAGCAGGGATGCTCCATACAGACCTTAAGAGGCCTGAGCGGAGGGTCTTGGATTTTCTTCACCGCTGTGCAGCTGCCAGGAAAGTCTGTGCTGAGGCAGGACTTCTGTAGCCCTCTGCAAAAGACCTCAAATGGCTATTCTTGTCGCCCCTGAGCTGGGGGGAATTATTTATTAATACTGCTGTACTGGGGTGGAGAGCGAGGAGATTATTCCCACTACTGACTCTGCAGCAATACCCAATGCTTGGGAGGATTATTACTACTTCTGACGCTGATGCTAAGATTGGGAGGATTATTTCCCACGGAGTACACTGCTGGTACTTAGGACAGGTACCTGTTGTTAGGACTTTCTGTTGTGTGCTGAGGTGGGTCGCCCCCCTGGACTGTCGTCTGCTGTGAACCCAGGCATCCCTGCTGGAGCCGTGAGTGTTGGCACCCCTGTTTATTCCCCCTGGACTGTCCTTGAACTCTGCTCCCCTCTGCTCCCTACTTGGATTACAAATTGCTAGAGACTCTAACTTTGCCCCCCTTTGGGGATGGATTACACTTATTTTGAGCCCTCTCCTTGCTGTTCCCCTAGACTGGGTACTGCCACGCTACCTGCAGACCTCAATTGAGTGACTGTCATTTCCTTAATAAAGCTTTGTATGTTTATCATCTGCTCTGTGTGTTCTGTCCTGCTTACGCTCCGTCACAAGGACTTCCTGCAATTCCTTCCAGTTACTGATTTGACTGTGGGAGGCTTAGCCTCCTTAATGTTACAAAGTTTAATAGCATTTGGAATAGATTGTCAGCATTTAAGAGGACAAGGTTATGATGGAGTTTCATCTATGTCAGGCAAACTAAAAAGGTACACAGGCTGTAGTTAACCCCTGGCGGTATTCCCGAGTGTAGCTTGGGGTAAAGTTTCAGTACCACAAGCAGTAACCCCGAGCTACACTCGGGCTTACCATGCAGCGCTGCTCTGGGATCTGTTCTTCACTTACCTTGTCCAGCAGTGTCCCCGGCAATGTAATCCGGCGGATGCCGGCATCTGTCATCTGGGTTCCGTCCCCTGCGATACGTCGGGACGTATGGGGGACGGAACGGCGGGAAATTTGAAAATGTCAAAAAGTGACATTCAATAAATACACTAAAATCACATAGTAAAACATTACTGTATCAAAGCATTTCATATACATTTTGTCCCTAGTGCTTTGTCCTGTGCCCTGCCTGCATTTTTACTGTTCTTTCTGCCTGGAAACTGAGAAATGTCCATGGCGTCCAAAAAGCATCCCTTTAGGTCAAAAGCGATTTTAGACCAGCTAGAGAACAGCGATAGTAAATTAGAACCACTTGCAGAATTGAGTGATAATGATTCGTGGGGAAATTCGTCATCAGACACTAAAAACGATTTTGTGGCTTTGATCAGTGATGTGCGAACTTGGAGCTATATTTCAAATTTCAGTGTTTTTGGTTTGATTATATTATTGAATTAAATTTATTATTATAATATTTTTTATGATTATTAAATTATAATTTATGATTTCGTGTTTCACGTTTTATCCTACCCAGGATGTTCACTAGACTCTTGTTCAGACAGATTTCAGTGAATTATTTCTAAAAATTACAGGCCTACAATTAAAAAAATACATATTTCCATGCAAAAAAATGTACCGCTTTAAGCACAGAAATATGGACATAATCATACCGCTAGGGAGGTTAAAGAGCAATATCTTACTGCACTCTATATTCACTGCTCAGCTCACTCTTTGAATTCAGCAGTGTCTAAATCTTGTGAAGTGCAAGCTATCAGGAACTACTTAGGGATTGTAGGGGAAGTTCACAACTTTTTTAAATATCCAAAAAGAAAAGCAGTGTTTTGCAGTGTATTTAAACATGCAGTATGCTACCTACTGCACAATCTTTGAAAAGTCTTTTGTGCAATTTGATGGATAGAGAGATTTGATGCAGTCACTGATTTTATAGAACTACTTGAGCCATTGGTAGAAGCATTGACAATTATATCATGCTGGCCAAAAGATTCCTCAGACACGTCTAAAGAGGCAAACTCATTAATGTGCTCTATTCTACAGTGTGACTTTATCATCTTTCTCTTTGTGACCGCAAAGGTTTTGAACTTGGTCGAACGTTAAGTAAAGTCCTTCAAAAGCTACAGGAACCTTTCAAACTCTCTTTCAAACAGCAACAGATGTTTGTCAGAAGCTGAACATTACAATCTCTCTTCCAATAGTGGTAGCAGCCCAAAGAAACAGACCAAACTACATGACCAATTGTCCTGAAAAGTATTTCCGACTGGCAGTATATATTCCATTTTTGGACAGGTTTATAACAGAGCTGAATTGTAAGTTTTCAGAGTTTAGGAAAGTGCTATCTGGATTTTCATCCCTTTTTCCAGCTGAAACCAGTGATATTCCTATGAAAGAGGAAGACCTGGAGGACTTCAGGACCTTATTTCTATTTTATATGGAGGGTAGTGGTGGTATCTGAACTGCAGTTATGGAGAAGGAAATGTAGGAAACTAAACCCAAGGCATACAAGGTATACCAACCCATTGTTGGAGATACAACAGCATGTACTATAAGTATTGTATGTTAATATCACTTGACCAGTAGATGGCACTGTACACTAAGGTTATCAGTTGTGCATATGTGTAAAACTTGTTGGTTCTCTCTCTTCCTCTCTCTTTTCTCTCTCTTAAGATGTCTGCTATTACAACCTGCTGAAGTGTGCTGTGTGTTTGCAACTTAAGCCACACAAGTAAAGTCACAGTTCTGCCTCATCACAAACTACCAGTGTCTTCTATAACACATAACCAACAGGTCATGGGCCCAGCTCCAGACACTGGAAAAAGGAGAACTACAAGCAAGTAAGTGCTGCATTTACAATCCTACCAAATCCTGTGTGAGAAAACAAGAGCTGTATCCAATTCACTGAAAGATGGCAAGTGATTCAGATATGAAGTTTACAATAGCAAAGCTCAACAATACCAACTACCAGCTATGGAAGTTTAAGCTTGAAATGCTGTTATCCAAAGATGACTTGTGGCAGGTACTAGATACACACAGACCCAATGACAAACCGGAAGAATGGGACAGAAAAAACAGGCAAGCAAAAGCAGTCATAAGCCTGTTAATGGAGGAGGATCAACTCATTCATATAAGGAAAGAAAGCACAGCTAAAGGTATGTGGACTGCATTACAAAAACTGCATGAACGTGCAAACCTAAACAGTAAACTATATCTGCTGCGCAAACTGTATAAGATGAGGCTGGAAAAGGGGCAGGAAATGGGTGAACATGTAAATGCCATGCTAGAAATTGTGGACCAGCTGAGTGCAATAGGTGAAGAAATGAACGAGAACCATGTTGTGGCAATACTTCTATGCAGCCTTCCAGAATCATACAGTGCCCTTATAAATGCTCTAGAAACTAGACCGGAAACTGAACTGACGCTAGAATATGTTAAGGGAAAATATATTGATGAATACAGCAGAAGAAAGGAAAATTTGCATAGTGAAGAGAACGAGAGACCAGAGGCAGCTCTGAAGGTGCATGAAGGCATAAGACAAAGCAAAGAAACCAGGGTATGTTTTCGCTGCAAAAAGGCCGGTCACCTGAAAAAGAACTGTTCAATCTGGAAAGCTGAGCAGCGAAAGCGGGAGCTACCCACAAGAGAAAGAGCTAAAGCGGTCATGAAAGAAAATGAAAGTGCATCATGGAGTGGTACTTTTAAAGTGACTCAGAATAGTACCTCACACGGATGGTACATTGATTCAGGGGCAACAAGTCACATGACAAGCAACGAGACATTCTTCACAGAAATTGATTTTAGTGTAAAAGATAAAGTCTTCCTAGGAAATGGGAAAAGTATTACAGCGGAAGGTAATGGTCAGGGATTTCTGAACTGCAAAACATCATCAGGGGGCAAGCAGAGCATCCTTGTAAAGATTGTTCTATATGTTCCAAGCCTAGAAGGAAGCCTCCTATCAGTTAAAACCCTTGCAAGCAATGGACTCACTGTCCAGTTCAGAGGTGATGAATGCACAATTCAAAATGGAAAGTAAATTCTAGCAAGAGGAAGATTAAATGAACATCTGTACAAACTCATCACTGAAAGTGAGAAGGCTAATGCGGAAACTCATAACCCACATGACAAGTGCATCCGCCTGTGGCATAGAAGATTGGGGCATCGAAACCCAGAAGCTATAAAGGACTTTGCAAAGAGAGGTCTATCAGAAGACATGAAAATATTGCCTTGCCACACACTCAGCAAGTGCACGTGTTGCATCAAAGCAAAGGCCACCTGGACCCCTCTTCCACAGACCAGTCAGAGTAAAACCATTAAACCCATGGAACTGATACACAGTGATGTGTGCGGACCAATGAAAACCATCACACCTAGTGGGAACAGATATTTACTGACTTTCATTGATGATTATTCCAGGTACACAATAACGTATCTAATGAAGCACAAAAGTGAGACATTAGAAAAACTTCAAGAGTTTGTAGCTATGACAAGCAACAAGTTTCAAAGGAAACCTGGAATAATACGCACTGACAATGGAGGGGAATATATGAATAAAGAGATGGAATCATACCTAAAGAAACAAGGTATTATACACCAAACAACTGTACCATACACTACTGAGCAAAACGGTGTAGCGGAAAGAAAGAATCGCACTCTTGTAGAAATGACAAGATGTATGATTACGGATGCTGCCTTACCTAACAAACACTGGGGAGAAGCAATAATGACTGCAACATACCTACAAAACAAGCTCCCATCAAAAGCTATTAAGAGTACACCATATGAAATGGATCAAAACCTAACGTAGGACATATTAGAGTATTTGGCTGTAAAGCATATGCCCACATTCCAAGTCAGAAACGCTCCAAGTTGGAGAACAAAGCCATAGAAGGCATTCTGGTGGGCTACAGTGAGCAGAGTAAGGGATATAGAATCCTTTGTCCAAAGACCAACAAGGTCACAGTAAGCCGCAGTATTTATTTTGATGAAAGTGAAGCACCAGATAATACAATTCTTGAAAAATGTGGAGAGGATTTACGCGCTGAATCGGCAAGAGACACTGACCCATGCGAAGCAGGACAACAGCCAGAACAAGAAGTGGAATTTACAATCAATGAGCCAATAGAACCCACTGAACAACAAGAAATCAGAAGATCCTCTCGAATGACAAAAGGGATACCACCCCGCAGGTTATCATACGCTGCTAAAACACATCAAACACAGGAGCCAACATCCTGGGAAGACATAGAAACTTTGCCAAGAAGGGAAGCCGATCAGTGGAGAAAAGCAGCTGAAGAAGAAATAAAATCACTTCAAGAAAATAAAACTTGGTCACTAACAGAACTCCCTCCTGGTCGCAAAACCATCGGAAACAAGTGACTGTTGCACTCTCTTCAACTGAAGCGGAATACATAGCAGCAGCACATGCATGTCAAGAAGCCATTTGAATTCGTCAACTTCTACTAGACATGGGACTGAATATGTCACAACCCACACCCATCTTTGAAGACAATCAGGGATGCATAAAGCTTACACACTCTGAGAAGATTAACCCAAGAACCAAGCACATTGATGTAAGATATCATCTGCTCAGAGACATGCAAGAACAAGGGGTTATCGACATCCAGTACTGCCCATCAGAGGAGATGACTGCAGACGCACTCACCAACCTTTGCCAAGGGAACGTCATTGTTTTCTACAAAAGAGACTAAATGTCATATAATTATGCACATGCCGTTGAGAAGGGGTGTTGGAGATACAGCAGCATGTACTATAAGTATTGTATGTTAATATCACTTGACCAGTAGATGGCACTGTACACTAAGGTTATCAGTTGTGCATATGTGTAAAACTTGTTGGTTCTCTCTCTTCCTCACTCTTCTCTGTCTCCTTAGATGTCTGCCATCACTGTCTGCTGAAATGTGCTGTGTGTTTGCAACTTAAGCCACACAAGTAAAGTCACAGTTCTGCCTCATCACAAACTACCAGTGTCTTCTATAACACATAACCAACACCCATGTGGTATACAGAGACTCAGCATTTGTGACAGACATATATCCAAACATTGCTACTCTTCTGCAAATTCTGGCAACACTTCCTGTGTCAGCTTCCACAACTGAGAGGTCATTCTCCAGTCTGAAAAGGATCAAGACATACTTGAAGAATACAACAGGTCATGTAGGTAAAATAATACATTATTAGAAGTTGAATATTACTACTTTAATTTCTATAATGTGTGTGTGTGTGTGTTTTTTTTCTTATCCAAACAGACTGAATGGATTAGCACTCTTATCAGTTCACCATTTGGAGCCAGTAACACCACTGGAAGTTTTGGATAAGCTTGCTAAGAAGAAAATAAAACTGGACATGACATTATAGCTTTGGTAAGTACTGTTTATGTCCTCATGCATTGTATTTTCTGTGCTGGGCCACATTCAAATGAAATTGACTATTACAAGTGTTCTTCAAAATGTCTCCACACTTTTTGTAGCTCTATTTAGTAAGAAAAAGTGCAGAAACATTTTGGATGACTTCTCATACTATTTTAATTTCCATAATATATTTTTTTTTATCATGGCCAAGCTCAATGGATTAGCACTTTTATCAGTTCACCATTTGGGACCCCAAGCCTTTCCCTGAGTTCAAAGACATTCCAGAGGAGTAATAAACTAGATACCACATTCAAAAATCCATTTTTCACCTATGTCTCATATCTTGGAATAACACCACTGGAAGTTTTGCATGAGCTCTCTAAGAAAAAAGAAAGTGGACATGTCATTATAGCTTTGGTAAGTAATCTTTGTTATGTCCTCATGCAATGTATTTTCTGTTCTGGGCAATGTTCAAATGAAGTTGACTATTACAAGTATTCATCAAAAGGTCTCCACACTTTTTGTAGCTCTGTTTAGTAATAAAAAGTGCAGAAACGTTTTGAAGGCCTCTCATACAATTTTAGTTTCCATAATGTATTTTTTTTTCTTTAATATTATCAGGCCAGGCTGAATGGATTATCACTCCTATCAGTTTACCATTTGGAACCAGTGACACCACTGGAAGTTTTTGATAAGTTTGCCAAGAAAAAAGAAAGTGGGAATGTCATTACAGCTTTGGTAAGTAATCTTTCTTATATCCTCATGCAACCTATTTTCTGTTCTGGGCCAAGATCAACTGAAGCTGACTGTTTTAAGGGTTCTTCAAAAAGTTTCTGCGCTTTTTGTAGCTCTGTTTAGTAAGAAAAAGTGCAGAAACTTTTTGAAGACCTCGCATACTATTTTAATTTTCATAATGAATATTTTTTCTTACTAAAAACATATAACGTAAGTGAGCGCCTTCCAGTCTATCAATTCCCAGATTATAGCAGCTGTACACAAAAGGCACCATATAAAACCTCTAAAACTAATAACTAATATTTTTTCTTAGTTTCTATAATGTATTTTTTTCCATAATGTATTGTTTTCTTTAACTTCCCTAGCGGTCTGATTATGTCAGTATATCTGTGCTCAAAGCGGTACATCATTTTCAATGGAAATATGTTGTTTTTTTTATTATAGACCTGTAGTATGAGAAGACGTCTCATACTATTTTAGTTTTCATAATTATTTTTTTTTCTTATCAGGCCAGGCTGAATGGCTTAGCACTCCTATCAGTTTACCATTTGGAACCAGTGACACCACTGGAAGTTTTTGTTAAGTTCGCCAAGAAAAAAAGAGAGTTGACATGTCATTACACATTTGGTAAGTAATATTTCTTATATTATCATGCAATGTATTTTCTGTAGTGGGCCATGTTCATAAAAACTGGAAGAGGGAAAAACCAAAAGGATATTTAAATTTCAAGAGGACTTAAGAAAATAGAATGAAGTATGTGATTGTTTACTGTGGGCAACACATTTAATTTTTCTTTTTACAATCTTTATGAATTTGGTGCAATTTATGTTATTTAAAAACTTTTAATTGGTACCAGCTGCTGAACCCCCTCCAGAACAAAAAATTATCTATGGCCCTTTGTGTGGGGGATATTTTTTCAGCACTAGCAAGGTGTACCTAATACAGTAGCTGGTGAGTGTGTATCTTTCTATTATTGGTTTTACATGAACAGAAAGTAAATAGCTATTATATGATAGAAAAAAAAATCTACCTGAGAATGTAACAAAATATTAACAATTACCTTTTTCTTTAGCTCCAACATATCAAGCTGTGTGATTTGAGATTTATTCGACTCAGAACTTGGGTCCATGATGTCAGCTGCACTTTCTTCTGCTTTAAATCAATAAAAAAAAATTTAATAAATGTGTGTTAATCATTTTAAATTTTATAAGCCAATACACCAAAACACAAAAACATTGTGCCTTCTTCCACATAAGCCCCCCTCACATGAAGAGCAGAAATATTACATTGTATGCACATCCCTTAGTAATTGTTACTTAAGAATTTGTCCTTCTGAACAGCTGTAATGCAGTTTTTGAGGAATAAAATGGTTGAAATGAAAAAGTTACCGAGAGTTGCTGTTTGTATGTATGCATTGGGGGAGATTTACTAAACCTGGTGCACACAGGATCTGGTGCAGCTGTGCATAGTAACCAATCAGCATCCAGGTTTTATTGCACAAGCTGAAGTTAGAAGCTGATTAGTTATTATGCACAGCTGCGCCAGATTTTGAGTGCACCAGTTTTAGTAAATCTCCCAACCCCCCCCCCCCCCATTGCGTTTTTATACTCTATAACATATAAACTGTTTAGACAAAATCTTTAAAGCTGACCTCCATCTTACTCCTCATTAATAATATCCCGGCACCATTGTACAGCTTGTGAAATGGCTGCTGTATCTTTTATTACCATTTTTCCTACTCATATTAACTGAGGGCAGAAGATTGAGTCCCACTTCTGTTCTCAGAATTAGTTTCAACCCCCCCCCTCCCCCCAGGGATGCACAGGAAGATTTTGGACATGCTTCGCTGTACCCAAAAATCTTATTGTTTACATAACAGTACATGCCATCTGAGATCTTGAAAGAGCTCACGAGATCATGCAGCATACAGCCAACATCTCTCTGTGGACGGCACTGGCGATGTAGCCTTCCCAGGGTACATTTCTGGATTTGACACCAGTGCCCCATTCAACCTAGAAGTGGAATCCATTTATCAGTTAAATAAATATTTGATTTACAAAATGACTTGAAGATGTTTTGGGAAGTGCACGCAGAGCTGCATGCAACTGGAATTTTTAGAATTTTGGGGGGGAATTGTCCTCTTTAAGGTTGCATTTACACTTGAGCTTTTTGTGGCTTGAAGCTCGAAAATCCAAAAAAGCTGAAACTTAAAAAAATCAATTGTTCTCTATTGTGCCTGATCACACCTGGTTGTGTGAGCAGGCACCACAGAGAACAACTTATCTTTTTAAGTTTGAGCGTTTTTGGAGCTTAGAGCTTCAAGCCACAAAAAGCTCAAGCATGAATGCAACCTTATAAAACAGGGAGAGGCTTGAAAATGGCCAGTTTATGAACTGAAGTGTTGCTGGTACGATGGGGTGCATAAGGGAGTGATTACTAAACATCCATCAAACTTAGGCCCCTTTCACATGGGCAAAATCCACTTGCTCAGCAGGGGATCTGTCCCCTGAGTGGAACGGACGGACAACAGGTCCATGTCCGCTCCGCTTACAGACCAGTTGTCCATTTACACCCGAATGCCCTCCGCTCTGAACCGCCTAGACAGAGTGGAACGGATCCCCTTCCATTTGTTTTTAGTGGATCAGTTTATTAGTAGGCAGGCGTAAACGGACACAAGTCCATTTACATCCATTGCTCTATAGATGGAAATGAAGGGTCCAATTGGGTCCACCTGTCCATTTTTTAGACACACCAGATCGGACCCTTTATTCACAGCTAGGGGGTGGCAGATGTAAAGGGACTGATCGTGTGAAAGGGGCCTTAAATGTGTAATCTTTAATTACTAGAGATCAGCTTGATGTAAATACTGCTATTAATGTGTGTAATTATGGTAAAATCTTTGTTTCTATGTATTGTTTGTCATTTTTGCAGCCAAATATGACTGCTCCAAAATATGGGGGCATCTATACTCGACGTTCCCTAAATCTCTTCCACAAACGTTATACATTTTTGAAATGGATTCTGAAACCCACATATTAGTTCACACGTGAAATTCACAATGAAATCTACAGTAAATATTTTAAAAATACAACTTCTTTTTCTTAACATGCAGGCGTGGTTGCTGTGTTTAACCACTTCAATAACAGGCACTTTTACCCCCTTCTTGCCCAGGCCAATTTTCAGCTTTCAGCACAGTCGCACTTTGGACGACAATTGCAACACTGTACCCATATGAAATTTTTATAATTTTTTGCACACAAATAAAGGTTTCGTTTGGTGGTATTTAATCACCACTGAGTTTTTTATTGTTTGATATAAATAAAACAATAATACTTGAATTTGTCTTTTTTTTCAAATATTTCAATTTTTTTTTTTAAATGTTTTATTTTTTTACTATTTTATTTTTCAGCACACTGTGACCAAAGCAATACAATGTTACCATAGTAACATTGAACTACTCTGGGCAAGTGATCAGAATTTTTTTTTAACACATTATGATTGCCAATGTATTTCATTTGATATTTGCATTCATTGTTACTGAATGAAACTGATTCATTCAGTCTTTTGTTGTGATTAGTTGTGATTGGGCAAAGCTGATCACATGATACGTGATCCTTCACCGATAATATTAGCTCTACAGCTGTAAACTTTTTGGATTTAACCATATTTAAATATGGGGATAGATTTTGTTTTCGAACCCACTTTAAAGAGGTGGATAGAAATGGGTACATCCCCATTCATAGCTGTCATCATAGGGGTTGGTTGAATGCTATTCCAAAAAGTCAGCTGGTAAGAATTAAACGGAATTGTGATGATAATAGGGACTTTGCAATATAGTCTGGTGCAGGGGTGGACTGACCATTCGAGCACTCGGGCACTGCCCGAGGGCCTGGGGTCAGTAGGGGGCCCCTTGAAATGCCCCTGGTACCTTTTATAGGCTTTTTTGGGTGTGCTTTGAGTGTGGGCAATGACACAGGGGCCCCATGATCCCCTATTGCCCGGGGGCCTCATGAGTTATCAGTCCACCCCTGGTCTGATGTGCTGTTACAGAGGTTTGAAGAAAAAGGTTATAAGATGGAGAACCTAATTAATACAGAAGAACAAGTTAGAAAAATGAACAGAGATGATTTATTATGTAAAAAAGCAGGAAAAATGACAACTGTGACCTAGCTTTTATAACGGGATTCTCTAAGCAATATAAATTAATGGAGAAACTCATTAGTAATCATTGGCCTATTTTAATGCGAGACGATGTATTAAGGAAATTATTACCAAAGAAGCTGAGATTTATCTATAGGAAATCACAAACCCTTAGGAATAGGTTGGTAAAAAATGTCCCTGCTGCACCCTCAAAGAAGCTTACTTTCCTTGATAGAGTGGGCTTCTTTAAATGTGGTAGGTGTTTAGCAAGTAGGACTATGAAACAGGATAAGAATATAAAGAAATTTGCACATTTTCAGTCCCGGTCTAATGGGTTGTCCTCTAAGATTGGGAAGTTTGTTACACGTGAAAGCACACATGTAACATATCTGTTAGAATGCCCATGCCCATGCCTAGGGAGAACAACAACAAAGCTAGCAACGAGGTTGGGAGAACATATTGGAAACATAAAAAAGGGTTTCAAATATCATAGCTTATCCCATCATTATAGGGCATTTCATAATAGGGATCCATCTTCGTTGCGGTTCTGTGGCATACCAAAAGTCACAACCCCTTGGTGACCTAGTCAAGTTTATTTCACAGAATGAAACAAACTGGATTTATCAGCTAGGTACATTGGCCCCTAAAGGGTTAAATGTGGACATTGATCTAAATTGTTTTCTTTCTAATTGGTAGTCCTATCTGGTATTGTTTTTAGGGATATATGGGGTTTTGGCATTTGGATCTCCATAGTCATATATATATAAAACATTGCGATTCCTTAATTTTATTTTTTTATTTATTTTTAGTTTTATTTTTATATTTATTTTTATTTTCATTTATTTTTATTTTCATTCACTTTTTATTTTTATATTTTTTCAGAGATGATTCGTAATTAATTATTAAAGATTTTTTTAAGAATTTTTGGTTATAGATATTGTGTTATATACATTCTATATGTGTACATTTATTAAGCTTTGTCCTAGTTGTAATGTGGTGCTTTAATTTATAACAGGATTATTCTGTAATGTAGATTACCATCAGTTTAATGTAATTTATTGTCTAAAATTGTAAAGAGATCCCGCATGAGTAATAGCTGACAGCTGAATTCTCATTGAAAATAGTGGTCAACCAATCCGGAGTAGGGGGAGGATTGAAAATATAGTATATTAAGGGTTGGAGGCTGGAGTATTGTTGTCTGTGAAAACGCCCTGGATTAGGGGCAAAACGCGTTGACACACTTCTGGCTTTGCCATCCAATGTGCCACGTCACTTCCGGTGAGTGGAGCACACACCGGCGTGCGGCGCTCTCAGGGGCCATCTTGCTTGAAGGAGAAATCACTGATGTCTCTACATGCTGTCATCTGTGTTTAGCTTTCAGGGCTGTTGCACTTTGACAATTACGTGGTCATGCAACACTGAGCCCATATGAAATTTTTATGATTTGTTTTCACACAAATAGTGCTTTCTTTTGGTGGTGATTAATCATCACTGTTTTTTTTATTTTTTGCACTATAAAGGAAAAAAGACAGAAAATTTTGAAGAAAAAAAACAAAGCGGTTTTCTTTGTTTCTATTACAAAATTTTGCAAAGAAGTAATTTTCTTCAAAAATTTAGGACAAATTTATACTGCTACATTTCTTTGGTAAAAATAAATCAAATCAGTGTATATTATTTAGTCTGTGTGAAAGTTATAGAGTCTACAAGCTATGGCACCAATCATTGAATATTGATCACACCTGATGCACTGAGGGTCTATTTAATTTCTTGAGGCCCTAACATGCTATGAAAAGTACAAATCGCCCCCAAATGACCCCTTTTTGGAAAATAGATAGTCCAACGTATTTAGTAAGAGACATGGTGAGTTTTTTGAAGTTGTAATTTTTTTACCACAATTCTTTGGAAAATGAAGAAACTATTATTTTTTTCACACATAATTGTCACATTAACAAGTTATTTCTCACACCTGGCATACGCATACTTGCAATTGCACCCCAAAACACATTCTGCTACTCCTGAGTATTGTGATACCACATGCGTGAGACTTTTCTACAGCCTGGCCACATACAGAGACCCAACATCCAGGTAGCATAGCACCTTCACGCATTCTAGGAGAATAAAAGGGGCATAAATTACACATCTAATTTCCTGACTACCTATCACAGTTTTAAAGCCGCAAGCACCAGAACAATGGAAACACCCACAAAATGACCACATTTTGAAAAGAAAACACTCTAACGTATGTTCTTTAAGGCATAATGAGTCTTTTGAAATGGCGATCATAAAGTCTGCTGACACAATCGGAGCGAATGTTTTGTAGTGGAAATTCTTTCTGATAGATTAGGGTAATGACAACCTCTTCTATAAATCTGAGGAAGGTGGTAGGTCTTTCCATTGACGTTTGATAGGTGATATATGCATTAAAAAATGGCTATGTGGAAAAAGTATATTGCAACTTTTTTATACCAGAAGATGGACTTCCTTGTTGATAAACAGGGCTGCAGCATCTGATCATTTTAACCTCCCTAGCAGTATGATTATTTCAGATTTTTGGTGCTGAAAGCGGTACCATTATTTTGCATGGAAATATGTAGTTTTTTTATTGTAGGCCTGTAATTTTTAGGAATAACTCACTGAAATCTGTCCGAACAAGAGTCTATTAAACATTACGGGTATGATAAAATTTGAAACACAAAATCATAAATTATAATTTAATAAATAATCATAAAAAATAATAATATAATAATATTACATTTAATTCAATAATATAATCAAACCAAAAACACTGAAATCATTATCACTCAATTCTGCAAGTGGTTCTGATTTACTATCGCTGTTCTCTAGCTGATCTAAACCCGCTTTTGACCAAAAGGGACGCTTTTTGGACACCATGGACTTTTCTAAGTTTCCAGGCAGAAAGAACATTCAAAATGCAGACAGGGGACAGGACAGAGCACTAGGGACAAAATGTATGTGAAATGGGTTGAAACAGCAATGTTTTACTATGTAAAATCGTTTTGAAAAAAATGACATTTTTTAAAAATTTTCAAATTTCCCGCCGCCGCCGGCGCCCGTACGTCCCGACGTCACAGGGACCGGAACACAGGAGCCGGATGCCGGCATCAGCCGGAGGAGATGGCCGGGGACACTGCAGGGGACACATCGTGGGAGCGCAGGACAAGGTAAGTGCTGCAGGGACTCCCTATGCAGCACCGCATGGTAAGCCCGAGTGTAGCTCGGGGTTACCGCTTTTGGGATAGAAATTTTACCCCGAGCTACACTCGGGAATACCGTTAGGGAGGTTAAATCCACCCCTTGCATGAATCGATTGTAATTGTAGATACACTCTGGCTTTCGGAAGGGACCTTGTCTTCTGTGAATTTCCACCATGGTGTCATTGTGGATGGTGGACAGGGTGTAAACATCTCTCCTATCCCTCGTTCCTCAGACTTGCAGATTGCCCCCTTTGTAGCCCTGTGTTCACTAGATTTTGTGGGAAGCCCCTCCTGTTTGTTTGGGTGGTTCCGCAGGCCATTGTTTTCTCAAGGTACAGGTAGCGGAAAAGGGGCAGGCTTGTGTAATTGTCTAGGTAGATGTGATACCCTTTTTGAAAAAGTGGAGAAGCCAGGTCCCAGACAATTTTTCCACTTGTGCCAATGTAGGTTGGGCACCCAGGGAGCTGAAGCTGGGAGTCTTTGCCTTCATACATGTGGAAGGCATGCACATATCCCGTGGCACTTTCACATAGCTTGTTGAGCATCAGTCCTTACCTGGCCCTTTTACTGGGAATGTTTTGCTTGATTCCCAGCCATGCAGGAAAATGTAAGGGAATTCCTGTGAGATGGCTGGAGAATAGAAATTCGCACGCGCACGGAAATATACGGAGAAGAGTGACCAGATGTGTGCATGTGCACAGAAATGCACGATCGCGCACAGGCACGGCAAAGATTGACGCTAGATGGACTATTTAAAGGGTGCCTCTGCCTGTGCTTACTGCTGACTGGTCTTCAGCTGTTCCCCGTGTCCTGCTTGTTCCTGTGTGATTCCCTTGTTGCTGACCTGACTCTTGTTTCCTCTCCTGCTTGATACTCGTTCCTGACCTCGGCTCTACTCCTGACTTTGGCTTGCTTATGATTTGGTACCTCGCTGTCCACCCGTTGATGACCCCGGCTATTCCTATGACATTGCTCTTGTCTCCCATCCCAGCTTTCTGCCTTGCTCTGGTGCACTCCTGGCGATCTACCATACCAGCTCTGCATATCACTACTGTTCCTGAATCGGTGGTTCATCAGTCTTTTAAGGACTCCAGCTGCAAGTACTTCAAACAACATCTGCTGGCACTCTTGTCCCCCTGGTCCCTAGACACCCTCTGTTCCACTTCCAGTGGGGTCAGGGCTAGTGACACAAATGAGTCCACACAGATATTTTGGTCAGGGACATAAAGTTCAACAAATATTTTAGAAAAAAAATTAATTAGTAGACAAATTTATTACATTACAGCTAAAATATGAAAATATGGGAATGTGATGGATGGGGTCGGTGGACCAATATGAATGCAATTCGTTTTTTTTTTTGTAAGCCCCATCTTGATCATAAGGCCCAAAAACAATTTAAACTCCTCTACTGTTAGCCATTTCCATTCACATGGACGGGCATTGTGTTGAATTTGTGTTGATTGGGATATATTGTTGGGCAAACAGGTTAGTCTTATCCACAATAAATTGAAGGAAATTATCAGGGAAAAATACATTTAAAAAATCAATTGGGGAAACATTTTCTGTGTTGGGCTGCACATCTGGTTGTGAAAGGGGGATTATAGCTGATCCTGAGCTGGAAGGCAGCAATAAAGGATTTGCCAGAGCATCAGGGAGGTATTTTTGGGTCCTGACTTTTGGGGTCTGGCGTTATATTCCAGTGCTGGTACTTTCATCCTGGGGTCTTCCTCCATTGGAGTTTGCCGATTGACCACTTGGGTGTAATGACGCTGGTACATTGGTGCTGCTTGTGGTTGCCTGCTCTTCAGACCGTCTTACTTTTTTAGGAGGGACTGCTTCCTCTTCTGATTCAGTCACTGATCCACTACTTTCTACTGGCTTGTATTCCGAATCAGAATCAGACAGTGAGAGCTCCCAGCTGCTTTCGTTTATCATGCTGAGGTGTTTAAAAGCCTCCTCACTAGTGAAATATTTTTTTGACTTCTTGGTTGTATGACAGGCAACTGTGATGGGTACACTGCTGATGGGTGGCAGTGATGGCGGCTCTGTGATGTCTACACTTATTAGGCTGCACTGGTGTGTGCGCTCACAGGTACACTGATGGGCTACACAACAGGTACACTTATGGGATGTGCTGACAGGTACGTAATGGGCTGTGCTGACAAGTACGCTGACGGACTGTACTGACAGGCACACTGACAGACTGCAGGACAGGTACACTAGTGGGCTGCGCTGACAAGTACATGACAGGCTGCGCTGACAGGTACATGATGGACTGCGCTGACAGGTACTCCTTCTCTTACAGGATTTCATTGGCTGTTTACCTACATCAGGGAAGCGCTGTGTCCATGGGACATAGCAGACGAGTGATTGGCACAGTGCGAGTTGCTGGGAGCGCACTCGAGGGGTGTGACCGGGAGGACGTCATATGACATCCTCCCAGAGGGACAAGAGGCCCATCCGGCCGTCATTTTACCATAGGCCAGGCTGGGAACAGGTTAATGATTCATACTCTGAATGGTCTAGGGTTGTCAGTGGTGTACCCCAAGGTTCAGTGTTGGGGCCCTTACTTTTTAATATATTTATAAACGATATAAGGTCTGGGATTAAAAATACCATTTCAGTCTTTGCAGATGACACCAAGCTGTGCAGTGGAATATTGTCCTTACAGGATGTCTTCAACTTACAAGCCGACCTCAATGCACTGTTTAATTGGGCAACTATGTGGCAAATGAGGTTTAATGTTGATAAATGTAAGGTTATACACTTGGGGGCTAAGAATATGCATTCATCATACATACTAGGGGGGGGTACAACTGGGGGAATCAATGGTGGATCTGGGGGTTCTGGTAGATCATAAGCTTAACCGATTAGGACCGCCCTATAACAGATAAACTTCTACAGGGCAGCACCTGTGTGCAAAATCACGTATTTATACGTAATTTTGCATTTTCAGGCGCCCTACCAGCGCCGACATTCACGACCGCGGATTTCAATCACTGGGTCCTGGCCAGTAATTACCAACCAGCGCCCGGTTATTACTGACAATCACCGACGAGGAGGAAGACTGTTTTGTTTACAAATAGTCTTCCTCCCTGTCAGCTCGAGCACACTGCTCTGGATGGCTGTGCACAATACAGTACACAATAACACAATACTTACAGTAAAGCACCCCCCCACCCCCTAGTAAAACACTCCCAGCACATAGTTAACCCCTTGATCGCCCCTCAAATTAACCCCTTCCTGCCCAGTGCCATTATTACAGTGTCAGTGATTTTTTTTAGCACTTACCACTCTATTGGAGATGTCAGTGACACCAAATTAGTCCCCCCCCCCCCCCCCCCAGTGTCTGAATGTCCACCGCTGTGCCACAGTCCTGCTAAAAGTCGCTGATCGCCACCATTACTAGTAGAAAAAAAGAAAAAAAATCCCAGTATCTATACTGCCTTTTGTAAACACTGTAACTTTCATGTAAAACAATTAGTTTACACGTATTGGGATTTTTTTTTAGCAAAGACATGTTGCAGAATACATTTTGGACTAAATTTATGTAGAAATTTTATTTAAAAATTTTTAATGGACATGTTTAATAGCAAAAAGTCCAAAATATTGTGTTTTTTTTCAAAATTGTCTGTCTTTTTTTGCTTATAGCGCAAAAAATAAAAACGCACAGATGATCAAATACCACCAAAAAAAAGCTTGATTTGTTGAAAAAAAGGACTCAGATTTAATTTGGGTGCAGCGTTGCATGACCGCACAATTGTCAGTTAAAGTAATGCAGCGCCATAACTCAAAAAATGGCCTCTGAATCCTCTGAAGGGCAAGTGGTTAACCACTTCCATACAGGGCACTTTTACCCCCTTCCTGCCCAGGCCAAATTTCAGATTTCAACGCTCTCACACTTTGAATGACAATTGAGCGGTCATGCAACACTGTACCCAAACTAAATGTTAATAATTTTGTTCACACAATTAGAACTTTCTTTTGGTGGTATTTAATCACCACTGAGGTTTTTATTTTTTGCTAAATTAACAAAAAAGACTAAACATTTTGAAAAAAAAACATGTTTTTCTTTGTTTCTGTTATAAAAGTCTGCAAATAAATAATTGTTCTTAATAAATTTAGGCAAAGATGTATTCTACTACATTTCTTTGGTGAAAATACCGTATTTTTCGCCGTATAAGACACACTTTTTCTTCCCCAAAACTGGGGAAGAAATGTCAGTGCGTCTTATAGAGCGAATATGGAGCGGCCGGTCCGGTATTTCCACCGCCGTGTCAGAATACTGGGCCGGCCGCTCAGCTCTGCAGCGGGACCTTACCTGTTCCTCTATCCAGCGGCGTGCTGTCTTCCCGGCTTCTGTAGTGTGGGCACTGGGCATGACAGCCGGGTGCCAAGTGCGCATGCGCAAGAAGCGGTGCTTTTTGTGAATGGTAAGGCGGTACCTGGGACACATGACAGATGCCAGAAGCCGCCGGACCAATCACAAAGCGCAAGTGCTTCTCACTCATGCGCACTGGGCACCCGGCTGTCATGCCGAGCGCCATTACAGAAGCCGGGAAGACAGCTCGCGGCTGGATCGAGGAACAGGTAAGATCAAACAAAAACTCTGCGGAAGTAAGAGCGGGTACCTGTCAAATTCAGGTACCCGCTCCCCACCTCCCCAAAGGTCAGCAGTCATCTGTACTGTCCGCAGTCTCTGGTCATCCCTGTGCTGTCCGCAGTCTCTGGTCATCCCTGTGCTGTCCGCAATCTCTGGTCATCCCTGTGCTGTCCGCAGTCCATTAGTTCAGAATT
This sequence comes from Staurois parvus, assembly GCF_062004578.1. Lineage (NCBI taxonomy): Eukaryota > Metazoa > Chordata > Amphibia > Anura > Ranidae > Staurois > Staurois parvus. Next base: position 393,479 of record NW_028318964.1, read on the forward strand.
TTTTTTTCCTGTTTTCTGCCTCTAAAACCTAGGTGCGTCTTATGGTCAGGTGCGTCTTATACGGCGAAAAATACGGTAACCCAAATCAGTGTTTATTATTTAGTCTGTAGGAAAGTTATAGAGTTCACAAACTATGGTATATATCTAAAAATTGATCAGTCCTGAAGTACTGACTGTCAATCTAATTTCTTGAGGCCCAAAAGTGTAAGAATAGTACAGATATTCCCCCAAATGACCCCTATTTGCAAAGTAGACAGTCCGATGTATTTCATAGGAAGCATGGCAAGTTTTTTTGAATTTTGTAATTTTTTGGTCATAATTTTTCGGACAATGAAAAAATTAAAAAAAAGTTTTCACATTTTTTTTTTACATACTGTCTCTAGTGCAGTACAGAGTCATCATATAACTGGCATGGTGGTGATCAGGGACACTGACTGGTGACAGTATGAAAAAAAATATATAATTTTTTTTTTATTATTTTTATTTTTTTATTGCATTTTTTCTCTTTTTTAAGATTTTTTTTTTCATAATTTATTATGGCCAAAGTAGTAATGTCATGGAAATTTTCTATTTACAGGTTGAACTTTAAATGTGTCATATATTAGTGTTATTCATATGTCTCTCGTGTGGCTTAATTGAAGGCTGCAATTAGGCCATGCGCATGTACAATGTATATATTACAGTACTCAGCTCGGTAATGGATGAGATGGCAGATCTGCGCTTATAGACTGGCGTGTATGCCACCACGGCATTCGATGCGAATGCCGCTGGCGGTAGGCCGCGGGCCTGTATCCACATATCAGAAGCATAGTACCACATGGACTTCGTATGGCCAGGCGCCGGGCAGTGCAAACTCTGCGTGTAGGCTCATGTATATCTCTACAAGCCACTACCGACCTGAACTGTATCTGGATGGATGTGTTTTAATAAAGATCGTATGTTACACTCCAAACAGGATGTACATTCTGTGTATGGACACTCCCTATACATTGTTCTGTGGGAGGAGATTGACCTGACCCCCGTGTGGGGGGGCGTGTGTGTGCTTTTTTTAATAAAACAAGAGTCCGGGGTTAGAGCCGGACAGAGGGAATTCCAACTGCAACCTGAGAGTGTCGCCTGATTATTCCTGGGTCACGGGAGCTCCATTTTCCCCACATCTCAACAGAGCTAAAAACCTTTGCATACCAGCTGGAAGTGCAGGAATCGTAGAGCTAAGCTGCAGTCGCGGTAAGTGGAGAGCGTAATACGGCTGCAGCGAAGTTCGCACAGCTTTATGGGGAATTGCTGTGCATCCAACTGCGGGTACTCACGGTAAGGAAAAATTCGTTGAAAGCGAATTTCCAAGACAGTATAATGTTACCATAGTAACATTGTAGTACTTTGGGGAAGTGATCAGTGTTGTTTTTTTTTTTTTACACAATTCGATTGCTTATAGCAAAGAATTTCTGTGCTGTAAGCAAGCATTTAACTGAATGACATCGATTCATTCAGGTTTTTTTTGTTGTGATTAGGTGTGATTGACCACGGTTAATCACATGATACAGATGGGTTGTGATTGGCCCAGCCTGTGCATGTGATTGCTGTGACCATTCACAGCTAGACACACTTGTATACAATGGATGGCATGAAAGGAAGGTGATTGGTCACAGCAGGTCACATGGTACTGGCAACGGGGTCGGTACACAGATTGTACCACAGTGCGGCCCTGCGGGCATGTGCAATGCGCGTTCCGGGAAGGATGATGTGTCATGAAGCCAGATGGCGGCCGGGCGGCAACTGGTTAATAATGGAATGCAATGCCATGCTGCGGCTTCTAAAGAGAGCAAAATCCTCTCTTGTATTAAAAGAAGTATAGACTCAAGAGAGAGAGATATCATTTTACCCCTGTACAGATCATTTGCAATATCGTATCTGGAACATGCAATCAGTTTTGGGCACCAATTCACAAAAAGAACATTGGGGAACTGGAGAAAGTACAGAGAAGGGCAACCAAACTGATAAGAGGCAGGGAGGAGCTCAGCTATGAGGAAAGATTAGAGAAACTGAATTTATTCTCTCTTGAGAAGAGGAGATTAATGGGGGATATGATCAACATGTATAAATACATCAGTGGTTCATATAGTGAACACTGTGGATATAGGATTATAACTTGTTTTGTTTTTCTTTATGGTTGAACTGGATGGACTTTTGTCTTTTTTTCAGCCAGTCTAACTATGTAACTATGTAATTTATTCACAAAAAAGTGTGAATAAATTACCCAGCTGTGTGGGTGGAGCCCTGAATGGTCATGCTATTTTCAAATTATGACAGCGGAGGTGAGTATTGGGGGCCTGGCCTGGCCATGAGAGCATGAGGACATGCAGCCTGAGAGCTTCCATCCACCCAGGGACGTTTACCACTTCACAGAGCAAGGGCGCTGACATACATATAACCCACGATGCCAGGAAAGCAGCAGGCATATTCCACACCTGCCCGGGCCCCACGGGGGCCCTGAATTCCTATTTTACCCCGGGACCGCACCATGAGGAATCCAAGATGGCACTGGATCGCTGTCCGTCCTCTGCTTCCTCTCCAGCCACTACCTCTGACCATGGGGACGCTGCCAGCTCTTCAGGCATGCTGTGATAGCCCTACTCCTTCACATGCTTCTACACAGTCCTCAACAGTGGGCTCTGTACTAGATGACCTTACAGGAGACTGGGACATTAAAGAACACATTAGAGCACTCCCTACTAAGGCTGATTGGTGCAGCTGATTGCAATCTTCCTTTAAAGAGGCCTTGGATAAAGTTTGAGCTGATACCACAGTTATAGGTCATCGAGTAGATACTTTAGAAATGGCTCATGAAGATCTATCTCATCCAGTGACTAAATTGGAGGAAGCCTCCCATACACATGACACCATGATTGAATCCCTTTTATTACAACTGGATGACTATGAAAACTGTAAGCGATGGCAGAACAAACAGATTTGCGGTTTGCATGAGGCTACCCATGCACAAGACCTGGTACCCACACTCCAGGGTAACTTCAGTCTTATTCTTGGCGAATCTGCATCAGCGCCAGTGTAAACAGATTGTGCGCACATGACCTTATTACCACCACCCCGGGACGTCATATGTAAGGTGCATAAGTACATGGTTAAAGGGGCCATCACGTCTGCCATGCATGGAAAGCAATTTGTGGAATTTGATGGGGCTTTCCTGCTACTTTTTTCTGACCTATCTGAATACACCCTCATGATAAGATGGGCCTTGTGCCCTGTGCTGGTGGTTCTTTGCCAGGAGGGGGTGACATATCGATGGGGCTTCCCCTTTCGTCTTACCACACGTAGAAAAGGGAAATCTGCCACCCTACACAACATGGATGATTTGCCTAAATTACTAGAAACACTGGAACTCCCTTAAGTTGATTTCCAGGATTTCCAGGATTGGCGCTTTACAAGGGAAGTGTACATCCCCCAAGGCCCGGTACGCTGGCAATCAGCACCATAGCGCTCGCGCAGCAGCGCCAATGGAGAGGGGCTTCTTGGACTCCCATAGACAGGACCCTTGATGGTTTTCTAGTTTCTCAATCAAATGCCTTCAGGTGCTCTTTTAAGGCCTTACAGTTTTTTGCTTCCAACGTTCCTGCAGCCTCGTAACTGAACATCGCCTACTGAGAATCTATGCTGGGAACCCTACAGTTGCTGTTTTTTTTTGATGCTCTTCTATTTGGTGGTATGCATCGGTGTTCCACTACATATCGCACTGGAGACGTCTGCCCATGACTATGAATCACCAAAAGACGCTACTGTGCTTCTACTCTGGTATTGAGAACAATGATTGCTCTGTTTTCGCTTACGTAGGCCTCCCTTCTCCTGCTTGGTTTTTGCTCTTGGCTTTGGGTCAGGCTGCTGCTTCCTACTCATGGCTAACCACTTCTCCCACATAGGACAATCTACATTAAATGGCGATCATGCTGTAGATTACAGTCATTTGGGGGCTTTGGCTACGTACCCCTTCAGGTGCACATTCGAACCCTCTATCCTCGTTCGCAGTTGGCAAACTTCTGTATTGGTTGACTGTTTTTTCTCTGTTTAGATTTTATTCCATGTATACTCTTTTTCCAATTGATCACTGGTATACTTGGAGGTTTTTTTTTTTTTTACTTCTATGTGGTTTGTGCTGCCTTCTTTACATGTATTGTCCCCTGGGCTGGGTCTTCTGGGATGTGGACCCCAGCCTTCCCTTCCAACTGACACTATGGTATCCACATTGTTGGTGGTTTCATATAATGTCCATGACATCTGCTCACCATCTAAATGAGGGAAATTATGATAGGAACTCCGCCGATTAAACCCAACAATGCTACTTCTTCAGGAGTGCCATTTCACAGTGACTTCCATGCCCATTCTCCCATAGTCAATATTTAACCAATGGTTCCTATGCCCTTCTCCGATTCCTAAAGCAAGGGTTGTGTCCTTTTATCCCTCTCACCTATATAGCTGAACGGGAAGGCAGATAATTGTTCTTCCAGGTTCACTATTAATAATGAGTTATACACCAATGATTTTCTCTCTACTGTATTGAGGAACCTCCTTGAATTTTAGGATGGCCTCCTCATACTTGGGGGGGGGGACTTCAATCTTCCCCTGGACCCTCAATTGGACACCTCATCAAGGAAATCATCCTTCTTAGAGATGAGCGAATTTTTCAAAAATTCGATTCGCCTGATTCGCTGAATTTTCCGAAAAAATTTGATTCGATTCGAATTTATTCGCTGCGAATTTTACTTATAAAAAGGGTTTCTAGGCTTCAGAGAGCCTTTATATTAGTGCAGAACACTGTACCTTTAATTTAAATGTCCTTGGAGTCTGCTGGGGAAGAGAAATAATACTGTCAGTCAGTATGACATGCAGATGAGTGCCGTCGATCTTAGAATCACCGCACACTTCACTCATTTGGGCAGTCACGGGGCCAAAGAAGAAGAAGGAGAAGAAGAAGAAGAAGAAGAAGAATGAAAAGAATGAAAAGAAGAAGAAGAATGAAAAGAATGAAAAGAAGAAGAAGAAGAAGAATGAAAAGAATGAAAAGAATGAGAAGAAGAAGAATGAAAAGAATGAAAAGAAGAGGAAGAAGAATGAAAAGAATGAAAAGAAGAATTAAAAGAATGAAAAGAAGAATGAAAATAAGAAGAAGAATGAAAAGAAGAATGAAAAGAATGAAAAGAAGAATGAAAATAAGAAGAAGAATGAAAAGAAGAATGAAAAGAATGAAAAGAAGAATGAAAAGAATGAAAAGAAGAATGAAAATAAGAAGAAGAATGAAAAGAATGAAAAGAAGAAGAAGAATGAAAAGAATGAAAAGAAGAATGAAAATAAGAAGAAGAATGAAAAGAAGAATGAAAAGAATGAAAAGAAGAATGAAAATAAGAAGAAGAATGAAAAGAAGAATGAAAAGAATGAAAAGAAAAATGAAAATAAGAAGAAGAATGAAAAGAAGAATGAAAAGAATGAAAAGAAGAATGAAAAGAATGAAAAGAAGAATGAAAATAAGAAGAAGAATGAAAAGAAGAATGAAAAGAAGAATGAAAAGAAGAAGAAGAATGAAAAGAAGAATGAAAAGAATGAAAAGAAGAATGAAAATAAGAAGAAGAATGAAAAGAAGAATGAAAAGAATGAAAAGAAGAATGAAAATAAGAAGAAGAATGAAAAGAAGAATGAAAAGAAGAATGAAAAGAATGAAAAGAAGAATGAAAAGAAGAATGAAAATAAGAAGAATGAAAAGAAGAATGAAAAGAATGAAAAGAAGAATGAAAATAAGAAGAAGAATGAAAAGAATGAAAAGAATGAAAAGAAGAATGAAAAGAATGAAAAGAAGAATGAAAATAAGAAGAAGAAGAATGAAAATAAGAATAATTCCAGTAAAGCAAAAAGTGTATGTGCAGAGTTCCTCTATTTCTGACAGTTCTCTGACAGTTCTTTCACATTTACAGCGATTGAAACATTGTATCTATTTGTTTCCTAATAAAAACATCTGTATCCTAAATGGAAACAAATACATACAATGTTTCAACCGCTGGAAATGTGAAAGAACTGTCAGACAGCTGTCAGAAATAGCGGAGCTCTCTGCAGGGACATTTTTGCCGGCTGTAGAAGGGATGAAAACGGCCGATCAGGAAAAATTTGATTCGACCATCCAAAGTTGGCAAATATTCGGATTCGCTGCGAATCGAATTTTTCCTGAAATTCGAAACGAATTCCACTTCGCCTGATTCGATTCGCTCATCTCTAATCCTTCTCTTTTAAAGCTTTTAAACATTTCTGGAAATGTCTACAGGATCTTCACTTAGTGGATAGTTGGAGAGTGGCTCACCCTTCTGTTAAATATTATAGCTATTTCTCCCATGTCCATAACTCCTATTCATGGTTTGATCAGTATTACCTTTGCCGACTTAACAATATGGATATTGGCCCAATAACTATTTATGATCATGCCCCTGTTTCTTTGAACCTGCCTATGTACGCCTCCCAAAGACCTGCTTGGACTTGTCATTTGAACGAGTCCTTGTTGGATGACGATACCACCCGTACCGCCATTGAATCCTCCATTACCACATATTTTCAACTTATTTCCATTGATGAGGTGTCCACAGGGACATTGTGGGAGGGGCATAAGGTGGTGATAAGAGGAGTCCTTATAGTCTATGAATCAAGACTTAAAAAAAGCTAAAGGTACAGAAACTGATGATTTGGTTACTAAAATTTGCTTAATTGAACAAACACACAAGAATCAACTACAACGTTTCCGACTTGACGGCACTGACAGATCTTAGAACCAAACTTTCTGCGTGCCTTTAAAGGAAGGTTCAGAATAAATTACGTTACTATGCACACAAATGTTATGAGCATGGGAATAAATGGGGTGCCTTCTTGCCCACTTCCTCCACAAACGGTAGGCACTTTCTCATGTACAAAAACTGATGATTCATGACAGACAGGTAGTGGACTCTGATCGCATTGCTGAGGCTTTCCGGACTTACTACAGTTCCCTATACAACCTTAAACCTCCACCCAATTCGTCCTGGGCCAACACCCATAGCACCTTCATTCGCCAACACCTACAGGAAGTACAATTTCCTAGTCTTCCTAAAAACAGTAGACGATTTAGAATGCCCTTTTACCACTATAGAAGTGGCATTGATTCTCTCAGACCTCCCTAAGGGGAAGAGCCCTGGCCCAAACGGCTTCTCTAATGCTTATTATAAGCGAATGGCACACCTCTTGGCTGAGCACATGTGTGATTACTTTAATGCCACTACCTCCTCTAACCCTTTGTCCAAAGAGGTTCTGTTAGCCCATATTGTTGTTATAGCTAAACCAGGAAAGGACCCTGTGTACTGTCAGAATTACTGACCCATTTCTCTGTAGAACTCCGACGTCAAGATCTTGTCCAAACTTATACCTACTAGGTTGCAGGATCTCCTCCCGGCGGTCATCCACCTTGATCAAACGGGTTTCATTGTGGGCAGAGAGGCTCGGGATAATACCATTCAAGCTCTTAATATCCTTCATTGGACCCGACATGGCCCATACCGATCTCCCTTCCTCATCTTATCTACTGATGCCGAAAAGGCTTTTGATAGGGTTTCACAAGTTAGCCTAAAGTTTCTTGTTTGTGTTCTTACCTCCTTGGTGCAGTGTTGTTCCTGAACCCTTTCACATGTGTGTTTGTCCGTGCTCACCTATGGGTGTCGTCTGCTGTTTTCGGGGTTTTATTTCCTTCCCTTCCATCACTTCCTGGCCTGCCTATATAAGACATGCTCAGTCTAGGCCACTTTGCCTGAGCAACTTCCTAGTTGTCGGAGCTCCTGTGTGTTGCTATTGCCTGTGTCCTGCATTGACTACTTGTGTACCGACCCCGGCTTCGTTCTTTGACTGTGCTTATTTTCCGCCCATTCTGACCTAGGCTAGCTTTTCGGATTTCCGTTTTTCTCCTGCCATTGTACTCTGCTCCCGCGAGCAGTCTCCTCATCCTCAGCTGGGTGTAACCGAGGGGCCGCAAACCTGGTCCCAGCTTGCTTCAAGTCCATCCCCACCATCAGGGGCTCTGGTGAAGAAGCAGGCTGGGGCTTAGACTCCGCGCCCTGGGGAACCCCAAGTTGACTATATAAAAGGGCTCACTACCACAGCTGCCGACAGTTTGCTCAGGCCATGAGCTCTTTGGAGACACTGCAGCCTCTCCTGGAATAACTTCAGTGTTTGGCGCAGAGAGTCGATGTCCAGCAGGCCTATCAAGAACAACTTATGCACTGTCTGCAGGAACTCTCCTCCCGGTTGGATCAGCTGCGGGTTGTGTCCACTTCCTCACCCTCTGTGTCGGCTCCTGTCCCGGCTCCTGCTCCTGCTGCTCCCCCAGTGGAACACTGTCCTTCGAGACTCCAGCTGCCTCCACCGCCTCACTTCTCTGGCGATCCCAAAGCTTGTCGGGGCTTCATCAATAAGTGCTCTATTAACTTTGAACTAGCAGCCAACCATTTTCCTACTGACCACTGCAAGGCGCCATACATGATTTCCCTCGTTTCGGGTGAAGCACTGGCTTGGGCCTCGCCACTGTGGGATCATCAAGATCCCACTATTTCCAGTTTCCCAGCCTTCCAGCAAGCTTTCCAGAAAACCTTCGAAGTGCCCGGCAGGACTTCATCTGCTGCGGGAGCTCTTCTTTGGCTTCGTCAAGGTAGCATGACGGTTGGTCAGTATGCAGTTCAGTTTTGTACCTTAGCTTCGGAACTGGCATGGAATAATGAGGCCCTTTCTGCAACCTTTTGGCAGGGTCTAGCAGACCGTATTAAAGAGGAACTAGCTGGAAGAACCATACCTACTACCCTGGAAGACTTGATTGCTCTTGGCATCCAAATCGATGTCTGCTTCCAGGAGCGAGATCTGGAAAGTTCTGGTCCACGTCACCCCCAAGTGGGTTAATTAGCTCCTGTTTTCAAAAAATCCCCTGAACGATCTACCTCTGCAACTGTACCGACATCTGAGGAACCTATGCAGCTAGGCCGAACACGCCTCACTCCACAAGAGCAATTGTGTCGCCTAAGACTTTGTCTATGCCTTTACTGTTGGACTGAGGGTCATGTAATTAAGTCTTGTTTGGTCTGTTCGGGAAACTCTCAGGTATAGGTCACTCTGAGGGAGGTGATCTAGACCAGAACCTGAACTCTGCCACCTTCCCTTGAGTTGTTATACCTGCCTCCATCTATTGGGCTCTGAATTCATATCAGGTTTTGGCTTATGTGAACTCTGGGGCAGCCGGAAATTTCATCGAACAATCATTGGCCGCTGAATTGGGCATTCCTCTTGTCCCTTTGATGACACCCCTGTCAGTATCAGCAGTTGATGGCTCTACCTTGGCCTTAAGACCTCTATGCTTTCGAACTAACAGCATAACTATGCATGTGGGTGTTCTTCATCGTAAGGAAATTTCCTTCCTGATCCTCTCTAAGTCCTCAAGTCCCATCATTCTTGGACTTCTATGGTTGCAGAAACACCCTATCTTGACTGGAACTCTGGCCAAGTATTGTCATGGGGGTCACAATGCCATCGAACTTATCTCCCTAAAGTGCTTCCACCTCTTTGTGTACCCATGACTGAGGTCACCACCTCTCCGATACTCCCTCCACATTATCAGGCCTTCCAAGATGTCTTTTGTAAGAAAGCTTCTGACTGTTTGCCTCCTCACCGTCCCTATGATTGTGCTATTGACCTCCAACCTGGGACTTCTCCTCGAGGTAAAGTTTACCCTCTCTCCATTCCTGAGACTCAAGCCATGTCTGCGTACATCCAGGAGAATCTGCAGAAAGGATTTATCCATAAGTACAATTGTTCTGCTGGGGCTGGCTTCTTCTTTGTGGAGAAAAAAGATGGTACGCGCCGGCCCTCCATTGATTATAGAGGTCTCAATGCTATCACCTTTAAGAATCGGTACCCTTTACCTCTGATTTCCGAACTCTTTGACAGACTCTGGGATGCTCGAATTTTCACTAAGCTAGACCTCCGTGAAGCATACAACCAGGTTAGGATCCGTGAGGGTGATGAGTGGAAAACAGCTTTTAATACCAGAGACGGGCATTATGAATATCTTGTGATGCCCTTCGCTTGTGTAATGCCCCAGCCATCTTTCAGAACTTTATTAATGACATTTTTTCTGATCTCCTGTATGTTTGTGTCATTGTCTATCTGGATAACATACTAATTTTTTCTCCAGATTTAAAAACTCATCGTCAGCATGTATGTACTGTTCTTCTACGTCTTCGGGACCACCGCCTTTATGAAAAGCTGGAGAGATGCCTCTTCGAACAAACCCAGGTTCCTTTTCTAGGCTACATAGTCACGGATAAATGGCTGCTTATGGATCCTGCCAAACTCCAAGCCATCTCCAACTGGCCTAAGCCCTCTGGTTTGAAAGCCACACAGCGCTTCTTGGGATTCACGAACTTCTGTTATCTGGGTGGTTGTGGACAGGTTTTCTAAAATGGGCCACTTAACTCCACTTTCAGGACTACCTTCTTCCATCATGTTGGCTTCCAATTTCATTAAGGAAATTATTATTATTATAATACAGGATTTATATAGCGCCAACAGTTTGCGTAGTGCTTTACAATATAAGGGAGACAGTACAATTACAATACTTTCAGTACAGAAGGAATGTGAGGGCCCTGCTCATGGAGCTTACAATCTAAAGGAAGGGGGAGATGATACAAAAGGTGATAGCAGCGGGGGATGATCTGGTGGAGGTGATTCAAGTACAGTTCTTAGGTGGAGGTGGGGTAGGCTTCCCTGAAGAAGTGAGTTTTCAAAGATCGCCTAAATTCTGACAGGGTGGGGGCTGACCAGACATGCTGTGGTCGGGAGTTCCAGAGGCTGGGAGAGGCTCTGGAGAAGTCCTGGAGGCAAGCGTGGGAGGAGGTGATGAGGGAGCTAGAGAGGAGGATATCATGGGAGGAGCGGAGTGGGCGATTTGGGCGGTATCTCTGGATGAGGTTGGCGATGTAGCTAGGGGCAGTGTTGTGGATGGCTTTGTAAGCTGTGGTTAGTATTTTGAATTTTATACGCTGGGTTAGTGGAAGCTAGTAAAGGGATTGGCAGAGAGGGGCAGCAGTCGCTGATCGGTTGGTAAGATGTATGAGTCTAGCAGCAGCATTCATAATAGACTGAAGGGGGATAGCCTGTGTAATGGTAGACCAGTGAGGAGGAAGTTGCAGTAATCGAGGCGGGATATAACCAAAGCGTGGATACGTTGTTTTGTGGTGTCATTGGTCAGGATGAGGCGGATTTTGGAAATGTTCCAGAGGCTGAGGTGGCAGGATTTAGCCAGTGAGTGGATGTGGGGCTCAAGGGAGAGGTCAGAGTCTAGGATTACGACTAGCACCCTGTCATGAGGGGAAGAACCAATGGTTGTGCTGTTGATCTTAATGGTAAAGTCATGAGTGGGGGATCGGGGAGGAGGAAATATTACAAGCTCCGTTTTAAAAAGATTGAGTTTATGGTAGTGATGAGACATCCATGCTGATATGTCGCTTAGTAGATTTGTGATACGTGAGGAGATTGAGGGGGTGAGCTGGGGAGTGGAGAGATAGATCTGGGTGTCATCAGCATAAAGGGGATATTGGAAGCCATGGGAGGTTATCAGTTGGCCCAGGGAGGAGATATAGAGAGCGAAAAGGAGAGGCCCAAGAACAGAACCTTGGGGTACCCCAACAGAAAGAGGAAGCGGAGCAGAGGAGGAGGAGTTGTATGTGACACTGAAAGTGCACTGAGAAAGGTAAGAGGAGAACCAGGAGAGAGCAGAGTCATAGAGGCCGATGGAGTGGAGTTTACTGAGGAGGTGCTGGTGGTCAACTGTGTTTTTCTGTCATTTACATCAGTTATTTACAACTTTCATTTTGCAGGGGAAACAACCTAGGTTGGTGTACTTGCTTCTTCGTCGATGTAAAGAAGATGGGGGCCTTGGGATGCCTGATATATCTCTATAATATAAAGCTGTGTTGTTGGTTCGTATTATAAACTGGTGCCACCATTTGAAAGAGAAGATATGGGTTACCTTTGAAAAGTCTGTCGCTGGTAGGAACTTGGCAAGGCCCCTTGGATCCCACGTATGGCCCGTGGGCTGTCCATTTGGATGATCCTATTTATACTGAACACTCTGAGAGTCTGGGATCAAGCAAATGGAACGGGAATTCTTTCTCCTCCAACCTCACCTCTGGCACCGCTTGGGGGTTTTCCTCGGTTCCCTCCTGGGGAAGATATCTCCTTTTTTAACACCTGGGGTAGAGAAGGGAACACTACATATTTGAAATTGACCCCTATGGGTCAACTGCTGCCCCTGGACAGATTGAGAGGTTCCTTTGGGACATTCCCCATGGACTTCTGGCACCATAGACAGCTACATGATGTCTTCCAGAAATTAGTCCCTAAACGACTCACTAACTTCTTTCAAATCTATATGTATGAACCTTGAGGAATCCAATCATTTACTCTCCCAAATGTATAGGAGTCTATCATCCATTTCCTCCTAGATGACTCCCTACTATGTTAGGGAATGGGAATTGGAGCTGGGACTTAACTTTACGCCTCACCAATTACAGAAAATAATCTAATTATCACATGTCTCCTCCATCCGCTGTAAGACCCAAGAGTCTTGCTATAAATCCCTGTCTCGCTGGTATAGGACGCCCTCACGGTTGGCTAAGATCTTCCCTGGGGTTGATCGTGGCTGTTGGAGAGGCTGCCCTCATGAAGGCATCTTTCTGCATATATGGTGGTATTGCCCCAAGATCCAAAAATTATGGAGAGATATTTCCCTTGGATTCAGAGAACAACCCTTAAACCTATTAAATTTACCCACTTAATTATTTGTTTCACATTACCTCCTCCTCTATCAAATCATATAAACATAGTGTCACCCCTCATCTTTTGAATGCAGCCAAGAGCCTGATACTGACATTTTGGAAACAATCTCAGTGTCCTACCGTACAGGACTGGAGGAGGGAGGTGGAAAAGATACTAGAAGCTGAATGCTGGGTTTATACAGTTAAAAATTATCTTGAGAAATTTTATGACATTTGGTCCAGCTAGATGTATTACTCTATGGAACTGGACAGCCCAGATGACCTTACCCCTGGCAATATAACACTATAACCCCTAGAGCTTTCTTAGGCAAATTTGGTTGGTGATGCCCCTCCACTGATAATTGTTGCCACATGCCTGACAGACTCTCTCTCCTTAACCGCTGGACGATACATAACTTCATGGTATACTGATCTCTCACCCACATACTTACCCATTTACCTCACATCTAAAATGGTGTTATGCCCTCTGATCAGAGTTATTTTGCAGTTGCCTATTGTGGCTCCTGCTACTTCTCTTTCTTTTCCTCATCTTTGTACCCTGAATCATTTATTGTTCTCTATTTTTATGTCGCTATCAAACGTGTTAGTTCATGTTTTTGTTATGATATACCGTATTTTTCGCTCCATAAGACGCACCTGACCATAAGACGCACCTAGGTTTTAGAGGTGAAAAACAAGAAAAAAAAATATTCTGAACCAATGGACTGCAGACACAGTACAGGGGATGACCAGAGACTGCGGACACAGTGCAGGAGATGACCAGAGACTGCAGACACAGTACAGGAGATGACCAGAGACTGCAGACACGGTACAGGAGATGACCAGAGACTGCGGACATAGTACAAGAGATGACCAGAGACTGCGGACATAGTACAGGAGATGACCAGAGACTGCAGACAAAGTACAGGGGATGACCAGAGACTGCGGACATAGTGCAGGAGATGACCAGAGACTGCGGACACAGTGCAGGAGATGACCAGAGACTGCGGACACAGTGCAGGGGATGACCAGAGACTGCGGACAGTGCAGGGAATGACCAGAGACTGCAGACCGTGCAGGGAATGACCAGAGACTGCGGACAGTACAGGGGATGACCAGAGACTGCGGACAGTACAGGGGATGACCAGAGACTGCGGACAGTGCAGGGGATGACCAGAGACTGCGGACAGTGCAGGGGATGACCAGAGACTGCGGACAGTGCAGGGAATGACCAGAGACTGTGGACAGTGCAGGGAATGACCAGAGACTGCGGACAGTGCAGGGAATGACCAGAGACTGCGGACAGTGCAGGGAATGACCAGAGACTGCGGACACAGTACAGGGAATGACCAGAGACTGCAGACAGTGCAGGGAATGACCAGAGACTGTGGACAGTGCAGGGAATGACCAGAGACTGTGGACAGTGCAGGGAATGACCAGAGACTGCAGACAGTGAAGGGGATGACCAGAGACTGCTGACCTTTGGGGAGGGAGGGGGAGCGGGTACCTGAATTTGACAAGTACCCGCTCCCACTTCCGCGGAGCTGCCTTCCCTCTTCTTCCCAGGCCGGCTTCTGTGACAGCCGGGTGCCCACTGCGCAGGTGCGAGAAGCGCTTCGCTTTGTGAATGGCCTGGAGCCTTCTGGGACCTTTCATGTGTCCCAGAAGACACCGGATCATTCACAAAGCCCAGCACATGCGCAGTGGGCACCCGGCTGTCACATAAGCCAGCGCGGGAAGACTGTGCAGCGCTGGAGCGAGGAACAGGTAAGGCCCTGCAGGAGAGAACAGCAAAGCGGCCGGCCAGGTATTCTGACACGGTGGCCGCAAAAATACCGGACCGGCCGCTTTATATTCGCTCCATAAGACGCACTGACATTTCCCCCCCTTTTTGGGGGGGAAAAAAGTGCGTCTTATGGTGCGAAAAATACGGTAATGGTTTTATTGAGACGCAACCACCTTGTTGCCCTGGTACTGCTATGTGCAGAGATATAGCTCCTGCATGGCCACTGGGTCCCTGGGTGTTATAGAATTCTGTCTATGCCTACTGCCCTGACAGCGGACAGGTGGTTACATGACATGTGGATACAACATATCTGTTCTTTTGCTCCTTGTGTTTTTTTTGTTTTTTTTTATCTTCTGTGTTTTTTGTGTTCTGTCTTGAAAATTATTTTCTGTTTCTGTCGGCAAGAAAAGATAGAAAGATGGAGAAAAAGAAAAAGAGAAGTAAAAGAGAACAAAGGGAGAAATAGAATCCACCCACGCAACTGGCTCCACCGAGCCAGCACAAAGAAAAAAGAGCAATGTTACGATGCAGCTGGCAGGTAACTAATCCATGGGTTCCAGACTCGCTCAAACTTGGCAGAGGTATCTCACAAGATACTGACCATTTTCTCATTGATCATAATCCAGGAAGGTTTTCATTTCATTAATGCTAAGTCCACTACCGGGTTCTTCCAGGCAGTTGCGTTCACAATTTTGACTGCCAGGAACATGAAATATATTGGGATCTGAGCGGATCTGGAAGCTCCAGCAATGGGTTAGTTAAGCATCGCAGTTCTAGGGTTCTTGATGACATTAATCATGGTTACCGTGAAAATCAGGGAATGAACTCATATCCAGTACCTTGTAACCTTAGGGCATGTCCACCATACATGGAACATTGTTCCCACTTGCCCACATCCTCGGAAACAAAGTGAGGAGGAGCCAGGGTACATTCTGGACAATCGATCCGGGACTAAATACCTGCGAGAAAGGACCTTATAGCCTTCCTCTACAAGGGAGACATTCCCAATGCCCTTGTATATTCTAAGGGGCCATTCCCTCCAGTCCTCCTCTCCTATCGCCTCACCCACATCCCTCTCCTAGGCAAGCATATACAGTAGTCTAGGTGGAAACAAACAATTTATACAGACTTGAGATACCCCTATTCTGAACCTCATCTTGGATATATCTGCTTTCAAAAGCTGTTTGTGTGGTGACGTCAATGGCATTCCTTTGTAAGAAGCGAATGAAATGGAGGATTTGCTGCAGACAATATAATTCAGTTACAGGCATCCCAAGCTGTTGTAAGAAATAAGTAGCAGGGTGTATCCCCCTATGGCCCAAGAAGTGTCCCACCTGATACAACTGAAAACTATTTTCCATAAAAAGAGATTTTATATATATATATATATATATATATATATATATATATATATATAATTTGTGACAGAAAGTACAGGGAGGAGGTCCCCCTCCCACTGTCACAGGCAGGGGAGCACTGGCGGTAGAAGGTGGATACATAGCAGCAGGGTCTGTGCTAGACTATTTTGTGCCTTAGGCAAGACCAGCTATTTGCACCCCCCCCAAAAAAAAATGAAATAAATAAAACCTCAAATAAAACTTCAAAATAAAATTCCTTGCCAACGTTAGCTTTGTGTGGAGACTAGGGAGCTGGGATGAAGTGATGCACGGCATCTCTTTGGCTGAATACCTCTTCCTCATGGATTGGCTGAAGTTTACCGGTGGCACACATCATGCAGGACCTAGGTCCGCTGATGAGAGTGTGGACCCTATGAAGCATGGCAGGAGACATGGGGGTGTGGAAGTGATCTGGAGGCTGCACAGCTATTGGATCATTTCCACCTGACAGTCAGCCTGTCAAACTTACACATACTCAATGAGTCCTGTTATTTCTTATTTACACTTGTGTTTGAGGGACAATAAATATGTGTGCCTGAGACACACTTATACTGTCCCCAACCACTCCCTACTATACTGCAAAGACACTGCAATTGTGTTATGGCAGCAGGGGATTTTACACAGCACCCCGCCAATATTGCCATACTACAGTGGCAGTTCCTTTGCAGCATAATGGAGAGTAGTTGGGGGATGGTAAAAGTGTGGCTCAGCTGCACATCTTTAATGTCCCTTAAACATTTTATACATAAGAATTTACAGGAATCATCTCACGGTGCTCATGTGATCATCATCATTATTATGATGATGATCACACAATACAGAAGGTCTGTATACAGTGTACAGCTGTATCTCTGTCTGTGCCTCAGAAAACGTGAGCTTGCCTGTGCACCAGGTTCCCATTGCTGCCTGTGCCCTTGGCCACCCTTCTGTTGAATCACCTCCTGCCGCTGGGCTAGAGCCTCACCGTTCACCTTCCTCAGAGGAGGAAGGGATAATCACTTCTCAAATGAAAAGCTGTGAGCAGCTGCGGCTGACCGCCACTGATCAGCATTCCAAAATGCAGCCCAGCTTTAGCCACCTGTGCCTGAAATTTAATAAATGGTACCTCTCTGCTCCTCATCTCCTGGGCCTCTCTGGTGAACTGATGGAGCCCAGGGAAAATATAATTAATGTTACAGCAGGGCCGGTTGTACTGCCCTATTGTCGGATTTGGCTGTGGCTGCACCACAGGCAGCAGTGTGCCCTAGGCGGCTGCCTAGTTTGCCTAGTGGTAGCACAGACCCTGCATAGCAGCATGTTACATGTTACACCCTAACTATGGGTATAACATGTAACATGCTCCTAAGGGTGAACTTAGCCTTTAAGCTGGCCTTACGCGGTTAGATTTTTGTTTGACTATTCCTCAGAACATTGAGCCAACTAATAGCCCTTAAAATTTAACCCAGGCTTGCTACTTAAATGGAATCATCGATGAATTTAACAGGTTTCATTTTATTATGTATAATTTTTCCAGAACAAAAAAACGCATTCTCATAATTTTGTTAGTGCGAGAAAAAAATGTCTATCTTGCTCTTCTGAATTTTCTCATCACTACAGTTGAGAATGAACATCAATATGATTAGTTAAATCAAACAAATATTCAGAAAAGGAATGGCTTTCAAAACATTTTTTTTACTGGTGAATGGACAGCTTTAGGCACAGAGGTGCCAGGACAGGAAGATGTCATGCATAGTAGAGGAAGAAAGTCATTAAACCCGAGGAAACACAAAGTCCAGAGTTTGGAATAACACCAGAACAAGCAAACCAAAAGCTCATCCCTACTCAGTTGTAGAATATTGTACCATATTAGCTACTGATGGATGCAGAAAGTTTGGAGTTTAAAAGATTTATTGTTTAAATCCCTTATTTTTGTTGTTTAATCATTTTGATTATGCTCAATCCATAAACCTCACATACCAGGATTAACTGCTTCCCAACCGCCCTATAGCAGAACTACTATGTGAGCCCTACCCGCACCGCCATTGGCAGCTACAGCTGTTGATCACTGGGTCCTGGCCGGAGATTCCCTGCCAGCACCCGGCGATCGCTGAATATCACTGGCAGGGGAGAGGTCTGTATGTAAACAATACAGATCTCTCCCCTGCCAGCTCCAGCATGCTGCTTTGTATTGCTCTGCATAGCATAGCAATACAAAGCAGCGTGCTTACACAGTAAAACACAGCACACAGTAAAACACACACAGCACACAGTTAACCCTTTGATTTCCTCTTCCTGCTTAGTGTCATTAGTACACTGTCAGTGATTTTTATTAGCACTGATCACTGTGGCAGGCGCAGCACCCTTTTGTGCCTAGTGCGCTGTGGCATTAGAAAAATTATGCAATTGCTGTTTCTTTGTTTGATTAGACTGACTTTACTCTGTAATTCCTCCAATGCCGCTCTATGGATGCAGTAGGTTTAAAGAGCACACCGAATGCTTTAGTTAACTTCTTTAATAACTTCAATCTTCTTCATATAACTGCTTACAATGGCTTATTTCTTTCATACTACAATGGTTTAATTCGTATTACATTGGGTTGATTCGATAGCTTGACAAATTCGTTAGATTCAGTAAATTCGTTCGATTATGATTACTCTACAGTGACTTGATTCGTAAGTTCGGTGGAACTATTTGGCCTTCTCTGCCTCCATAAAGCTTCTCTGATTGGAACCTTGCCTGTTTCCTCTTCTGTC
This sequence comes from Staurois parvus, assembly GCF_062004578.1. Classification (NCBI taxonomy): domain Eukaryota; kingdom Metazoa; phylum Chordata; class Amphibia; order Anura; family Ranidae; genus Staurois; species Staurois parvus. The sequence goes on from NW_028318964.1 coordinate 412,266, forward strand.
TGGTGAGCATGTGTCTCTAGAAAATCCTAGCAGGGAGTTTTACACAGGCACAAATGTGAAACTGGCTGGGATTGGTTAAGGCTCTGTACAGTGTGAGGCTGTCTGTGATTGGCTTACCTTTAACTAAACTCTTAAAGGCATATTTTCCTTTTCTGCTTCTGCTAACACAATGAATATATAAATGTCATATAACAATCAAAGACATAAATCACAGCAATGATTCTGCTTTTGGCTTTAACATATGCACATATACTGTACTGAGGTTATTGGCAGGTTTGGTATACACATATATGTGAACCATATTAACAACCTAGGACTGGTCTTAGCTGGTCAGCTACACTCCCACCAAAATTACCTATAATTCTATGTTCTCAGTAATAGAATTCGAACATGAATTTGAGGAATTTTCCATCAGTTTCTCAACTCTCAAGTGTCTTTGTTACTCTCAAGCAGAACAACTAACTTTTGTATTGGACGTTCCAACTGGAGTTGTGAGACATTTTCCCTTTTTGTCCAGTTTTGAGTCTCCCATTTGTAACAAAACTCTTCTTACTAGTCCTTCTTCATCCTTTTGAGCTTCTAGGACTTTGGCCAATTTCCATTGACTTCTAGGTAAGTCGTCTTCCTTTACTAACACTATGTCATCAACTTGAACATTTCTTTTAGGCGTTTGCCATTTACTTCTTAGTATGAGATGAGCTAAGTACTCCTTGCTCCATCTATTCCAAAACTGCTCTGATAGATATTGAACTCTTCGCCATCTTTTCCTTGCGTATAAATCCTCTTTGGTGAAGTTGCCAGGCAGTGGCTGTATGTAGTCAGCTTTAAGGTGAAGTAGATGGTTGGGAGTTAAAGGTTCCAAGCTTGTTGGGTCATTGATGTTGTTGACTGTAAGTGGACGACTGTTAACAATAGACATTACTTCATAGAATAGTGTCCTAAGTGAAGCATCATCTAATCTTCCGGCGTTCTTTTTCAACACTGAACTTAGTACGTTTCTTACAGTTCTGATTTGCCTCTCCCAGACTCCGCCTGAATGGCTTGCATGTGGAGCATTCATGTGAAAATCACACTGTTTCTCTAACAAGTACTCAGTAATTTTTTCTTTATCAATCTCTTTTAGAGCCTTGTTCAATTCGTTCTTTGCTCCAACAAAATTAGATCCTTGGTCAGATCTAAGTTCTCTGACAGTACCTCTAATGGCTATGAAACATCTTAAGGCGTTGATAAAGGCGTCGGTTGACATATCTTCCAACATTTCCAGGTGAATTGCTCTGGAGCTTAGACAAGTAAATATCAGTCCATATCTCTTGTATTCTTTGCGGTTTTGTTTGGTGATAAATGGGCCGAAGCAATCCATTCCGCTATAAAGAAATGGTGGTGATGGGTTTACACGATCAGCTGGTAGATCAACCATTCTTTGTTCTTCTGTAGGTCTACGTGTCTTTCTACAGATTACACATTTACTTATGTACTTCGCTATAACTTTGCTTCCTTTCACTATCCAGTAACCACCTTCTCTCAAACAGCTTTGAGTAAAGCTTCTTCCTTGATGCAAGGATTTGTTGTAGTAGTGATTGATAATCAATCTTGTGAAGGTAGAATTTTTGGGTAGAATTGCTGGATGCTTAACTCTGTTAGGTAGCGACGCATTTTCCAGCCTCCCTCCCACCTTCAGTATACCATCCTGCAGAATAAGATTAAGCTTGTACAATGGGTGGTTGTTTGGAAGTCTCTTAGGTTCTTGACTAAGTCTCTTCAATTCTTCACTGTAGAATCTTTGATGAATGAGTCTTATAACCGTTTCTTCAGCTTTCACTCTTTCCTCTACATTCAACGATTCTTTCTTTCTGATTCCTTTTGCTAAGCGTTGAATTCGAGCTACAATGTTTATGACTGTATTCCACTTTGAACATCTGGCTAGTCGTTCAAGTATGTCATCTTGACACTTGGCGGCAGTGCTCAATGTTTGAACTACCTTTACTTCTGGATCACCCATAGACAGTTCCGTATAACCTTCACTAGGTATGATCTCCTTTTCCCAAAGGAACTCTGGACCGGTGAACCAGTTTGAATTCTTCAATTCTGTTACATTTAGGCCTCTTGAAGCATGATCTGCCGGGTTTTGCTTTGTGTCAACATAGTGCCAATGTTCTGGATTCGTTGCTTTTCGAATTTTTTTAACTCTGTTAGCGACAAAGGTGTGGAATCTTCGAGCTTCATTGTTTATGTAACCTAGGACAACTTGTGAGTCTGTTCAAAAATGTTCTTCATCCATTTTCAATTCCAATTCTTCTTTCAGAAACTGACTTACTGATGCTGAAACGACTGCTGCCGTTAGTTCGAGTCCTGGTATTGTCTGAATATTGTTAGGTGCTACTCTGGCCTTTCCCATAACTAGGGCACAGTGTATCTTTCCTTCTCCTATTACTCTGATGTAGAAGCACTGACCATAACCATGACTACTGGCATCTGAAAAGTGATGAAGTTCCATTTTCTTGTACTTTCCGAAATCAGGAGGTACAAAACATCTGGGTATCCGAATTTCTTTAAAATTTTGCAAGTCTCTTATCCAACTCTCCCACCTTGGCCTCAAGCCTGCAGGTATGGGTTCGTCCCATCCCAACTTCTGTCTGCATAATTCTTGCAGTATTTCTTTTGCTCTGAGGATTACTGGTGCCAAGAATCCCAACGGATCATATAGTGAGGCTACTGTGGAAAGAATGATACGTCTAGTTGGAACTTTCTCTTCCATGGATATTTCAAAGAAAAAATTGTCGTTTTCTACATTCCATCCCAATCCGAGTACATTCTGAACTGGAAGAGGATCATAGTTAAGATCCACATTCTTTATTGTTGATGCACGTTCGGAGTCACTGATGGATTCTAGTACCTCTCTGTCGTTTGAGATGAATTTGTGAAGACGCAGGTTTGCCTTTGCGCATAACTCTTGGCTCTCTCTCACCAACTGAATTGCCGATTCTGAGGATTCTAGGCTTATAAGACCATCATCTACATAAAAGTTTTTCTTCAAAAAATTTGCTGCTAATGGACAATCCTTTTCATTCTGATTGGCCAGATACTTCATACCATAATTAGCACAACCTGGGGATGCTGCTGCTCCAAACAAGTGTACTTTCATCCTGTATTCTGCTGGCTCTGTATCTGTATCTCCGTCTTCCCATCATAGGAACCTCAGGAAGTCTCTATCTTCTTCCTTCACATGAAATTGGTGGAACATCTTTTCAATGTCGCACATGACTGCTATGGGATACTTTCTGAATCTACAGAGTACTCCAGGTACAGTGTTTGTAAGATCTGGTCCCTTAAGTAGATGATCGTTCAATGCAACATCATTGTACCTTGCTGAGCAATCAAAAACTACTCTGATCTTATCCGGTTTCTTTGGGTGATAGACACCTTGATGTGGGATGTACCACACTTCTCCATTTTTAGGCTGACCATCAACTTTCTCTGCGTGCCCTTCTTTGAGGATTTCTTTCATGAATTTCAAATAATCGTCTTTGAGTTTGGGATCTCTTCCCATCCTTTTCTTTAAGCTTTTCAATCTTGCCAGGGCAAGATCTCTGTTATTTGGCAGATGAGGTCGTTCTCTAAAAGGTAGGGGCATTTCCAGATGACCTTGTTGATTTTGCTTAATATTATCTTCTAGAACTTGTACAAACTTTATGTCCTCTTGGGATACACTCTTTTCATTACAACTTACGTCTGCAAAGTTGGATTCTAGGATTTTGAGTACTTTCGCTGGACTTACAGCTGGTAACTCTTGGACAGATATTCTATGACACAATCCTGTCACTTGTCCTGAATCTGCAATCTGTCGTTTTCCTCCAAGAACACCCCATCCTAGATCAGTTTGGACTGCGTAGGGTCACTCTTTCCTCCTGCGATTATCTTTCGTGGCACCAACGCCTCGGGACAGTCGTAGCCTATCAACAGTCCAACACCAAATTCCTTCAGCGGGGACATTTCATGAGATATGACAGATAGGTGTTCCCATTTGTTGGCTGTTTCACAGGTAGGTATGCGATCTCGATCCAGAGGTATGTCGTCTTTTGTATAAGCTGGAGGTAGATCTAATATGCAGTTTGAGTGGAGTCCTCTAACTCTCAGTCCTTTGACTCTTTGACTGTTCACCAATGTGTCTCTTCCTGTCATTGTGGTGAGTTTGAGTTTCACTGGTTCTGTGGCCACTTGTAATTTCTTGCAGATTTCTTGATCAATGAAGGTGACGTCACTCTGGGCATCCAGTAGCGCATAGGCGTATACCTTCTTGTTCTTCCTTTTAGGATTTGAAATACACACTGGTACAACCATTGACGTGCCATTGATTTCTCTTTCTCTCACTCTGCAAGAGAATACTGTTGCTTTATTTTCTTCCTCAGTGTCCTTTAGCAATAAGGATTTCTCTTTCTTTGGACGTTCTTCATGTAGTGGTGTAGGATGACGTCCTTTACAAACGCTGCAAGTGGCCTTTTTCTTGCATTCTTTAGTAATATGGCCTTTTCTTAAACATCCAAAACACAGCTGATTATCAAACACAAACTTCTTCTTTTCGTCTGGAGACCTTTCCTTCAATCGTTGGCACTTATGTATGGAGTGATTCTCTTCACAGAACATACACTTGAAGGTAGTCTGAAGACTTGTCGGTTCTGACTCTTTACTGATCCCAGTAGTGAGGTTGAACTTGCTCTCATGGGCATCTGGACCTTTAGTAGCTGTGTTGGTTGCAAAGCTAGTTGCTCTTGAGCATCTTATCTCTCTTGTAGGCCTTTCTTCTAAGGGTTTTAAGACATAAGATGCTGTTACTGGATTACACGCTATTCGTGCTTCCTTATTGACAAATTCAGAGAACTCTTTGAAACTTGGGAAGTTTTTGCCGTTATCTAACTGTTCAGTCACATAGCGATTCCATCCAGAAGCCACTTGTTCTGGTAGTTTGGCTAGCATCCTGTGGTTTTCTAGATAGTCGTTCAATGCTTCTAGTCCTTGAACATGTGGGATAGCATTGCTGCATGCTTGCAGGAAGTCGCCATACTCTTGGAGCTTGAAGTGTTCTTTAGGACCTATTTTGGGCCAGTTTATCAACTTCTCTCTGAAAGCTCTTTGTACTAAGAAGGGATGACCATATCTTGCATTTAATTTTTCCCAAGCTTGCTTGTAGGATTCTTTTTTTTTTTTAATTCAAATATTTATTGATTTTTCATATTTATAAATACATATATAATAAAGGGGAAAGGAAAAAAGAACATAACAATACATTTCATCAACATTCTCATATCATATATAAAATTCTTAATCCTATCTCCTTCTATTTCCCCCTATTTATATCCCATACCTCTACCCCTACACCCTACCACATCCCTCCACCTCCCCACTCTGCATTTTTTCTCTTGTCTCCTTCCCTATAAAATCACAAAACTTCTCTTCTCATTTCTTATTGCTTCATATATATTTGTTTGATGTACAAAATCTTCCCATTTCTCCCATCTCCTATTATATATCTCCATCTTACCTTCTTGGGTATAGTATAATTTCTCCATCTTACTAATCTGATTTACTCTCTCTACCCAGTCCTTTTCTCTCGGAACCTCTAAACTATGCCAGAATTTAGGTATCAAACCCTTTGCTGCAATCACATAGTACCATATACTAGAATCCTTGTATTTATTCACTGGTATATCTGTCTTATGTAACAAACACACTTCTGGATCTAATCCTATCTTTATCCCTGAGATTTTCTCTATTAAATTGACCGTTTTCTCCCAAAAACTTTGAATCCTTGGGCACTCCCACCAAATATGAAACCACGTGCCAATCCCTCCACATCCACGCCAGCACTCTTGTGTTCTCTCTATACCCATTTTATGTTCCACCTTTGGTGTGATGTGCCATCTTACCAAACTTTTATAATTTACCTCCACTTCTCTCATGCTGATATTTTCATGTGTGAGTCTATATATTTTCCTCTGTTTATCCTCATCTATCTCTATCCCCAAGTCCTTTTCCCATTTTTCTATGTACATTGGTTTTACCTCCGTGACTAACTCAGTGAGAATTTTATATATTTTTGCCGTGCCCCGTTTCCCCTCTCCCCGTGATTCCAACAACTTCTCAAACAGGTTCCATTCCTTTCTCCCTCTCATAGGTTTCGGAAGACTCTCAACAAAGTGTTTTAATTGGTGATATTTCCACTCATCAATCTTAATAAAAAGTTCCCTTCCACCTTTCTTTAAATCTTTTAATGTTTTCAATTTCTGTCCATCCATAATATCCCTTAATTGAATGTCTTCCTTTTTAATCCATTTTCCCATACTCCCCTCTATACCTGGTGGAAAATACTCCATATTCCTTAGTGACATTAATTGTGAATTAAAATCCCACTTCATACGTTTATGTAAATTATCCCAAACCTTTAAAACATTCAGTGTATACACACTCGTGGTATTTTTTAAACCTCTATATTGTGCTGGTGCCCATATGTTTCTACTCAGGTCAACTCCACTCAGATCGTTCTCTATCTTAACCCACCTTTTCCCCCTTATATTGTGTGTCCAATCATAAATTCTTGTTAAAACTACAGCATTATAGTATCTCCTAAAATCTGGCACTCCCAATCCCCCTCTCTCTTTACCTCTACTCATCAAATCATAGGAGATTCTAGGTTTTTTATTTTTCCATATAAATTTTGTTATCATTTTTTTAATTTCTTTAAAAAAGGCCTCTGGGAGTCTTATTGGGATCATCTGAAATTTATACAAGACTTTGGGTACAATTATTATTTTTATCAGATTTATTCGTCCTAACCAAGAGGGGGTTCCTCTTCCCAGTATCTTCAGTTCCTCTTTGATCTCATTTAGAAGAGCAATATAATTTAATTTATACAATTTTGTATATGAAGCAGTAAGTTTAACCCCTAGATATTTTATCTCTCTATCTCTCCATATAAAAGGAAATTCTTTTTGTATCTTCTCTTTCTCACTGTTTGGCAGATTTACATTTAAGATCTCAGTTTTTGTCGGGTTGATTTTTAAGTTTGATATTTCCCCATACTCTTTTAAACTTTTTATTAAATTCGGGAGTGTTATCCTAGGATTTCCCACATAAAACAGCAGGTCATCTGCAAAAGCTGCCACTTTATGTTCAGTTTCCCCTATTTGTATTCCCTTTATATCTACGTTCTTCCTAATTGTTTCCAACAAGGGTTCCAATGATAACACATACAGCAATGGGGACAGTGGGCATCCCTGTCTTGTCCCGTTTGACATCCCTATGGGCTCAGACGTTTCCCCATTAACCAAAATAACCGCGGATGGCATTTTATACAACTTTCCTATCCACTCCCTCATTCTACCACCTACTCCCATGTTCTCTAGGGTATCCATCATAAAGCTCCAGTTTACTCTATCAAAAGCTTTTTCAGCATCGATCGAGAGCACCACTGCCGGGGTTTTCCCTTTCTTAGCTTTCTGGATCAACAACATAGTTCTGATTCCATTATCTCTACCCTCTCTCCCCGATACAAAACCAACCTGATCCCCCTGGATCCATTCTGGCATCAAGTCTTTCATCCTATTTGCTAAAACCTTTGCATATAACTTTGTATCTATATTTAGGAGTGCAATTGGCCTATAACTAGAACATTGAGTAGCGTCCTTCCCTTCCTTATGTATAAGTGTTACATGGGCTTGTAGGGATTCCTGTCTAATCACCATTTCTCCACCCAGGACATTCATATACTCCTTCAATTTAGGTATTAACAGTTCACTATATTTTTTATAATACCTCTCGGTATATCCATCTGGGCCAGGACTTTTCCCCACCTTAGTATCTTTCAACGCTATCTTTATTTCCTCCTGCGTAATTTCCAACTCCAGGGATCTCAGTAGATCTTCATCTATCTTTGGTAGTCCTGCATTTTTTAAATATGCCCTTCTTTTTTCTCTATTTTCATTTTCACTATTATTTGCTAAATTCTGAGAATTAATATTATACAGCTTGCTATAATATTCCTTGAACACCTTCCCGATCTCTTTAGTAGAGTGAGCCATTTCTCCCTTGGGATTTCTTATTTTTTCTATATAATTTCTATTTTTCTTTTTTCTCAGGGCTCTCATTAAGTGTTTTCCTGGTCGATCTCCCCATCTATACCTCTCCGCTGCTACTTTATTGAGTACTCTCCTCCTTTCTTCTTCCATTAATATCTCCAAATCTTTCTTCTTTCCTATTACCTTCTGCCTTGTCTCACTTGTTATTCTATTTTTATGGATCTGTTCCAGGTCATATATTTCTTTTAAGAGCCCCGTCATTTTCTTACTCCTTTCCCTTTTCTTTTTTGCCCCTAGCGCGATCAGTATACCCCTAATATATACCTTATGGGATTCCCAGGCAGTGGCCACTGACACATCCTCTGTTTCATTCTCTTGAAAGTATCTTTCCATCTCTTTTCTGATCTGCTGATCGATCTCTTGATCTAATAGAAGGGCCTCATTTAACCTCCATCCTTCCCCCCTTGTCAACTGCCTCCCCCATCTTACCTTCATTATAACTGGGGCATGGTCTGAGATAGTCATTGTCTCTATTTCTACTTTAACCACCCTCTCGATAAGTTGATGATCTACCATTATATAATCCAATCTCGAATAAGTCTCGTGTGCATTAGAGAAGAAGGTATAGTCTCTTTCCTTTCCATGCGTTATTCTCCATATATCCACTAGTTGGCCCTCATGTATCTCCTTCTTTAAGGTCCTCATAGACCTACCTCCCTCTCGTTGCACACGAGAAGTTGTATCCATCTGTGGATCTAAACATAGATTCAAATCTCCCGCCACTATCAGTCTTCCCTTTTTAAAATCCATCAACTTTCTTAATATCCCTTTCAGGTATACTTCTGGTCTCTTATTTGGGCAGTATATATTCGCTATTGTACACTCTATTTCCTGCAATCTACCTTTCAAAAACAAAAATCTCCCCTCAGGATCCGTCTCTCTCTCCTCTACCTCCCACCTTACATTTTTAGCAAACCCAATTGCCACCCCCTTAGCTCTCTTAATTGGGGAGTCTGCATAGAACCATGTTGGATAGTTTCTGGTGATTAATTTAATATTTGACTTAATCTCAAAATGCGTCTCCTGTAAAAAAACAACCAAAGCTTCTCTATGTTGCAACTCCTTAAATAGCTTAAATCTCTTCCCAGGACTATTCAACCCCTTTACATTATAAGTTATAAACTTTATATCTTCCATATGTCTTGTATACATCTCCTCGCTATGCAGAGTATTTTTAAAAACTTCCCCCTATACCATCCTTCTCCCCCTCCCTCACCATAACCCTCCCTTTTCCCCTCCCCCCTCCCCAACATCCCCCCCCCCAGACCTCCTTTGCCTTTGGATCATGTTCCACCTTTGATCCCTCTATAGGGGTTCGACTCCAACTATGACCGCTCACCTTCCCCCCCTCCTCCCCAATGTCCCCTTATCTATTGTCTCTCTATTTCCTCTTTTAACCAACTGCCATTTTCCTAATCTACCGGTGTCCAACTCTCCCTCTTCCACTTCCCAACCCGGTATCACTTGTCTCTGCAGTCCAAGTTTATCACAGAAATCTTCCATATCTTCTGGAAATTTTAAGATAGCTGTAATTCCATCCCTCCACCCGATTAAGCTTGTATCACGGCCCCATCTGTATTTCACACTATGTTTTTTCATCACTTCTAATATGGGTTTCAGTGATCTCTTCCTTCTCAGAGTCTCTGATGTTAAGTCTGCAAAAATTTGAATAATTTTCTCTCCGTATGTAATATTTGTTTTTCCTTTAATCTTTTTCCATATCTCTTCTCTATCCCCGTAGTTATGGAATTTAACAATTATATCTCTTGGTTTTTCTATCCCTTTGTCTTGTTGATACTTTCCAATCCTGTATACTCCGTCCAATTTAAACATCTCCTCATCCACTTTATCCATTATGGAGTTCAAAATTTTGCCAATTAGCTCTTTTAAGTCTTTTGAATCTTCCCCCTGTGACAGTTCCGGGACTCCTCTTACTCTGAGATTATTTCTCCTTTCTCTATTTTCTTGTTCTTCCATCATATAGCGCAATCTCCTTTGTTCTTTTCTATCTTCTAGTATCCATTTTTCTAATTTTGGGATGGTTTGGGTATAAGTTTGCACTTTTTCCTCCATTTCTTCCACCCTAGTTAACAATTGTCCCATTTCTTCCCGGATCATCCCCATTTCATGCTTCATTGATTTTTCCAAGCCTTTAAACATCTCCGCCATTTCTTTTTTATTAGGTATTTGCATATCTCTTTCACGATCTCTCAGATCAGTGCCTTCCATTAATTGTTGGCTATTATATACCGGGCCCAGGGAGAGTCTCGGGCTATTATCCAGACTTATTTCCAATTCACTTTTTTCATTTATTCCCTGAGATCTTTCTGGGGTAACATTTCCCTGTGACACATACTGTACTTCTTGATCGTACCAGTTTGGGAGTTCTTAGGCCCACTCCCTTTGATGTTTTTACCTTTCATTTTATTTTTTAAAGCCTTTACTCTTGTTTCCTGCTCTCCTGGACACCTACTCCTCCCGATCTTCAGACCCGCCCTAGGAATCCCCTATCTCTTTTATTTTCAGATTGTATAATTAATGCAAAGTCTTACTATAGGCATCTGAAAGTCTAATATGAGGAATCAATGTATATAGGGCTCCAATGTACAGGTCCAATATATAATGTAGAATAAGACCTGCAGGAAGGCCCACGGTCCTCACTCACCCTTCACGTTGGGATATCACTCCAGAAGCAGTCCTCTTTTGTCATTATAAGTTCTTAAGGGGATTCCTGTGGGTCTAATATGGCTCAAGTCACTTATCTTTCCCATCAGATATCTCCTTATTTTGGAGGTGATGTACTGGTATGTATTGGGTTAAAGATTGGGAAAGACATAGAAGTTTAGAGGGTTAGCCTTATTGTAGCATTGGTGTAAGGCAATAGGGATAGTATGATGTAGGAATGGTATGGCAGCAGGGAGATTTTGAGGTCTCAGGAAGATGGGGTGGAGATGGTGTGATGTGAAAGGAGTGTGCTGGTTTACCTCCTCCACTTCTCCTAGTTGTTTACACGTCAGGCAAGCTCTCCCACACCCGGATCTCCCTGGGCTTCTCTGCGGCTGCCCACGTGTCGGCGCCGCTCCACTGCCTCGTCCGTCTCACTAGTGTCTCCCTGGCAACCTCACTCCTCCTCCGAAGCCAGCTTTCTCCTGGCTCCAGGCTATCTGACCGACAGCCCGACCGTCTCCCCGGCAACTCCACTCCTCCTCCTAAGCCTCCGCAGGACGTCAGAGGAGAGCCCCGAGGCGTTCCTCTCCCGGCTCTCTGTCAGCTCTCTCCCAGGTCCAGGAAGCTGACCGTCTCCGGGACACCGCGTACCGTCTCCAGTCGGGTGAGTCACCGCTCACCCTCGATGCAGCTGGTCTCTCTATCGGGGACTCATGGGGAGGATAGACAAGGGGAGGCTAACGGAGAGTACTTACTGCACACTCTCCCGTGCCGTCATAGTCAGGCTCCACCCCCCTACCTCTGAGATCCTACGCCCGCTTGTAGGCTTCTTCATCTTTCCTATAGAAGTTACCTTCAAGAACCTTTTTTGCTTCTCCGCCAGTATACCGCTGGAGGTAGAATAACTTGTCCACTGGACGGGAGCAATTATGTTCAATGATCATTTCAAAACTTGCCTTCCATTCTATAAACTTCAGTACGTCTCAAGAGAATACAGTAGGTTCCGGAACAGGACGTCTAGTGAGAAATATTCTCTGAAGTTTTGTCGGGTCAACAGTTGTAACATCCTCGTGACCACTGCCATGACATATGGGAGTTGAATTATCTGGTTCTCTTTTTCCACTTTGTCCTGAATCAGGTGAGTCTCTCTTCTTTTCTCTCTGTGCAGGGATGGAAGGACTATGACTTATTTCTTCACTAGATGCTGGAGATTTCCTTCCATTTTCCTGGACGTGTGAAAGAACGTAGGAGTCAGCTTCTCCACTTAGTACTGATTTGGATCTATGACTACCCTGATTCGTATCCTCTTCGTGCACTCTGAGTCTGGATTCTATAATCTTAATTTCCTTCTGCCTTTCCAGACTGTTCATTTCAGCTTCCATTTTATGACGCTGAGCCTCAATGGCAGATTCCATCTCAACTTCTGCTCTTTTGGCAGCGAGTTGTTCAGCTAATTCCTTTCTTTTGGCTGACGTACTTGAGAACTCTGTTATGTGGCTGGCACTTCTGCTAGTGATGGAAGTCACACTTGAGATTGTGGTTCCTCCTAAGAACCTAGCATAGTCTTTCATGAAGAGCTCATTCATTCCCTTTCGTATCTTGACTTCATCATAATTTGCTGCAGATGATAGTTCTCTCATAAGCTTCACTAAATCCCTAGTGACTGTGGTACATGTATCCATGTTCCTTACAATATCCTGGGAGGGTGTCAAGGACGAATGTAAGTTGACATATGCTGTCATAAGCTCTGACTCAGAATCTTCTACTGACTCTATCATTTCACTCAAATTCTCCTTTATGCTTTCTTGTTTTAGCTTTCTGCGAATGTCTATGGTGTATACTTTCCACCTCTCATACATTCGGGTGAACTTTTTTTCTTGCAGTGATGCCTCTTGCTCCAAATTTTCTAGCACCTTTTGGGTCGGTTTTCTGTCCCATGATGAACGTCTTAGTTCACCTGTTTCAGCTATATTTGTTTGGGGCGAGACTACCGTTTCATTGCACCTTTCAGATTCAGACAGGTTCTCTTGCTCTTCACCTTCTACCATATCTATCATTGCATCTGCTAACAGTGGGGTGGCAATGCTAGGCTCAGCCATTTCTGAATGCTATAACAATTAATATGAATAAGGACCTGTCACTTTAAATGCAATACTACCAAATGCAAGGATAAATGACTTTCACTTCACATGTAATTGCACCAAAACATAGGCAATAAATGACTTTCACTTTAAATACATCAGAATCATATACTATAACTGTCTCTTTTTTTTTAAAAGTCTGTATTCTCATGAGCACAAAAATGTCTCTTGCAGAAACCTATGTGCATAAGTGAGTAATAAAGGAAAGCTCTGACCTTAATTGGAAAGCAGGATACCGTGATCTGAAGGTTGCAGAAACAAATGTCAGTCTTAAAGGAGACTTTTCTTGATGCGGTGACTTGCGATGCTCTGCGGTGACTTGCGATACTCTGCGGTAACTTACGATGCTCTGCGGTGACTTTGCGATGCTCTGCGGTGACTTTGCAATGCTCTGCGGTGACTTGCGATGCTCTGCGGTGACTTGCGATGCTCTGCGTGAACTCTCTGGATGCAACACGTGGTCTCTTGATGGATAGTGGTGCGGGCACTCTAGCTCTGGACTCTGGCCCTCCCCCCATGCATCTCTTTCTCTCTCTAGGGGTGCAGGAGGTTTGGCGCTCTTTCTCTGACTGTCTTGCCTTTGCCGTTATGCCACTTTAAGAGTCGTCTGCAGTCTGACTAATGCGCATGTGCTATGGCCTGTACTGTTGTTCCGCTGAGGTGTCTCCGCGTGGCGGTATATGCTGGCGCTCTGTTTCTCTAGTGTGCTCTTTACTGTGCAAGTTGAGGAGCGCTGTTGCTAGACCTCTGAGGGTAATAGTTCCACTGTGGCAGGCGCAGCACCCTTTGGTGCCTAGTGCGCTGTGGCATTAGAAAAATTATGCAATTGCTGTTTCTTTGTTTGATTAGACTGACTTTACTCTGTAATTCCTCCAATGCCGCTCTATGGATGCAGTAGGTTTAAAAAGCACACCGAATACTTTAGTTAACTTCTTTAATAACTTCAATCTTCTTCATATAACTGCTTACAATGGCTTATTTCTTTCATACTACAATGGTTTAATTCGTATTACATTGGGTTGATTCGATAGCTTGATAAATTCGTTAGATTCGGTAAATTCGTTCGATTATGATTACTCTACAGTGACTTGATTCGTAAGTTCGGTGGAACTATTTGGCCTTCTCTGCCTCCATAAAGCTTCACTGATTGGAACCTTGCCTGTTTCCTCTTCTGTCTGGTGAGCATGTGTCTCTAGAAAATCCTAGCAGGGAGTTTTACACAGGCACAAATGTGAAACTGGCTGGGATTGGTTAAGGCTCTGTACAATGTGAGGCTGTCTGTGATTGGCTCAGCTCTATACTAATACTAAATCTTAAAGGCTTATTTTCCTTTTCTGCTTCTGCTAACACAATGAATATATAAATGTCATATAACAATCAAAGACATAAATCACAGCAATGATTCTGCTTTTGGCTTTAACATATGCACATATACTGTACTGAGGTTATTGGCAGGTTTGGTATACACATATATGTGAACCATATTAACAACCTAGGACTGGTCTTAGCTGGCCAGCTACAATCACTGTATTGGTGTCACTTGGATGTCAGTGACAGTCAGTTCCCTCTCAGTGTCAGAATGCCCGCCGCAGTCCTGCTATAAGTCCCTGATCTCCAACATTACTAGTATAAAAATAAAAATTCTAGTATATATACTGCCATTTGTAGACACTATCACTTTCACGTAAACCAATTAATTTACACGTTTTGGGATTTTTTTTTAGCAAAGACATGTAGCAGAATACATGTTGACCTAAATGTAAGACAAAAGTTGATTGTTTACATTTTTTTACTGGATATGTTTTTTTAGTAAAAAGTAAAAAATATGTTTTTTCATAATTGTCAGTCTTTTTTTGTTTATAGCACAAAAAATAAAAAACGCAGAACTACCACCGAAAGAAAGCTCTATTTGTAGGGAAAAAAAGTTACATAAATTTATTTTTTGTACAGCGTTGCATGACTGCGCAATTGTCAGTTAAAGTAATGCAGCGCCGTATTGCAAAAAATGGCCTGGTCAGGAAGGGGGGTAAATCCTCTAGGGGGCAAGTGGTTAATTCTTTCTGATTATGCTCAATCCATAAATGTAACATATCAGGATTAAATTACCTACTTTCAAAAAAATACATTTATTTTCAGCCATTGAGATTGAAAAAATACAGTCTGATAGATAAAATAAAGATTGTGTTAACATTTTGTAAATTGAGCCTAAATTATGTAGCTTTACATGTATCTTAATGCAGTTGTATTATTAACAGACTCTAGGAAGGAAATTGTGTTGTTTTTTGTTTCTTTTTCATGTTTCCTCTCTGCATTTTTATGTAATTGAAGGCTGAAAATGTGGCAGCGGATGCAGCAGGGGGAAGGGATGCAGAAAGTGAGAAATGAGAAGGAATAATACAGGCCTTTTAATGCTAACGTGTTTTAACAAAGTGCTGCTGTCACTGAGCTCTGTGGTGCAGAGACGTGTTTCCTCCTGCATGTGATACCCAAGTGGCTGGTACTTCTACCACACTTGATATGCTAAAAGCAGAGCCTGCAGATCACATTGGTGCTGATGACAGCGATTACATTAACCGCTTTACTACAAATGACGGCTACAGCGCCGTAGTCCAGTTCTGGGAGGGCGTCCTCGCAGAACATGCCCCTGTACACCCCCAGGAGCACACACCTGGCTCTGTCTATGATTGCTGTGTCCTTTATACTCTGCTGATCACATGACATGGTAAAAGGCCAATCACAGCGGCCTTTTGCCACATGATCAGCTGTATCCAATCACAGCTGACCACTATGGAAATATACTTGCCGGTTATCAGCAGTACTTTCTTTACACTGTCACAGCGTGAGGAAAGTACTGCCAGTAACCGGCAACTGTCAAAGCAGACATCTGCACTGATTACACTGTTCAACAGGTAAAAAGTTTTGGGCATAAAATTAGCTAATCTTACATAATTTTGGGGTGCTGAAAACGAAAATGACCCTAAAAAATGTTGATTGGCTCTAGTTTCCATGATATATTCACCCATCTAATGACGTAAGCCATTCAAAATTATGATGCAACTTCAGCTGCATATTGCGCAATTGATACTGGTGACCAATAGAAAATTGCATGTATACTGAGATGATGCAATATTAGCCTTTAATTGCATCACTTCACTGCATAAAAGCTGCAGTATCTGTAGCTGATTGTAGTTCGACAGCGTCTTTACATTTCATTTTATGCTTATATAGGCTACTCAGTAATGCCTCGAACTTGTGTGAATAAAGCAGATAATTTCTGCTATATCTGCGGTGAAATAACTTTTATCTCACAAAAAAGGAGGATAACAGGAATGATTAAGAAAGCCTACAACTTGTATTTTGGCTGCAAGATAGGAGACCAGGACAAGAGCTGGGCACCACATATATGCTGCAATTCTTGTGGGACGGCAATGGAGCAATGGTTGAATGGAAAAAAGGCATCTATGCCTTTCGCTGTGCCAATGATTTGGAGAGAGCCAACAGATCATGTTAGTAATTGTTACTTTTGTATGGTGCCTCCAATTGTAAAAGGGCTAAATAAGAAGAAAAAGTTATCTGTGCACTATCCAAATATTCCATCGGCAATGCGTCCAGTTCCTCATGGAGAGGGGCTACCAATTCCTAAAGCACCAGAATCCTTCGTGGTTGAGTCAAGTGAGGAAGAACCTGAAGCGTGTAGTCACGTGCAGTTGTAAGAGATAGCCCTTTACTCGAATACAAGAGAAAAGCCAAGAGAAGCAAAACCGACACAAACTGAAGACAAAACTAGTGAGAATCCTAAGTATTAAAATGATTCAACTTAGCTTATGGCTATAATTTTTCTTGGTAATCCTATGCAATATATTATGCCATTTAGGCTTTGTTATGTAGTCAATATCACTTGCTTTATATTTGTGGAAAGACATCTATCTATATAATTATTGTGCATTATGTAGTCATTACGCCTATAGTAGAAAACTTTCCGTTTACAGAAAAACTAGAGCCAATTGACAAATTTCATTGTTATATTTGAACTCAGAATGTGAAATTCATTAAGAAATGGATCCTTTTGTTTCCAAAACTGGCAAAAAATAAAAATTTGTTGAACAGTGTTATCAGTGTCGCCCCAAAAGTGTCCAACAGTGCTGCCCAGCAGTGCCCAGCAATGCTGCCAATCTGTGCCCATCAGTGCCGCCAGTCAGTGCAGCCTATCAGTACCGCCAGGCAGTACCCTTCAGTGCTACCTATTAGTGCTCTTCAGAGCTGCCTATCAGTGCCCATCATTGCCGCATCATCAGTGCCTCCTCACCAATGCCCACCAGTGCAGCCTATGAGTGCCCATTAGTGCTGCCTATCAGTGCCGCCCCTGCAGTGCCCATCAGCGCTGTCTATCAGTGCAGCCTCATCAACGCACATCAGTGAAGGAGAAAAATTACCTTTTACATTAGAAACAAAGAAACCCTTTTTTCTTTGTTTGCTTATAGTGAAAAAAATAAAACACCCAGCCACTGCATATGTACGTTTACAGGGCGGCACGGGCAGGCAAAACCATGTTTTAAAACGTGGTTTTGCAAAACAGGTAGGGGGTGCGCGTGAGGCGTGCGCCCGCCCTACCTGTCCCGCGGGTGTCAGCAGCGGGTCTCCGCCGCCGGGTCACAGCCGGTCATTACTGGCCATTTCCCCGCAATTCGTGGTGATCGCTGAAAGAGAGCAGGGCTGCATTGTTTACACACAGCCCTGCTCTGTGTCAGTTCCCTACAGCTCGTGACAAGCTGAAGAGGGAGAGAAGAGTTTTTCTCCCTCGATCAGCCTGTCCCCGACCAGCACAAACCCCCGCCCCCTAGTAAAACACTCCCCTCACACAGTAAACCCTAAAAATGTTAACCCCTTCCTCCCCAGTGCCATTAGTACAATGTCAGTGGGGTTTGTTTTCACTGATCACTGTATTGGTGTCACTGGGGATGTCAGTGACCCCAAGTCAGTTCCCCCCCAGTGTCAAAATGTCTGCCGCAGTCCCGCAGTCCTGCCATAAGTCACTGATTGCTGCCATAAGTCGCTGATCGCCGCCATTATTACTATAAAAAAAATTTAAAATCCCAGTATCTTTCCCGCCATTTGGAAACGCTATAACTTTCATGTAAATCAATTAATTTACACGTATTGGGATTTTGTTTAGCAGAGACATGTCGCAGAATGCATTTTGGATGAAATTTGTAACAAAATTTGATTTTTTGATTTTTTTTACTGGACATGTTTTATAGCAAAAAAGTCCAAAATATATTTTTTTTTCTCAAAATTGTCAGCCTTTTTTTTTATAGCGCAAAAAATTAAAAACGCACAGGCGATCAAATACCACCGAAAGAAAGCTCAATTTGTGGGAAAAAAGGATGTAAATTTAATTTGGGTGCAGTGTTGCATGACCGCGCTATTGTCAGTTAAAGTAACGCAGCGCCGTAACACAAACCTCTTCTGTAACAGCTTCCTGACCACCCAACAGCAGAAATACTGCTACAGGGCGGCATGGGTACGCAAAATCACATATATATATATACATGATTCGCACTCCTGTGGTTTTCACATCCCTCCCAGATAGCGTCAGATTGCCCGTCAGTACACCAGTCATCACATTTAACCCCTTGATTGCCAGGAGCACGCTCATGTACAATAAACCTCCATTGCTAGTATAGTGTCTGAACGGGTCAATATCTTTGATCAGGTCAGCACTATACCAGCGTTCACATTAATATAGCGTCCCCAAAAACGCAGCGTTAGCGGGATCAGTCTCGGCACCTGCCAACACCTGTGTTTAGCCCCTACGCTTACCCCCCCTTCTCCCCCAGCAAGTGCAGTGTCAGGTCACTGTCACTTGATACATTGCACACAAAACCGCAGTGTTAGCAGAATCAGGCCTGATCTCTGTTAGCACTTGCGGTAAATTTTGATGACTCTCATATGCAGCAGAGTGCCAGTACTAGTGCCGCTCTACCTTTTGGTGAACTGGCGAGCACCAGCGGTCTAGTACATCCTGGTCTTTCACATACCTCTTTGATTTTTGGAGCTGTTTTTCATGGAATATCTGTGTGCATTGATTGTGGATCAAAGCAGTTTATATGCACAATAATTTATTGTCGCCAACCCAAATTCAAACCTTGCCAGACCAGTCGCATGGAAACTCATTACGGTTTTCAAATTTACATTTTTTTTGGGCCTAACCCTCAACATGGGCATTACTAAAAGAAATCAATTGCGGTTGTATTGGTCTGCAGACCCGATTCATCATATGCCGTGTTCTCTGCTGCCATGGCCAGGCATAGATATGAGAGTATAATGTGATTTATGCATTTCAGTGACAATATACTCTGTCATCCTCGGGGTAACCCTGAATTTGACCGGCTCCACAAAATTCAGACCCTCGCAAATCACCTTAACCAAAAATTTGCAGATGTCTATACTCCCCAGCAAAACATCTGCGTTGAGGAGTCCCTTATTAATTTTTCTGGCCGCCTTGCATTCAAACAATTTCTCCCCAGCAAGCGTGCCAGATATGGGGTCAAGATGTAGAAGACCTGTGAGAGGGCAACAGGCTATACTTATAAGTTTCGGATTTACGAGGGAAAAGATAGTCACGTGGAGCCCGCCCGGATGCCTAGACTACATGGGGAGCAGTGGCAAGATAGTTTGGGACTTGGTGTCATCATTTCTCCATATGGGGTACCACTTATACGTGGACAATTTTTATTCAAGCGTGCCACTATTTAGACATTTATTCAATCTTGGAACTGGCACTTGTGACAAAGTGTGACCTAATGTGTGCCCACCATTAGAAGTGGGTGGATGCAGGTGGTATATTCTAATGGTGGGCATACCACACACTTTTTCTGGCAGAGATTTCTTCTCATTTTTTCATTCAGTCCACAGGCTGCATAGAAAAAAAAAAGAACATAGCATATATACCCAACAAGGACCAGCAATGTACTGGTACATCACTGTGTTTGAATGGTTATACCAGGATGATGCCTGCAGCTGCAGGCATCATCCTGGTGTCGTTTTTTTCAGACGGTGATCGGCTTTCATGTAAAAGCAATCCTAGTGGCTGATTAGCTGCAAGATTGCTTTTACAAGCAGTGGGAGATGATGTCCCCCCTCCCCCGCTGCCTTTCACGGCCTTCTCGGGCAGTCCCGTGCCATCAGGGGAACCTGAGAATGCAGCCGGTGTTTCTGCCAGCTGACCATAGAGCTGATTGGAGACCAGAATGGTGCCAATCATCTCTATAGTCTAAGAATTCGGAAGCTACAAGCATTTCATCACTTCAGTTTCGCAGGATATAAACAGCGCCATTTGTAAATTGGGAAAGCATCTGATCACACCGATTTTGGTTTGATTAGATAATGTAAGGGCAGAAGAGATATCTAGAGTCTGATAGACCCCAGATTTCTCAAAAAAGAATATATGACAATGCCCATTGAAGTTATAGGGGTTATTTGCATTCCCTGTTATAGCATTAAAAGTGATAAAAAAAAAAAAAAAAAAAATGAAAGGTACAATGTAAAAATAATTTAAAAAAATCAAAATAACAAAAAAAAAAAAAAAAAAAAAAAATTGCCCCTCCCATGCGCGCACACCTGTGTGCACAAGCCTTGACCCTGTGCCGTTATGTAAACAGTGGCTGCACCATGCATGTGAGGTATTGCCGTGAACGTCAGATCAAGGGCAGTAATTCTAACACTAGACCTCCTCTTTTAAAGCGCTGTCTATGGATATTAAATATGTTTAAAGTTTGTCGCCATTGAATGGGGCATGCGCAGTTTTAAAGCATGTCATGTTTGGTATCTATTTACTCAGCATACCATTATCTTTTATATCTTACCAAACAATTGGCCAATATATTGTGTTTTTGTGCATTAAAAGTAAAAAAAATTTATTTTTTAAAAAAAAATTGCTTTTGAAAAATCGCTGCACGAGTACTATGTGCCATAAAAAATTGTAGTACCCACCATTTTATTCACTAGGGTGTCTGCTTTAAAAAAATATATAATGTTTGGGGGTTTAAATTAATTTCCTAGCAAAAAATACAGATTTTTTTCATGTGAACAAAAAGGCTTGGTCTTCAGGTGGTTAGAAGAGTGAATGATGTGTGGCATAAACTTCTAATGCTGGGCATAAAACGCCCCCACCCCCCAAAATGACCCCTTTTCGGAAAGTAGTCACCCCAAACTATTTGCTGAGAGGAATGTTGAATCAATAGAAGAATTAATTTTTTTACCACAAGTTTTTGGAAAATGACAAAAATAAATATATATTTTTTTTTTACACAAAATTGTCACTTAAATGATTTACTGCTCACACATGCCATGGTTATATGTGGAATTAACTCCCCAAAATACATTTTGCTACTTCTCCTGAGTATGGGGGTACCACATGTGAGAAACTTTTTGGCAGTCTAGCCAAGTACAGCACCTAACCCCCCCAAATTACCCCTTTTTGGAAAGTATACGCCCCAAGGAATTTGATAAAAAGCACGGTAAGTATTTTGCAGATCTCATTTGTTGCCACAAGTTTTTGGAAAATGAAGAAAAAAAACAAAACATATTTTTCTATTTTTTTTATATTTCAAAACCTTGTGAGAAAAAATGAGATCTGCAAAATACTCACCATGCCTCTTTTTAAATTCCTTGGGGTGTCTACTTTCCAGAAAGGGGTCATTTGGGGGGGTTTGGGGCTATCCTGGCATGTCAGGGCCTTCGAAACTGTGATAGTTAGTGAGGAAGTGTAATCAGGAAGTTATGCACCTTCAGGCTTTCAAAGCGGTCATTGGATTTCAGGCTCCTGTATGTGGCTAGGCTCCAAAAAAGTCTCACACATGTGGTATCCCCATACTCAGTAGAAGTAGCAGAATGTATTTTGGGGTGTAATTCCACATATACCCATGGCTTGTGTGAGAAATAAATCATTTAAATAACAACTTTGTGTAAAAAAAAAAAAAAAAAAAAGTTTTTGTCATTTTCCAGAAACTTGTGGGAAAAAAATAAATCTTCCATGGACTCAATATGCCTCTCAGCAGATAGCTTAGGGTGTCTAATTTCCGAAAAGGGGTCATTTGAGGATGTTTGTACTATTCTGGTATTTTAGTACCTCAAGAAATGTGATGGGCAGTCAGAAAGTAAAAGCTATGTAAATTCCATTATCTATACCATAGTTTGTAGACGCTATAACTTTCACAAAAAGCAATCAATATACACTTACTGGGATTTGTTTAACCAAAAACATGTAGCAGAATACATTTTGGCCTAAATTTATGATGAAATTTTCGTTTTTTTAGATTTTTTTTATGACCAAATAGAAAAAAATATTGTGCACAGGTGATCAAATACCACCAAAAGAATGCTCTAATTGTGTTAAAAAAAGGACATAAATTTCATTTATGTACCATATTGCATGACCGCGCAATTGTCCGTTAAACTAGCGCAGCGCTGTATAGCAAAAAAATGTCGTAAATTGCAGTATCTATACCATAGTTTGTAGACGCTATAACTTTCACACAAAGCAATCAATATACACTTATTGGGTTTTTTTTTTACCAAAAACATGTAGCAGAATACATTTTGGCCTAAATTTATAATTAACTTTGAGTTTACTATATATTTTTTATAGCTGAAAGTAAAAAATATCGTTTTTCTTCAAAATATTTGGTCTTTTTTTGTTTATAGCGTGAAAAATAAAAAGCGCACAGGTCATCAAATACCACCGAAAGAAAGCTCTATTTGTGTGAAAAAAAGGACGTAAATTTCGTTTAGGTGCAGCATTGCATGACCGCGCAATTATCAGTTGAATTAGTGCAGCGCCGAGTAGCAAAAAGAGGCCTGGTCATTAAGGGGGGTAAATCCTCAGGAGCTCAAGTGGTTAAATACCACCAAAAGAAAGCTCTATTTGAGTGAAAGAAATGATAAAAATTTCATATGGGTACAGTGTTGCAATTGCCATTCAAAGTACGACAGTGCTGAAAGCTGAATATTGGCCTGGGCAGGAAGGGGGTAAAAGTGCCCAGTAGACAGTTGGTTAAACACGTCTATGCTGAATAGTTCTGTGGACCAGCCCTGGGAATAACAGTGCTACCTGATGGATCAGGATGGCTACTCCTTCCAGTCCTCTAAGCAGCTCCTGCCCCTAGACAAAATCTTCCCTCACTTCTCATCTGCCTCTCCCTCAAAACTCCTTCCTCTTCTCCAATATGTGGCACCTACAGATGGTTTGCCACCTTGTCATCCAATTCCTCCTCTTTACTGGAGCCCACTTTCCGGTACGCTGCAGCTGCTGGACCATCACTGCCTCTGGCTGTTCCCTGTCTGATGTCCCTCCTTCTCTGGCCATGAACATATCTTGCTCAAATATCTGCAAGCAGAAATGCTTGCCAAACATCACCTTCCACAGCAAGTCAATGATGATGTGATCCAATAATTCTGACTCCTTGCTACCAGTTTGTGGGCTATCTTAGGGCTGGTAAACATGACATGCAGCCGGCGGGAGGGGGAGGAGGGGAAATCAGCTAGCAGTATTGCTGGAAGGGGGCACCAGGGAGTCCCTGAAGTGACGGAGCAATATGTAGGGGTCAGAGCATTGGGGATGGCAGAGACCTATTTTTACAGTTAAATACCCCTGTGGCTCCCTTGCAGCACCCAAAGCCAGTGGCAAGGGAGAAGAGGGAAAGCTAGCAACTGCAAGGGAGCCACAGAGGATCTGTCTGTGCTGTGGGGGGTGGAGGGATTCAGTGGCCATGATGGGAATTGATTGACTATTCGCAGTGTGCAGTGTGTGACAGGGAACAATGTGCCCCCCTTCCCTCGGGCCTGTGCACCCGCACACACTCTAGTACAATGAATGATATGCCAGTGGATAGATACCAAAGCTACTGATCTGTACACAACGTTTTTGATGACCCCCAGACATGGGAGGATTAAACTTGTCTGGATTTAACAGAAATCTTTGCTTGGACAAGATACAGTATCACACAGAAGTGAGTACACCCCATGCATTTTTGTTGTACTCACTTTTGTTGCCAGCGGTTTAGACATTAATGGCTGTGTGTTGAGTTATTTTGAGGGGACAGCAAATTTACACTGTTATACAAGCTGTACACTCACTACTTTACATTGTAGCAAAGTGTCATTTCTTCAGTGTTGTCACATGAAAAGATAGAATAAAATATTCACAAAAATGTGAGGGATGTACTCACTTCCGTGAGATACTATATTTGAGAAGTTTTCGACTTAGTACATGTAATGTATGTAGCACTACTCTTGTGAGGGCTGCTGTGTTGTGGGTATCCATCAGCCTCTCCCTGCACAGCCAGGCAACAGGTAGTCCTCACACCAACTTGCATCCAAAGACAATGACCAGTCCATGAACTTGGTTTTGTTATTTTATCAGGGAAAATCAACTTGGATGTGGAATAGGGACTATGGGATGCCCACTTTGGCTTGAAACAACGGAAAGGGGACACTTCCCTCCTATGTACAAAGACAAATCCTGGACTGCTCTTTTCCTGAAAGCTTTCAGTCTTTACGGATCAGTAGCAGCTGCTCTTTATGGGAGGAACTAGCACCTCCTCAAAAATAACTTTTCTTCTCATAGCTACATGTAGAGACGTCTTTCCTCCCTCTGAAGGGGAGGTGTGTGTGTGCAGCCGGTTGGCCAAAAAGGGAAGAGAGAGAGGGAAGAGAGAAGAGAGGGAGGGGGAGAGAAAGAGAGAAGAGAGGGAAGAGAGAAGAGAGGGAGGGATAGAGAGAGAGAGAGTGAGAGAGAGAGGGGGAAGAGAGGGGAGAGAGGGAGAGAGAAGAGAAAAGAGAGGGAAGAGAGAAAGGGAAGAGAGAAGAGAGGGAATAGAGAGGGAGAGAAAGAAGGGGGAGAGAGAGGAGAGAGGGGGGAGGAGAAGGGGGGGAAGAAAGAGAGGGAGAGGGAAAAGAGGGAGAGGGAAGAGAAGAGAGAGAGAGAGAGAGAGAGAATAGAGGGGGAGAGGGAAGAGGGGGAGAGGGAAGAGAGAGGGGTGGATGGAAGAGAGAGAGAAGAAAGTGAGAGGGGGGAGAGACCGAGAGAGGGAAGAGAGAGCGAAGAGAGAGAGAAAGGGGGGGTAAGAGAGAGAGGGAAGAGGGAGGGAGAGGGAAGAGAAAGAGAGGGAGAGGGAAGAGAGAGAGGGAAGAGAGAGAGAAGGAGGGAAGAGAGAAGGGGGATGGGGGAGGGGGGAGAGAGATGGTGGGGGAGAAGGAAGAGAGAGAGGTAAAAGAGAGAGATGGGGGAGAGAGAGAGGGGAGAGAGAGAGGGATAGGGAAGAGAGCGAGCGAGAAGGAAGAGAGCGGGAGCAAGAGAGAGAGGGGGAAGGGGGGGACGAGAGAGAGAGGAAAGAGCAAGAGAAAGGTAAGAGAGAGGAGAGAGAGAGGGAAGAGAGAGAGAGTGAAGAGAGAGAGAGAAGAGAGAGAGAGAGAGAGGGAAGAGAGGGGGGGAGAGGGAAGAGGGTGAGAAATAGGGAAGAGAGAGGAAAGAGAGAGAGGGGAGAGAGAGAGAAGAGAGAAAGGGAAGAGAGCGAGAGGGGGGAGAGAGCGAGATGGGGAAGAGAGAGAGAGGGGGGAGAGAGAGGGGGGAAGAGAGCGCGAGAGAGAGAGAGAGAGAGAGGGAAGAGAGAGGAGAGAGAGGGAAGAGAGGGGGAGGGAGAGAAAGAGAGGGAAGAAAGAGAGGAGGAGGGGAGAGAGAGAGCTAGAGAGAGGGAAGAGAGGGAGAGGGGGAAGAGAGAGATGGAAGAGTGAAAGAGGGAAGAGAGGGAGATGGGGGGAGAGAGAGAGGAAAGAGTGAGATAGGGAAGAGAGGGAGAGGGGGGAGAGAGGAGAGAGAGGGAAGAGAGAGGGGGGGATAGGGGAGAGAGGGGGAAGAGAGAGAGGGAAGAGAGGGGAGAAAGAAGGAAGAGAGATAGGGAAGAGGGGGGGGGGAGGGGGGAAGAGAGTGAGAGAGTGAAAAGTGAGAGGGGGAAGAGAGAGAGAGGGGGAAGGGAGAGGGGGAAGAGAGGGAGCAGGAAGAGAGAGATAGATAGGGGAAGAGAGAGGGTAAGAGAGCGGGGGGTGGAAAGAGAGAGGGGAGAGAGAGAGGGAGAAAGAGAGAGGGTAAGGAGAGAAGGCAGGGGGGGGAGAGAGGGAAGAGAGAAGAGAGGGAAGAGAGAGGGGAGAGGGAGAGGGGGAGAGAGAGGCAAGAAAGAGAGAGGGTGAAGAGAGACAGAGAGAGAGGGAGAGGGAAGAGAGGGGGGGGGAGAGGGGGGAGCGAGAGGGGGAGAGGAGAGAGGGGGAAGAGCAAGAGAGGGAAGAGAGAGAGTGAGAGGGAAGAGAGGGGGAAGAGAGAGAGGGAAGAGGGAGAGAGGGGGAGGGAAGAGAGAGAGAGGAGAGCAAGAGAGGGAAGAGAGAGGGGGAAAAGTGAGAGAGGGAAGAGAGAGGGGGAAGAGAGAAAGAGAGAGGGAAGAGAGAGAGGGAGAAGAGAGAGAGGGGGAAGAGAGAGAGAGGGGTGGAAAGAGAGAGGGAAGAGAGAAAAAGAGGGAGGGGAGAGAGAGAGAAAGAGAGAGGGAAGAGAAAGAAAGGGATAGAGAATCATATATACATACACACACTTATTGACTCTCTCGCTCTCTCATTGGGGGGGGGGGGCGCAAAATTTTTGTGTTGCCTAGGGCAACACAAAATCTAAATCCACCACTGCAAAAGTCACTAAGGGCTTGTTCCTACTACTCGCATTCTAAATGCACCTTTTTAGCATATGGGCAGATGTCGGGTTTTCCTTGCGCTATGATGCTGGGGAAGTTGACTGTTTCTTTATGTAGTGCACAAAGTGGCACTTAATTTCTGTGCATTGTGCTGCAGTGCGGTGACATTCAGTGCTATCCAGTCAGCCGTGTCATTTTTACGCACTGTACTACAAGGCACATCATAACAGTGTTGTGGTGTTAACAGGGCACATAGAAAAACAATTGTTTTATTTGTGCCCTTGTGGTTACTGATCTTTATCCAGCACAGAAAAATGGCATTCTCCACATAGTGTGAAAGAGCCCTAAGACCTAACTCACACCTAATGTCTTGTGAAGGTGGTCTCCTTTGCAAGCTTAGCTGTGTTATTCGCACATTTTCTGGCAATTCACATATGGCAGCCCATGCAATTGAATGGGCTGCCCTATACATGACAAACACTCCATAGAAACTCCTACACCTTTTCAAGCATTGGGCTTTGCATCTTTTTGTACCATGCATTGTGGTTCGCTTTTTGCTACACATGAAAATGTGCATCTACTGGCTGCATTTCTGCTCCTGTTCTGAGAATGCACAAAAAATGCACTACGAATGCACATCACAGTTGTGATGTTATTATTCTTAAAGATACCGCAAATGTGATGCACATTTGTAGCGCATTTTTAATGCGTTCCCAGAATGAGCATGGAAATGCGGGTTTTCTGTGCACATTCCTGGAATGTACAGGTGTGAATGCAATCTTAAGCTCCTTTTACATGGTTATCATCCGTCTCAGAAACAAATTGATTCAGTTTACATGAGTTAACATCCATCTTCCGTTTAGTTCTATTCCGTTTACATCTGTTCTTCATCCATTTACATCTGTTTTATTGTCTGCTTCCATTTTTTTTTATCAGAACAAAAATGCAGACATGTTCTAAATATGACCTTAATGGAAGCATACGAAAAACTGATGTAAACAGACGATCCGTTTGCCCATAGAAACGCATTACTGACTGTTTTTCTTCCATCAACAGACGAGTGTAAAATGGACAAATATTTAGACCCCTTTCACACATGGTCTAAAAATTTTCAGTTGTAATCAAATCAAAACAAGTCTAAGCATGTTTCAATCAATATTGACACTTGAAGTGTATTCTGCTACCCTATAAAATGCAAACAAAAAAAGTGAATGGCAAATGGTGAAGAAATACCTACTGTTCTCTAGACAGTGAGACATGTTGGCTGCCCAGCGTCTATCTTCGTCTGCGAAGTGAAAGCAAAACTGTGGTCTTTATATAATGAAAACGCTATCTCCACCCTTAAATAAGGACTAAACTAATTTACTAAGCTAGAGGTTGGCCAAAAAAATGTGTTAATGCATGAGTAGAAGTGAATCATACCATTTTCCTAGAAAACAAATACAAAGACTACATTCACATAAGATTTTTTTTTTGTATTGCTTTGCTATCTTTTGCGGAGCTGGAAATAAGGACAGATACTAATAATTTTGCATGTTTATTGCTGTTTTTCACACAGATGTAAATTATAAAGTATTGAAATAGTATGTATTCACTGTGCAATGGACACTACAACAAATGTTCCTTTAAATGTTCATTTTATGCATTCATTATTTACCTTTTTACAACTCAAAAAAACAAATATATTTACAATGTATCTTGGATAAGCATGACTGTGTGTGTTTTTTGATGCGTTTTCTGTTTTTATGCTTTTTTTGGGTGCCAACTTGTTGGGCAGAATAAAACGCAAAACGCATCAAAAACACAATACATGCATTTTCTGCATTGTCTCTATTGAACCAAAAATGCAACATTCTGTGTTTAAAAAGTCCCTGACCCTTGCCAAAAATGCAGCGGCTCAAAAACGCATAGATGTGAATGTGTCCAATAGGAAACCCTCAAACTTTTGCAGGAATAGGGTACGGTATCATTTGGTCAGTGCGGTTAAGGGCTTGATCCCCAAATTTTGGCAAGTCTCAGAGCCACCAAGAGTAAAAGACTGGATAAACAGAGTGGAAAATATCTATAAGTTGGAGGAGTTACATCATATTGAGGTGGATAAATTAGATAAATTTAGGAAAACATAAAGTAGCTGGTTAAAATATAAAACATCAAAAAATATCTGGAATTAATTGCAATCTAGGTGGAATATATTAGAGAAAGTCTAACTGAGATCCCGAGAGAAAGAAATGATGTAAGATGGGGGGGTATAAAAATGGATAGAGAATGATGGAGGAAAATGGAAGTAAGAGGATGTGGACAGGAGTATAAGGTGGGTGAGAGCGGGGGTAGAAGGGTGGGGAGGGGAAAATGTGTTGCAAAGAGAATTTAGGTATTGGGGATGTACTTATGATGTGTATTTCCGTCTTTTTTTGTCACTATGTATTAGATGTTCTATGTATCAGAAAAATGTAATAAATAAATTCTAAAAAAAGAAAACCCAAACGCATCAAAAACATAATACATGATTTTCTGCAATGTCTCTATTGAAGTCTATTGAACCAAAAATGCAACGTTTTGTGTTTTAAAAAGTTCCTGACCCTTGCCAAAAATGCAGCGGCTCAAAAACGCATAGATGTGAACGTGTCCAATAGGAAACCATGTTAAATAGACTGTAGAGCGTTTCTGCAAAAAGCACTAAAATCATTAGTCTGAACCAGACCTTAGTGCTGTGTAAACAATCTCAAGAAATAGGGAAGCAATGGGAGAGAAAAGGGGTCTCTCTGCAGAAAAGATGTCTGCCCCCCCTCCTCCCCAACTATGCTATACCTAATGGTATTAACTACGAACAAAACAACTGTTATTTACAGCAATGAAAGCAAAACTAGCTCAAACTAACAGTTGCATGGCTAAAAGTAACTAATAATGGCAAACACATGCATTATGGTTTAGTGAATTAGGTTTTATTTTGATCAAATGATCTGTGAGGAGACAATAATTTCATGTAATCATTAAATAAAATAAGGAATGTAGTTGAAACAAGTTGTCTTAGTGAATTTCCAGGGAGGATCAGAGCTATTTTGAATTGTCAAAGTGGTCAACTGCTGGCACTGACCAATCTGAATCAGAATCATTTTGATCCATCCCAGAAGCCATACAGAAAGAAAGATGGTAAATGCAGTGGGGACCTGGGTGGGATGGAGGTGGGGAGTGTGTCCGATGTTATTTCACCTTTTCATCTTTTCTGAAAGATGAACTAACCCTTTAAAGTGATATTTGTCTTTTTTCATCTCTTCGGTGTTACCTTCCCCCCATCGCTCCACTGATTTCTCCTTTAGCTTGCCAGATGCTAAAGAGACACCCATGTGTGGACACTCACTCCACTGCCCTCAAAAACCTCACCTATAACCTTGAAGATTGGGAAAGCAGCGTGGATGGTTCAGAAAATCAACCATCTTGTACAGTGTACTGGATTACTAGGGGTTAGGTCCAACAAGGTGCATGTCACCTCCTGGACTTATCTCTTTAATTTACAATTTGAATTTTTACTGTGTGCCGGGAATATAGCTATCACTATACTTTTGCTGCTCTGATGCTGGACATTCTGGTCTCAGCTACTGCAGCTGTTGAGTCTCAGAGAACTTTTGTATTATGTGAACTCAATCACAAAATACAAAGGCTTCTGTGAATGAACAGCAAAGGCACAGAGCTGCTGCTGTATGAGAGAGCAACGTCTCTCTTGTCAGAGCCCTGGGAGTGTAGTAATAGCTGTACTACCAGAGCTCCATAAAATTGTCAAGAGTGAATAGAAGAGATAAGTCCAGGAAGTGGCATGTACTACGTTGGACTTAACTCGTTCACTGCCAGAGTTGCTTTTGCGTTTTTTGCACACATGTTAAAAAAATCATCTTAGGCCTGAAGATTACATAAAACCCTCAAAACATTATATATTTTCTGAAAACAAACACCCTTGAAAATAGCGGTCTAGGAAACACAAAACATCAGTAAAAAACACAGTAAAGGGAATTTTAGAACACACAAACACAATAAATTACCAATTTTTTGATAAAATATAAATAAGCCTGCATGGAGTAAACAGATACCCAACATGTCAAACCTTAAATTTGTGTGCACCCGTGAAATGGCGACAAAGTTCAGTACCCTATATTTTCTATAGGCGAAGCATTAAAACCCCCCTATAGGTCATCAATTTAGTGCTATGGAGGAGATCTGGTGCTTGATATATATTGCTCTGACTCCAGTGTGTGTGACAATATGTAACATGTGTATCGCAATCGACGTTTTCATGCATAAGCGCCCCCGACATTCGTATGTGAGTAAATGTAGGTAAGGGGAATCTAAAAAAATTGAGGGCAGGGATAACTGTTTTTGCTTAGTTTCCGAAATGATATCTCTTTATTCTTTTTACCCTTGTTTTCAAGGATAAAATGTTCTGTCATATGACCATGTATCCTCTCTATCTGACAAGGGCAGGGTTACAGGACACTGTGCAAACACACAATGTGCCTGTATTCCACAGTCTGTTCAACCTAAGGCAAGATGCAGGCTGTGGTTAAGCAGGGGGAGTGTTCTATAAGTAGACTGTGATTGGGAAAGTGTGTGTGCCAGTGGCAGGCTGTGATTGGGAGGGGGTGTGTGCCAGAGGAAGTTGGTGATTGGGATGCATGTGCAGCTTCTGTGCTTGGTGTGGTCAGTTTAGAACAGGGGTCTTCAAACATTCTAAACAAAGGACCAGATCACTATCAATCAGACTTTAGGGGGGCAGGGCCAGACTCCTGCTCGTGGGAGTAGAAAATGTCTCATGTCAATGTGATTACATAATGCTTGGTTGGCTTGGTTGTCAGTAGGAGTGAGAAAATTACATGTGGCCAGGAAGAGGAGGAATAGTGCCTCAATATTAGTGATAGTCAGAGGAAAAGTGCCAATTGTTGGTATCCATGGGAGGAATTGTGCCCCATCATTGGTATTGAGGAGAGGAAGCAATAGTTCCTCATTGTCTCAGTGGGAGGAATAGCGCCCAATTGTTGGTGTCAGTGAAAGGAGTAGTGCCCCATTGTTGGTGTCAATGAAAGCAATGGTGCCTCACTATTGGAAGGAATAGTGCCTTGCATCAGTAGGAGGAATGGTGTCCCAAGGGCCAGATAAAAGCAAGCAAAGAGCCGCATCTGGCCATTGGTTTAGAACAAGGAAGAAAGGTGACTGTCAGAATCAACCAAGTACATCAGAACAAAGAAGTATATGAAAATGATAGAGGCTATTATTTATAAAATACATATATGTGAACACACACATACAGTGTGTGTGTGTGTATTGCCTCAAGCTGAGACCTGAGGAGGTGCTGCTGGAGAGAGCTCCGTGCTAGGCCCAGAAGCTTTTCAGGGCCTAACTGCTTTGAAGTCCTCATATGGCTGTCCTGTCCGAGGTGTAAGAAGCCGAGCCAAGGTGAGAAGATCCAGGGGAGGCCCCTTACTGAAGAGAACCAGGATGAAGGGGCTGGTGACTTGCTTGGAAGATGCACTAGACTCTGAAAATGTGCTTGCAGTGATGCCGGGTCGGCTTAGAGGTTCTGACACTGCGAAGCTGGACTTTGTTCTGGATCCAAGGAGCCTAACCCTCTCCTTCCACTTTCTTTCAAGTTCAACATTCAAGCTTTGAAAAAGACCAAAACTAACTGGCACCCAATTTCTGTTCTAATCTCCCCTTTTATCAATTGACTTATCCCTGGGGTAAATGCTAGCTCACTCCCTGCCCTTTGGAGGTATTATTCTGTCTTCGGGGGAGTCAGTGGGGTGCTACATAAATGCAGCTAGCCTTCTCACCACTAAGTATGAAAGCACAAAGGCAGAAATATGCAGACCTAATAGAAAATTGCCCCAGATTTTTGGAAATATCTGTGGGTTTGTGTCGGTACCTGGAGATGCCTGCTGTAAGGATCTGGTGGCTAGTTTACCATTTCAGAATATGATTGTTGTGGCTATTGTGAGGGTGTGCCATTCTTCCTGCTGGATTTATTATTTATTTTTTTATTCTGTAGAATGCAACAAAAAACTTGCAGGTGGAGGAGAATTGAGTCAAGAATTAGGGCAGGGAGATCTTTTGGAATACACACAGCTAACCCTTTACATTTTCCAATACATAAGATAACAGCTGTAAATTTGGCCTAAAATATGACAGGATTTGCCTGTTGCGCATTGCAAGTCAGTATGGCCAATGCATTAAATGGGAGTTTCCAACTCTGTGATTCCTACTCTTCTCAGGGCTAGAAATTAGACCTCCAGGAATGTGTAACATCATATTTGGATGGCTCCTTTCACTTGGTGTGAAATTCATAAACTCCATCCTTGACAGTATGTTGTGGGGCAGATTTTAGCTTTTCTCAAGTCTGGAATTTCCTGGTCAAAGCTTTTTTCAGCGTGTCACTTGGATTGTTCCTCCTGTGCGATCCCCACTATCTCCATGAAACCTTAACTTGGTTTTGTTAGTTTTGCAGTCTTCTCCCTTTGAACCTCCTTGAGAGACTCCCTTGCTGCAGGGTCTTGGGTGGTTTCTTTGTTTCACCTCAATCAGGACATTGTGTTTCCATCCTCTTTGTCCTGCTCTTAAGCT
This sequence comes from Staurois parvus, assembly GCF_062004578.1. NCBI lineage: Eukaryota > Metazoa > Chordata > Amphibia > Anura > Ranidae > Staurois > Staurois parvus. The sequence goes on from NW_028318964.1 coordinate 445,539, forward strand.
TCCAAAAGAGTAGATGCTTGGATATTGTTTGAGCTGTTCACATTTGTCTGAAGTATACAGCTAAGTCTCAGTAGTGTAATTCCTTGTGGACCTAAAGGACCTTCTAAGGGTCAGGCTGCTTCTAAATCCACTGTTTCCAGGTGGATTTGTTAACTAATTTCTCAGGGCTTTCCCGGTTAAGGCCCATTCCACTAGCAGTGTCAGTGTTTCCTGGGCTATTCAGCACCTGGTCTTCTCTTCTCATGTTTACAAAGTTCTTCCTAGTTGATGTTTTGTCTTTGCAGACGCCACTTTTTGGAAAATGTTCTTGTAGGCAGCTTTGTAAGAAGGCTCAGCCTTTTCTATTTGAGGATATGGGCTTGTTGAAAAGAAATGCCCGTAGCGTAAAGAAAGGAAGGAAATAGCACAGGGCAGGCATGACTAGGCCTAGAGTGGTTAAGGAAGACAGGAAAGGGTAAAGATAGCATGAGGTGGGGTTGTAAGAGATGTATAGGGCCTGATTGGTAGCTGGGGGGTGTAGGTGGGGTCTGCTACACCTTGGAGTCCGGGGTTTGGGGAGGGTCGTCAGTCGGTGAGGTGGGACGTGAGAAGAGAGAGCTTGGAGCTGCAGCATGACCTGTGATCGGCTGCCTTCCCTGGGGACACTGTGAGTCTGTACGTGGCAGCATTTATTGAGGATTTACTGGCCCAGCTGCGGGAGGCTGCTTCCTGGGGGGTGGACTGGCTGCAGAGCCATGTCTCTGCTCTGCTGAGGGACCCGGGCTCGTCACCAGCAGCAGGGGGGCGGGAGTGTCCACACACTCAGAGGTCTCGGCCTCCGGAGCGCTTTAGCCTGGGCTCCTCCCCCAGAGCTCAGCACCACCTCAGGAGCCTCCAGCCCCGCTGGCAGGGTGCTCTCCTGCCTCTGCTTGCGAGGAGGCCGGGAGGAATCCCCATCCACGGCGGAGCTCAACGGGTGGAGTCTCCCGTAGAGGAAGTCCCTCCCCCCGCCCGCACGGCAGAGAGGTCAGCATGGCAATGGATCCTCCTCTGACGAGGCGCCTGTCAGGGAGGGGGCTCAGTGTGGGAGGCATACCGCTGCGGCCGCCGGGCTGTCACCTACTGAGGCCGGCGGTCCCTCCGCGAGGCCTGGAGCAGCGGCTCCGAAGAAGTACAGAGGGAAGAGCAGCGCTGGGCGGAGAGCTGCTGGGAGTGCTGCAGGATGGAACCCTGGGACGACGGTGGGCGTGTCTGGTGCCGGGAGGCGGAGTCAGGAGCGGCACAGATCTGAGGGACTGTGGCTCCTGGGACTGGGAGGCCATCCGGCTGTCGATGTGAAGAAGACCGGTCCGAGGGCGAGCTGTTGGAATCCGATGTGGGTGCGGCAGCCAGCCGCTCGGCGACGGTGGGGTCTGGACGTGCAGCTGATGGGACCTCTCCTGGGCAGCCTGGTAAGTTACCTGTTTCTGGTTCTTCTGTCTCCTTTTCTTCTGCTCTCCGGGATTTGTTGGGGGAAGGTCGGGCCACCCCTTTAGGCGTGGCCTTTGCGGTGGTGGACGTTGGCATTTCCCTGTCGGGTTTTGATGCCGGTCTGGGCGATTTGCTTTCCGGCCTGAGGGACTTGCTGCAGCGACTTGAGCGGGGAGGTAGTGTGGGCTCTGGGCCTGCTTCTGTGTGGCTCCCACCTGATGGTGGGGATTTGCTCAGGGTCCAGGGGCGGGACATTGCGGAAGTGCGGGACCTGGTGTTTTTTTTCTCCTCTGGGTTGTGAGCCGGGAGTGGTTACAGCAGAGGCCAGTGCTCTAGGCTCTGTGGGCCCCTCCATGGTTTTGGGTGAGAGTGCGGGGGTTTTGGGGCCTGTCGGCTTAGTGGACTCTGCTAAGTGTGAAGTGTATGTTTGCTTCAAGGGCCGGTTAGGTGTGCACTTACATCCGGATATCCGGGAAAAGATTTGGAAAGGTGAGTATGTCTAGATCTTCACGCTCTTGCTTGTGTTTTCCTGTAGATGGGTCATGGGTTGAAGAGGTCAGGTGGGAGGAGGCGGAGAAGCGGCATTTTCAGTTTATCCCGCGTACCTTCTCTAACTGGTTGCAGGTGTTCGCGATTATAGCCAGATTCCAGATTCCATCTAGGCCTATGGCAAAAGGACCTGGTATATCCATCCATGCCCTTTAACCAACATGTAGTTAAATGGCTAAGATATATAGATGATGTCCTGTTGATATGGGATGGCAACCTGACACAATTGGAATGTTTTCTTGAACTCTTGAATGGAAATGATAGAAACATTAGGCTAACATATATAGCTGATAGAGAAGTGATTTCTTTTTTAGATCTGTCTATTTCGATTTGTGAAAATAGATTGATTACAAAAACCTTTAGAAAAGAAACAGCAGCCAATACACTTTTACACTCCACTAGTTACCATCCGGAAAGCCTAAAACAAGGTATACCAATTGGCCAATTCCAGAGAATTAAAAGGAACTGTACTAATGATGTCCAATATAAAGCTGAATCTATTCAACTTAATAATAGATTTAGGGAAAGGGGATACTCACATAGGACTCTGAGAAGAGCAAGACGTAGAGCTTCCTATAAAACAAGAAATGAATTAATCTCTAATTCTAAAACTAAAATAGATGACAATTCCCTAAATCAACCAGTAAGATTTATAACTAAATTTTGACAACAATGGAATGAAGTTAGAAAGACCCTGGATTCCCACTGGCATTTATTAACTCAAAACTCGGGAATAGCACAAATAGTTGGAGATAATCCACATATGGTAGCAAAAAGAGCTCAAAATTTGAATGATATCCTGGTGCAATCAGAGTTTCAAAGAATTCCTCAAACTAACTGGCTAAACAAACAAACTCGTACAACTGGGATGTTTCCTTGTGGACATTGTCAAATTTGCCCGTTTGTACATAACCAATTTTATAATACAGATGATTCCCAGAGATTTAAAATAAGGAATTTTATTAACTGTTCTAGCAATAAGATAATCTATATGATAGAATGCCCATGTAAAAAGAAATATATAGGGAAAACAAAGAGGACCCTTAGAACTAGAATTGGTGAACATCTGAGAGATATTAGAAATGAAAATAAGTATAGAAATAATAAAGAGAGAGAAAATCCACTTGCCCAACACTTTAAAGAAGTACATGGAGGAAAGACTGAGGGCCTAAAGGTCAAAGGAATTTTCCAACTAAATATTTCAGCTAGACGAGGAGACTTTGATAAAGTTCTCCTCCAAAAGGAAAAATATTGAATATACTCTCTTAATACACTAGTCCCTTATGGACTAAATACTGAACTCAATTTCAAAGTATTTTTGAATTGAGTTAGAGAACTACTTTAATATTTAAAATATATCCACATTGACATTGGGGTCAAAAAAACATTGATATAAGTATGCTTTTCAAAGGTGATCCTCTTTCTGATAAACAAAGACCTCTCCGTAATGTCACTATAGAGTATATGTTTTTTGTATAATTTCTGATTTTAGATGTAATGATGCCTTTTCAACACAAGAGGGCAACATATACAACGTTATATGTATTTGGGGCACTATATAAGGCAATGGAATAACAGTCCCCTCCCAGTTCTGACGAAGTCTGCTGTGATTGGCGGACGAAACGCGTCAACGCGATGACATCATTACGCTCGGCGTCTCCATAGGGCGTGGCGCCCATGAGGAAGGAAGAAGCGGTTTGCTTAGGCTCCACATTGGAAAGGCAGGAGACATTGAAACTAAGATGAATACACCATCATAAGCAGCCCGCACATAGCGATCTTGAGTCACAGCATACTTCCACCGGTGGCAAGTTATTAGCCGTGTAGCATACTGAGGCTTGAGCTCTAATTTGTATATGAGGTATATTTTTACACCTCTGAAAAATCTCTGCTTATTTTTACCTCAGAGTTGGGGGAATTTTTTGAACTCCAATTAGAGTAATATGTATTCAATACGCTATATATGTGCTGTGGAATGTGATAATAGTCTCATATATCCACTAGGAATTACATTACCTCCTTATCATTTGAGCAATTTTTGGAAACCCAGTTTTGGGTATATATTTCATAGTATATTTAGACTGAGCTATATCAGTCTGGACTGTACACATTTACCACCTGGCTTCCCACCCCTGCATTCACTTTTCTCATCAAGACCTGATCGTACTTCAAGCGGGATTAAATCCTCTTGATCTTCTATATGAATCATATATTAATGTGGATACACTTTCATCTGGGGTGGTTACCCAGGAAGGCCATATATCCATCCTTCAATGATGGTCAAGCTTTTGAGAAGGAAGTCATTCTACTTACTGTGATTATTACCACAATGGTTCTTGAAGAATGATCTCCCTATGCTGATTTTGTATGGAAAATATGGAAAATTCTTTGAACTAGTAGTTAGGAACTCTATTGCCTTATGTGGATCCTCAATTGCCGAAAAACCACTTTATTTGGAGACGCCGAATGTTTTTAAGTGATTTTATTATTACCTGTTTACCATATCTATGTCTAACCTCTATATGATCCATGTGATCGAATAAAGTTTTTTTGTATGATAATATTACTCTGCTTGGATTTTCAAGTAACCACTTTTGTTTGAGCAGTACTGCATCTGTCACACTGCTGTTTTTTGTTAGGTATATATTGGGTTCATAAATCCACACTAATTATGAGTGAGACGGAGATATTAATATGACATATCTATATCTATATGTGTCATATTAGGTGGCTTTTTCTCGTTTGGTTATTTAATATGGCCAGTGTCATTGGGGAGACGGTGCCTGAGCATTGCTCGGTGCTCTTCTGTTACCTTGATGCTATTAGCGAGGCTCACAGCGTTTACGGGGGTACCGCCTGGCTCCGGTATGATGAACAGTTTTGGCAGCGTAGGGCTGTTTGCCCATTTTTGCGTTGGGACCACAAGGACATTGGCCTTTGGATGCGGCTTATGACTCGGGCCCCTGGTCAGTTTTTTCAGGGCGGAGCTGGTGGTTCATTCTCCCTGGGGAAATTGGCCGCAAAGCGTAGGGGTTTCTGCTGGCAGTTCCAAGAGGACGCTTGTTGTTTTGGAGGGTCCTGCCGTTTTAAACCCGAATGTTCCAGTTGCGGTGGCTCCCATCCCTTGTCGCGCTGTTTCAAGCGGGGTAGAGGTCTTTCCGGAGAGCATGCAGGTAAGAGGGACGCAGAGGATGTGGTCTTTCCTAAATAGATACCCTTATCGGGCGGCCGCCTTACTGCTGGTGCCGGGGTTTTCTGTGGGTTTTTGCATCCCTTGTAATTTGACTTCGATTCCTCCCTAACGCGGAACTTACGGTCGGCCTTGCAGCATGCCGAGGTGGTTTCGGCTAAGTTGTGTAAAGAAGTGGGGTTGGAAGCATGGGCGGCCCGTTTTCTTGCGCTCCATTTTCGGACGTGGTTGTTCCTCCCTTGAGAGTTGTGCCCAAGAAGGAGCCCAATGCATTTCGGTTGATTCGTCATCTTTCCTTCCCGAGAGGGGGGTCGGTATCGACACTATCGATCCGGAGTTGTGTACTGTGTCTTATATGTCTTTTGATGCTGCGGTTTTCTGGGTTCGTCAGTATGGACGTGGGGCGCTCATGGCCAAATCGGATATCGAATCAGCGTTTCGGCTGCTGCCGGGGCATCCTGACAGCTTTCGTTTCTTGGGTTGTCATTGATCGGAGCCTTCCCATGGGGTGTTCCATATCCTGCGCGTTGTTCGAGATGTTCAGTTCGTTCGTTGCGTGGGCACTGCGGGATGAGTCGGGGGTGGACTCCATCATCCATTATTTGGATGATTTTCTTTGTGTGGGTCCGTCAGCTTCCAACGTGTGTGCGGTTTTGCTGGCCACTTTGCAACCCATTGCAGAACGTTTCGGGATTCCTCTGGCTTTGGAGAAGATGGAGGGCCCGACTTCGGTGATGACTTTCCTGGGCATTGTTTTGGATTCAGGCGCGATGGAGTGCCGTCTGCCTAAAGACAAGCTGTTGGCCCTCCAGGTTGAAATTTGTGGGGTCTTGGGCAAGCGTAAGATTCAGCTGCGGGCCTTGCAGTCTGTCAGGGATCGCGGCGGCGAGTGACTCCGCACATGCGCGGAGCGCCGATCCATTCAATCCGGCGGACACTGAGACCTGGACGGCGGCAGCCGCGCGTGTGCACATGCGGCCGCTCGCCTGGCACCAATGGCAGGGCAGGGCGCACTATTTAAACCTGCCCTGTACTGACACTCATTGCCGTATGGTCTTTGCTCCTGTGTTCCTGCTATTGAGATTCGTTGCTGACCTTGCCTGAACCTGACCTCCGCTGACTTCTCCTGCTCTGACCCCCTGGCTAGTTGACCTCTCTTCTGGATATCCCCATACCTGATCTGAACTCCTGTTACCGACCCCAGCGAGTGACCTGACTATTCTTCTGCCTGCCGCCTTGTACTACGCTGATCCCACTGTTAATGACCCAGCCCGTTTGACCACGCTTACTACTCTGCCATCCATCCATCCATCCATCCCGCTCGGATCAAGCCTTCCTCCTCTTCACGTCAGGCTCTCTACCTGCATATACCTCTGGCGGATCCCTCTACCACAGGCGGGTGTACTCAGGGGCCGCGACCTGGTCCCTGTCTGCTCCAAGCCCATCCCCACCATCAGGGGCCCTGGTGAACAAGCAGACTGGGGCTTAGACTCCGCACCCTGGGGAATCCTGTCATGTGGACTGCTAGAGGCCCCGCTAGGTGGTTCTAACACAGTCATTGTTGGGCAAGCTTAACTTTGCTTGTCGTATCCTGTCGGTGGGTCGGGTGTTCTGCCGCCGGTTGTCGTCAGCGACGTCAGGGGTTACCTCCCCTTTACATTTTATTCGCTTGACTAGGGAGCATCGGGAGGACTTGCGGATTTGGCAGTTTTTTGGATTCCTTTAAGGGGCGGGCTCTGTGGACGTCTGGCCCAGGGAGCAAATTTAATCTGGAGTTGTTCATGGATGCGGTGGGTTCCATGGGATATGGGGCCTTTTTCCGGGGTCGGTGGAGCGTGGCTCCATGGCCTGCTTCCTGGTGGGAGGTGGGTTTTCTTCGCAACCTGGTGCTGTTGGAACTTTTTCCGGTGGTGCTGGTGGTAGAAGTTTGGGGGGAGTGTTTTCGGAATTTAAAGGTTCGTTTTCACTGTGATAATTTGGGGGGTGGTTAAGGTCCTCAATTGGGTTTTTGCTTCTTCGCGGCCAGTGGTTGGCTTGTTTCGCCATTTAGTGCTGTGTTGTTCTCAGCTGAATGTTTTCTTTATGCTGTGCATCTCCCTGGTGTCGATAACGCTCTGGCTGGCGCTCTGTCTCGTTTTCAGTGGGACAAATTCCCGAGAGTTGGCATCGGCGGTGGAGCAACGCGAGGTTCCTTGTCCCGACTGGCTGTGGGAGATTGCCTTGGGGTCAACGCGAGCTGGATCCGGCATTCGGTGAGTGAGACGACGTGGTCTGTGTACTCCAAGATCTGGCGGGAGTGGCTGGAACTGATGCAATGGGTCAACATTGATCCGTGGGGGCCTGAGGTGGGTCTGGCGGTGTTGTACTTTTTGGCGAGGAACTTTGAGCGGAGGATGTTGGCTGCTGCGGTGGATTGCCGGTTGGCCGGTTTGGCCTTTTTCTTTAAGTTACAAGGGTGTCTGGATTTCGCGAAGGATTTTTGAGTTCGACAGGCCCTTCGGGGTTACCGTAGGGCTCATCGGTGCAGGGATTCGCGCCAGCCGGTGTCGTTTGAGTTATTGGGGACTTTGTTCGAGCAACTGCAGTCATTGTGTTCTTCGGACTATGAGGTGTGCTTGTTTCAGGCAGCCTTTGTGGTGGCCTTTTTTGGGGCGTTGCAGATCAGTGAGCTTGTTAGTCCCTCCCAATCGGTTCTTGGGGGGGTTATTTGTGGACGAGGATGAGTGCTCTGGAGAGTGGGTGGAGGTGCTCATCCGTGGGTCTACGACAGACTACTTGGGTCGTGGTGCGAGGGTGCGTTTTTTTGCTCTTCCAGCTTTGCCTGTGTGCCCGGTACGTGCTGTTCGAGATTTTTTTATCCCACCGTCCGGCGGGGAAGAGATCCTTTTTCGTGCATGCCAATGGGTCCCCCTTGTCTTGCTTTCAATTTGTGTAAGTTTTTCAACGGTGTTTAACGGCGGCTGGCTTGGATGCGTCATTGTATGCCTAGCATTCGTTTCGTATCGGGGCTGCCACGGAGGCTGCCTGGTGGGGTTTGTCGGATGACGTGGTAAAACGTATTGGTAGGTGGGATTTGCATAGATTTCGCCTGTACGTTCATCCGTATTTGTTGGGGGACTATGTGGTGGGTCCCGTGTTTTTTTTTTCCCTGGGCTGGGTTGGAGTTTTTTATTCTGTCACTCTGGTGTATTGTTCTGGTTGTATTGGTTGTCCTTTTTCTTTTCAGGTGGTGCGGTGTGCCTGGTGTGGATCCTGGGTCACTCCTATGTGTTTTGGGGGGCCAGGTGGGCTGATGTGCGGCCTAATGGCAGACAGCTGGGATTGTCTAGGTAGTCGGCTTGTGTCCGCTGGATTGGCATGCCGAGTATTTTGTGGGGTCGCGTGCTCCCTGAGGTGCAGCATTTTGCCTGCTTGGATAGGCCACCGGATATTCTTTTGCTCCATGCGGGCGGCAACGATTTGGGGGTTAGGTCCATGCGGGAGCTGGTGCTTTCTTCGGTTGCGCAGGGAATTTCTGGATATGGTGGTTGTGTAGTCTGACATGGTCGCCTGCACTTCTTGGCGTTTGGTGAGGTTGGTGGAGTGGCTTAACAAGGCCCGTATAAAAGTCAACAAAGAGGTGGGGCGATTCTTTATCCGCAATGGGGGGCTGGTGGTCCGGCATTTGGAGTTGGAGGTGGATACTTGGCTGTATCTTCGGAGCGATGGGGTACATTTGAACTCTGTGGGGATGGATTTATGGTCCCTGGGTCTACAGGATGGAGTACAGCGGGCCGTTCGGGTGTGACGTGGCATGCATGGGTAAGGGCTTACCCAGCGTGCTGTGGCAGTTGTTGGTCTTTGGAGGCGGTACTTATTTTGGAAGGTACAAATAATGGTGTGGGACCCATCGGTGGTATGGTGTGCCTGGGGGCATTCCAGTTAACCAAGGTTTAACTGGAAGGTGGTGGTTCTGCACTGCGGATGGTATGGTTCTCTCCGAGCCGGTGTGTTGCGGCTGGAGGCCTAGTGTAATATGGTTTCCGCAGGTGCATTTCGGTTCGGTTTTGGTGCCTTCGAAGACCAACAACTCTGACTATGTGTTTCTGTTTTAAGGAATGTCTTTTGTGTATTTGAAGTTGAAGTGTTAATAAAAGGCTGTGTTGGCCATTTTTACTCCACTTGGTGTTATGTTTTTCTTTAATATAATTCATAAAGGGGTTGGTATGGAAGGGTGAAATGGTGGTGTAGTGGGCCTGGATTAGCCTATCTCTTGTGCACTAGTCATGTTGTTTTGCTGTCCTCCCCTCAGGTTTATTGCTTTGAGACATTCCATGTAGTAATGCCTATTAACTCCTAGGTGTCTTGTACAATTAAGAAATTAGGATTTTTGTATTACCTGTAAGATATTTTTCTTGGAGTAAATCACAGGACACAGAGATCTCTACCCTTTGGCTTGTGTTCATAGTTGCCTGCTACAAAACTGAGGCTTAGCTAAGCTGGGATGGGTTTATGCCTGGCTAGGGATCCCTGACTTTTTCTGGCCAGTGTCCATTCACCTGACAGTGGAAGCATAACTCATTTAGTAATGACTATTAACACCTCTATGTGCTATGATGTACTCCAAGAAAACGATTTTACAAATAAACAAAAAAATCCAAATTTGGATCGCTGCACAGCTGGGTGTATTACAGAAGATATTCAAGATTGGGATAACTTTAGATCATTTACCTTGGTTTGAGCTGTATTTCACTGTGCTGTGTTTTTTTCACAGATTTTTGTTTCCTGCATATTTGTGCATACCTTTTTGTACAGGATATTAATCACTGATGATGAATTAACATTTGTGTATTATATGACACTTGTATATGGAGTTTATGTATATTTCATAGATTATATTTTATTGGTTAATTGCTATACATGTGTATATGTATATGTGGAATGAAACGCACATGTCTATTATACATTTCGGCTTTAAAATAAGATCTTTTTTGAGCACAGTACTACATTTTGGTTTTTATTTATGCAGGGTGAAATTGTTGAGGCACTGTTGTTTACAGCAACACTGAGGACTTGGGGTCCTCTGCAGCACGCAGTATGAGGTAAGTTGGCTCATTCCTGTTGAAATGTCTGCACAATGACCCAAAGATTCAGACCATGGAGGAGGAGAAGGACTATTATAGGTGATCTCCCTTTTGGGGAAAATAACTGATCTCATGCTACTATCACAGAAGGAGCAAAAAAAAAAAGGCACACCACTTAGATTAGGTGCTCTATCTTCAGATAATGGCTGGATTCTCACTCATGCCCAACACATCTCAGATCCTTACATTTCTGAAAGAAACAGCATAAACAGTATAAAACAGAGGCAATAAAACATGCCCACGCAGGGGTTATCAATTGCACAGATATAAAAAATGCAAAATAAAAAAAAAAGAAAAACAGTGCTCTAACTCCAACAGGGCAAAAGGTACGCCCACGCAGGGGCTATCAATGGCGCATAAGTTACAAAACATTAATGTAACTGACTATAACAACTAAAGGCAGCTGTCCAGTCACACCAAAAACAGAGAGAGAGAGAAAGGAAGAAAGAGGAAAAAAAAGGGCAAAGAGCTGGGGTCCAAGAGTGTCAATACCGAACGCCATTACCTCCCCAGACTAGTTGGGGGGAGTGCGGGAAAGGCATATTGCAACCACGGCTCCCATATTTTCAAAAATTTACGCTGGGAGTCGTTGCGTATACTCGACATCTGTTCCTTGAGTATCATAGTGGTCATACGATCCCGCACCCCCTGAAGAGGGACAAACGGACTCTTCCAGGCCTGAGCAATTGTTCTAGTGGCCGATAAAAACAAATAGGAAGCCAACTTCTGCTGGTGAGCCAAGAGGCCCGGTATGGGGCAATGAAGCAAGGCATACCGAGCATCCTGGCGTATGGAGAGATGGAAAAATGTGAAAAGGAGGCCAAACACACGAGACCAAAAACAAAACAGTCTTGGGCATGACCACCAGATATGCAATACATCTCCACGATGGCCACAACCCCAAAAATATTGATCACTACAGGCAGGGTTAGCCCGGGCCAACCGAGCCGGAACCCAATACCAACGAAACAATACCTTATAGGCTGCCTCCAGTGTGGTCATATTAAATGAGCATTTAGCTATGAGTGACCAGGCCTTATTCCAGTCCTCCGGATCCACAGCCACTCCCAGGTCGCGCTCCCACTGAACAACAATGAAAGAGAAGTATGCAACGAGTGTCTGTTCAGAGCTGCATAAAGAAGGGATATAAGGCCCGGAGTGCCCGGACGCTGTTGGCAAAGCTGTTCAAAGGCAGATTTCTGGTACGGGAAGGCAGAAGTGCCCCGCAGCGAGAGCAGCCAGTGTCGCAATTGAAGGAATCGAAAGAATTCCACCGGGGGGACATTCTAGGATTCCTGAAGAGAGTTCCAGGTGGGAACGGACCAAAAAATCAAAAAGTGTCGCACCTACGAAAAACCATTAGTCACCCACCAAGAAAACGCCCTTGGGTGATCTAAACCTGGTGGGAAAAGAGGGTTGTTAATAATTGGGAGCAAAGGCAGAAAAGGTGACATCAGGCCACCAGAGTAACGTACCGAGTCCCAGACTTGTAAGCCATAAAGTAACATCAGACTCAGTGCCATAGGGCACAGGGCAGGGGGAAGCCATAGCAGCGTCGACGTTGCAAAAGGGGCACAATTAGGTAGTTCCAACAGGACCCAGAGGGGAACGTCGGAAGAGGCGTGCAACATAGACAGCGGGGCAATCTGGCTCGCCTGATAATAGTTAGTTACATTAGGCACCCCAAGACCACCCTGGAGTCTATGAGCAAAAAGCGTATTTCTGGATACTCTGGGGTGCTTATTGGCCCAGATAAAACGCATAAACTTCGCCTGAAGCAACCGAAGAAAATGAGGGGGACCCGCACTGGGAGTGCGCGAAAATAATACAACAATTTCGGCAAGATGGTTATTTTCACCGAATTAACCCGTCCTATCCAAGACAGGTGCGGAAATTGCCAAGAATGCATAAGAGAGGATAGAGAGCTAAGCAATGGATAATAATTTGCAGCAAACAAGGAGTCATAAGTGGGGGGTAAAGCGAATTCCTAAGTATTCAAGAGAAGAGGAAGTGGGATTGTAGGCGCAAAACCAAATCTGAAGCCAAAGTAATATTGAGGGCGACAGTCTTATCCAAGTTGATACGGAGACCCGAAATCAAGGAGAAGCGCTCAAGAACCTGCTGCAAATTAGGAAGCGTCGTCAGGGGGTTAGTAAAAGTCAGGAGGGCATAGTCCGCAAAAAGGTTCAGCTTTAACTCCTGTCCCGCGTAAGGAACCCCTGATATGTAAGCCACGTACCGGGGTGGGCTCCCCAGGATACAGTAAAGTCACAAACGAGGAAAGCAATCCCAACACCATCAAGCCCACCTGAGGACCCCGCGGATCAATGCCAACCTGGTGCAGCAGTTCCAGCCACTCCCGCCATACCTTGGAGTACGCAGACCACGTTGCCTCACTCACCGAACGCCGGATCCAGCCTGCGAGGACCCCAAGATAATCTCCCACAGCCAGTCGGGACAAGGAACCCCATATTGCTCAGCCGCCAGTGCCAACTCTCGGAATTTGTCCCACTGAAAACGAGACAAAGCGTTAGCTAGAGCATTATCGACACCAGGGAGATGCACGGCATAGAGAAAAACATTCAGCTGAAGGCACCGCAACACTAAATGGCGAAGCAAGCCAATCACTGGTCGCGAAGAAGCAGAAACCCTATTGATGACCTGAACCACCCCCAAATTATCACAGTGCAAACGAACCTTAACATCCCAAAAACACTCCCCCCAAACTTCCACCGCCAACACCACAGGAAAGAGCTCCAACAGCACCAGATTGTGAAGAAAAACCTGTCTCACGCCAGGATGCAGGCCAAGGAGCCGCACTCCACCGACCCCGGAAAAAGGCCCCATATCCCATGGAACCCGCCGCATCCGTGAACAACTCCAAATCAAAATTACTCACCGGGCCAGACATCCACAGAGCTCGCCCGTTAAAGGAATTCAAAACCCCGTGCCAAATCCGCAAGTCTCCCTTATGTTCCCGATTCAAGCGAATAAAATGTAAAGGGGAGGTAACCCCTGACATTGCCGCTGAGAACCGGCGGCAGAACACCTGACCCAACGGCAGGATACGACAAGCGAAGTTAAGCTTGCCCAGCAAAGACTGCAGGACCCGCAACTGAATCTTCAGCTTACCCAAGACCCCATGAAATTCCACCTTTAGGGCCAACAGCTTATCTTCCAGGAGACAGCACCCCATCGCGCCGGAATCCAAAACAATGCCCAAGAAAGTCATCACCGATGCCGGGCCCTCCATCTTCTCCAAAGCCAATGGAATCCCGAAACGCTCCGCAATGTGTTACAAAGTGGCCAGCAGAACCGCACACATGTTGGAGGCTGGCGGACCCACACAGAGAAAATCATCCAAATAATGGATGACGGAATCCACCCCCTAAACATCCCGCACCACCCACTCAGCAAAAGAACTAAACGTCTTAAACAACGGACAGGAGATAGAACACCCCATAGGAAGGCACCGATCAACATAAAACGAGCCCTGCCAATGACAGCCCAAGAAAAAAAGCTGTCAGGATGCACCAGCAATAGCCGAAATGCTGATTCGATATCTGATTTGGCCGTAAGAGCCCCGCACCCATACCGGCAAACCCAGAAAACCCCTGCATCAAAAGAAGTATAAGACACAGTACACGATTCTGGAGCAATAGCGTCGTTCACCGACCCCCCTTTTGGGAAGGAAAAATGATGAATCAAATGAAATGCGTTTGGCTCCATCTTGGGCACAACTCTCAAGGGAGAAACCACCAGGTCCGAAAACGGAGCGCAAGAAAACGGGCCGCCCATGCGTGTTAACCCCACTTCCTTACACAACTTAGCCAAAACCACCTCTGCATGCTGCAATGAAGACCGCAAGTTCGGCGCTACTGGAGGAATCAAAGACAAAGTACAAGGGATAAGAAAACCCTCAGAAAACCCCGGCACCAGCAGTGAGGCAGCCACCCGGTCAGGGTATCTATTTAGGAAAGGTCACATCCTTTCCACCCTCACCGGCGTCGTTCCGCTTACCCGCATGCTTTCCAGAAAGGCCTCTACCCCGCTTGAAACAGCATGACAAGCAATGGGAACCACCGCAACCGGTTTAAAGCGGCAGGACCCTCCAAAACGACAGGTGCCCTCTTGGAACTGCCAGCAGAAACCCCTACACTTTGCGGCCGATTGCCCTGGGGAGAACAAACCACTGGCCCCGCCTTGAAAAAACTGACATGGGGCCCGAACCGGAGTAATAAGCTGCATCCAAAGGCCAATGTCCTTGTGGTCCCAACGCAAAGACGGGAGAACAGCCCTACGCTGCCATAACTGTTCATCATACCGGAGCCAGGCGGTACCCCCGTAAACCCTGTGAGCCTCGCTAATAGCATCAAGGTAACAGAAGAGCGCCAAGCAATGCTCAGGGGCCTTCTCCCCAATGACACTGGCCATAATCGCGAATGCCTGCAACCAGTTAGCGAAGGTACGCGGGATAAACCGAAAACGCCTCTTCTCAGCCTCCTCCCGCTTGCCCTCTTCAATCCGGGACCCATTGACAGGAAAACGCTCCAAAGGCAAGAGCGTGAAGATCTCAACATACTCACCTTTCCAAATCTTTTCCCGGAAGTCTGGTGGCAGGTGGGCACCTAACGGCTCACGAAGCAAACATAAACTTCGCACTTAGCAGAGTCCGCCAAGCTGACAGGCCCCAAAGCCCCCGCACCCTCACCCGAAACCGTGGAGAGGCTCGCAGAGCCGAGAGCACTGGCCTCCGCCGAAACCACCCCCGGCCCAGAACACAGAAGAGAAGAAAGCGCTAGGCCCCGCACTTCCCCAAGATCCCACCCCTGGACCCTGAGCACATCCCCACAAGTAGGTGGGACCAACACAGGAGCAGGCCCAGAGCCCACACTTCCTCCCCGCTCAAGTCGCCGCAGCAAGTCCTTGAGGCCGGAAAGCAAACCGCCCAGACCCGCATCAAAGCCCGACGGGGGAACGCTTAAGTCAGCCACCGCAGAGACCACGCCGACAACCAATCAAAAAATATCCATCCCTACAACCCTGCCTATAGCTATCTTAAGTAGATCACAAACCCCAGCGCACAAAGAAATATTAATCCTATATGTGATTAAGGTAAAAGTATGCTGCTGTGCACCAGTGTAATACACCAATTAAAAAAATATATATATTAACAGCGCAAAACACAAACCTCTTCACTATCAACATCAATCATATTATTAAAGCGTCCACAAATAAATTTCAGAAATGTGTCATAAAGGAATATAAATGAAAAAGTCCTTCTTTCCAAAGGTGTATACAAAAACAAAACAAATCTTCTCCCAGAGAAATGTGCTTCCACCATCCACCAGTGAAAAATCAACATTAACCGCACTCACCAGATGTTGGTGAGTATTGCACCTTTTAGGATTTTAGGGATCCTACTCCTCCTCTATATTCTCCAGAGCTCCTTATCCACCTTGACTGATATGATGCTCTCCTCCAACTCACTCCTTTAAGAGCTCCCCAGCAGAGCAAGAGAAAAAGATACCATAGTGTAATAATGCCAATACCAATCAGCATAATAATAATAATACCAGGCCACTCACATGCTCAAGGAAAGTTAAAAGCATTTGTTCAATAGCCTTCATCGTCTCACACAGATCCACATATCCACAGTTCTATCCAGAGACTTCACAGTCTTGTGGTTAGCAGAGGATAACCATGCAGTTCCAAAAAATCAAAGATAGCCACCAGGAACACACCCCTCAGCATGCGTTCCACTCACCGGAAGTGACGTAGATCGTAAGGACAGCAGACCAGAAGTACATCGACGCGTTTCGCCCCACCCACAGAGCGCTCTCAAGACATCACTTCCAATCATCAGCCGCTTTTTATACAGCCCAGGGCACCTCCCTTTTATTCATTATGCTAATTCCCTAAATGACGCTTCCTCCTAAACCGTCATCCTCTGCTTACCAGTGTGAGATCCCTTCACACTCAATATTCCAATGTTTAATCTAATACAAGATTGGTTAACGTATTTCCTCTTACAACAATAACATACAAACAATTGCCCAATAGTTATGTACTATTAATTAAAAAATAGAGGAATTTCTTCAACCCCACAAAGATTCAGAATACACATATATCATTTCATCTCGATACTTTGTAGGCACAATATAGTATATATGTACCCATAATAATCCAAAAAATGAAAAATAATAAAAATAAACAAATATATAAATAAAATATAAAAATAAAATAAAAATAAAATAAATAAAAAAAATAAAAATTTAAATTAGAAATAAAAATAAAAAATGTTAAAAAATAACAGCAAAAACAATAATGAAATATATGGGACATCTAATTCTTTACTAATTGGATAAGACGCAATTTATATCGATCTCTGCATTTAACCCCTTATGATTTAATGTTCCCATTTGGTAAATCCACTTCGTTTCATTTTGTGATATGTCTTTGACCATGTCACCCCCTCTCCATGGGACATCAACCCTATCTATCCCACAGAAACTTAAAGATGACACACCCCTCTTATGACACACTCTAAAGTGGTGTGACAAACTGTGGTATTTAAATCCTTTCTTAATGTTTCTAGTATGTTCTCCCAGTCTCACAGAGAGTTTCCTGGTAGTCCTACCTATGTACTGGAAATTACAAAAACATTCCAGCAAATAGGTAACATGGGTACTGTCACACGATATAAACTTCTTAATTTTATATGATGAACCATTGGAACATGATTGAAAACTGTCATAGTATCTTTTATTATCACCTTTCAAATGTTTACATGCTATACATCGTCTACATTTGAAAAACCCCGCCCTATCCAGAAAGGCCAGATCCCCTACTTTTCTATTTTTGTTTTGTTGTTTTTTCACCAGCAAATCTTCCATTTGATTTTATTAACCTGTTTTAAAGAGCATGTTAGAACTTCTTCTTTATACCCCTTCTCTCTAAATCTGTTTAACAACATATCTGATTGACTTTGAAATATATTCTCATCGTCACTATTCCGCTTTAATCTGATAAGCTGACTCTTAGGAATGGATTTTAACGAATTTCTATGATGGCAACTGTGACTCGGAATGTAACTATTCCTGTCAACCTCCTTGAAATGCGGTTTTGTGCAAAATTTATCGCCTTCTTTATAAACCGTAAGATCTAAGAAGTCTATTGCTTGTTCACTGATATTATTGGTAAATGATATGTTAAAATGGTTATTCCCCATCTCCTGAATATATTGTTCCAATCCATCTCTTGTACCTTTCCATATAATAATAATGTCATCTATAAACCTTCTGTATACTAGCAGTTCCTGGTTCTTATTTTCAAAAATAGCCTTACTTTTCCACATACTCATAAACAAGTTCGCCACTGACGGCGCATATTTGGCTTCCATGGCCACACCCATAGCTTGCCTATAAAATTTGTTGGAATACCAGAAGAAATTATGTGTCATCGCTAGATCAAGACTCTTAAGAATGAAATCTGTTTGATCAGATCTCAGTCCTGATTTAGTCTCCAATGCCCATTCAACTGACTCCAATGCATCACTGTGTCTGATATTCGTATAAAGAGAGACATTACATCAACACTAGCCATGATACAATCTCCTTCCTCTCTAATACTCCTAAGTAGGTTAATTAAATCACCACTGTCCTTCAAGTAAGCAGGAAAAGTAGGAACCAGGGGCTGCAAAAATTTATCAACATACTCCACCAATCTGGAAAACAGGGAATCAATCCCACTGATGATGGGTCTTCCATGTGGTTTTTCCAAATTGTTATGAATTTTTGGCAGTTGATATATAACCGGCACTCTTGGACCATTAGGTACCAAATATTTACCTTCCTTTTTGTTAAGAATTCCTAACCTTTCTCCTTCTTTAATATGTTTAAATAGTTTAGCTTTATATTTTTTAATGGGGTTAATCTTCAACATTTCATAAGTATTGACATCATCAACTAATATATTCAGCTCTGCATAATAATCATTTTAATTTAACACCACAACCCCTCCCCCCTTATCTGCTGGTCTGATTACAATATATTTATTATTCTCTAATTTTTTAAGTCCCCTTATTAAATCCTGTTTACTTCTTAACCTTGGAATAGGTAAATTCTCCAAATCATGTTCCACCATCTTTTTAAATGTGTCAACACAACAATTATTCCCTATCATGGGATTAAATACCGATTTGTTTCTCAGTTTTGTATGTAAATAAGGCCCTTAGTTCCTATCCCCATATCGTTACCTAAATATGGATATGGGTCACCACTCCCTGTATCCAATACTGATCCGACATCTCCAGTGCCTTTATTTAACTTATTATTCCAGTATTTCTTGAGGTTAAGCTTTCTAATGAATTTATGTAAATCAATATATGTTTCTATTTTATTCAGCTTCTTATCCGGTGCAAATTTCAAACCCAATGATAAAACTTTCAATTCCTCATCACTTAAAATACAATCACTAAGGTTAAAAATCCCTTGATTTACATCGACCTTTTTCTTTTTCCTCTGCACCCTCTCCTTCTACCTCTCACCAGTAGGGGTCCTGATAGACCATAAGTGGTCTCCAACCTCCCCTTCCCCTTCTGGGGGGGTAGTATGGTCCCCCTCTTCCCCTCATATGGAAAGAACCTCTTGCTCCTCTCCCTCTCCATGGAGGTCCCCCATATCCTCCCCTTGGAAAATCCTCATCCTCTGGTTTATAACCATATCCCCTAGGGGATGACATACCCCAGTTATTAAGGGGTTCAAATCTATTCTTTGTAGGTATTTTATAACTAGGTGTATTCTCTCCATATGTATTTTTAATTTTACCAGTAGGGGATGAATTGATGTTCCTATTCCGGGGGAAATTGTTACTGTTGAATGTTGTTTATTTTTAGATGGAGATGATTTTTTATTTAAATCATCAATTCCTCCTTCTATTGAGAAATTACTCAAATCATTAGAGCCCCTATTATCATCCTCCTGCCATTTATACACATTATTGGATTTGTAGTCCTGCATGTCTCTACAATATTTCTTGATCTTTTTCTTCTGTGTATCCTCATCTAATTTGTTAATATATTCCTAAACATGTTTGGCTTTTTCTTTTAAAGTCACTAGACTCACTAAAAGGTTGCATTTTATCTCTCAGATTATGATTTTTTCCTCCAAAATTCTTAATTTTCTCTTCCTTCTTTGCACAATCAATTCCATTAACTTCTTTTCAACATGGTTAAAAAAGGAAAACCATTCTTCATCTAATTCTTTCCCTATTAATCCATCACTAGGACTCAAATCCCACCTTAACCTCCTTGGTGTAATCCCTTCCTTGATGTACTTTTCAAGAGTTAAGACATCCCACCATGACCTCACTTGTTTATCCAGTGAGTTCTTAATGTAGTGACTTTTGGGGGACTGTTTATTAAGAAAAATGATATTATCCCAAAATTGGGAATCCCAGCTGACTGTCATGGGTTAACATCCTCAGTTAATTTCGAGTGACCTTCCAGAAAGTTATACTAAACAATGAGTAGAAGAACTTGTTCAAGACACAATATCGCTATTTGAATTTCTACAGGTGATCAAACAGAGTACAAAAAAAAGACAATGGTGGGATCTGATTCTGGTTATTCTAAGACCTTGCAGACATGTGTAATCTAAACAAGTACCATTGTCTATGGGAAGCTAGGAGATACTTCAACTGCAGGAAACCTAATTATAGGTAGTCAAACACCACTATTTGGACTTCTGCAGGTGAACATATACAAGGTCTGGAAGTGACAATAGGGGAACCAAACCTGATTGTCTGAGAATTCACACAAAACCTTGGAAAGTGTGATGAACAAACAGACTCCTTGAAATGTGACAATATGCTATTGAATACTGAGGTTTAATTCCAGGCCAGTCTATTTACCCTAATTCCTACACAATAGGGAAGGTAAATAAAGGTTTTTCCCAGTCATGTGAACCTTGTGGTGAGAGCTTGGTCATTGAAAATATAAAGTTTGATACATACCAACAGAGACAGTATCAAAAGGCATATTACCAACACTTTTTATCAAGGGAAAATATCTTTAAGAAGGTTAGGTATTGCATACCACTCAATTAAGTTTGAAATGATGAACAATAAGATGATTTGTGAATTGGTGTAAATTGTACATTTCCAAAAGGAATCAGCTATTTCTATTTACAGTTTAAATATCAGGAGAATGAGAAACCGAATATATGTATATCTTTATATGGTCCTTATCCAAGAATTAGTAGTGAAATCAACTATACTTGAATAAGACATATATATTTGATACCTAAAGACATTTTGGTTTCAATCAAAGTATGAGTCATCATTAAGACACAAATTTTTTTTGTGATACCTGGCTGTCCCCAGTGGACAGGTGAGAAATATCTCTATGTACGCACACTTCTCAACCGGCCAATCAACAAGCCTGTTGGGAGGGTCCCTTGAAACAAAGGATTGTATGGTATAAAAATGCCATACACCTCAGAGAAAAAACACTTAAAAATCTTCAAATCTTCTGCTAAACTTCTGAACCTCTGAACTTCTACGCTTCTAAACTTCTTCTATGACACTGCTGATCTAGACTTTTATCAACACGTCTATGACTATACTGAACTACTTCTTCTGATATACTTTACTCATAATAACTACATTCTACCCTAAACACTACAATCAAGTCTGCTATAACTTCCAAAATATATATCATCTATCCTATTGCTAACACATCCTGCACTATCCCTCACTTGCTACCTGCGGCCATTTTGCTGAAGGAGTTCCAGCTGCCATTTTGTCTTGAGGACCATTTGAAGGCCAAACTGCATCCCACTGGGTAAGCCTCAAACTCAAGATTTTGGGAGTGGTGAGACTGCTAGGTTATCATTTTCTTTGGTTATTTCCAATTTTCTAAGGCTTATAACATTTATTGTGTGTTTAGGAATATTAAGGTCATACATACATAATTATCACTAAAAATTGTTTGATTTTGGTATTGAAATTAGATA
Source organism: Staurois parvus (assembly GCF_062004578.1). Classification (NCBI taxonomy): domain Eukaryota; kingdom Metazoa; phylum Chordata; class Amphibia; order Anura; family Ranidae; genus Staurois; species Staurois parvus. The sequence goes on from NW_028318964.1 coordinate 466,865, forward strand.
TTGCATATTAACTGATTTGTAGTTTTGTGGTAGTGCAATTTAGCAGAGAATACTTTCTTATATTCCTATGGCCACGGAATATGAGAAATAATTTCTGAGGCACTATAAGACAACTTATACCTAAATTTGTTTTTTCCTATATTTACCTTCATCTGTAAGCATCTATTGTTTGCTTATATAGAAATTAGCCTATCATATTTTTGATTGTATGTACAAGTATACATTTATCACCAGTATTTTGCGTTTGTATTAATAAATATATACATTTTGTACATAAATAAATGTATTTATTTATTTATCAAAAAGGCAATTTTTGTGTATATGGTACGAAATCATACTGGCTAAAAGGACTCAAGGTATATTATTAAGTGGTGATCAAATTATTAAGGTGTCCAAATTATTGGTTCATTAAATATTTGCCGTATTTTAACGGCTGGAGGCACTGCGATATTTTATTTAAGGGAGAGGACACCGCCCTACGTATTTAGAATAAATTATTACGTAAACCAAAACATTAAGATGTCTGAAATCTTTGGTTAAATCTATACGTTCATGATTTTGTGAGAAAATATCTTCCACATTAACCATTTTTTGGGAAACCAAGTTGAATATATCCATGGCTGCTAGGTCAAAAAGAAAGTGGAAAACCTCCTAAAAATGAGTAGATCACAAACCCGAGTGCACAAAGAAATATTAATCTTATATGTGATTAAGGTAAAAGTATGCTGCTGTGCACCAGTGTAATACACCAATTAATAAAAAATATATAATAACAGCGCAAAACACAAACCTTTTTTACTATCAACATCAATCATGTTATTAAAGCGTCCACAAATAAATTTCATAAATGTGTCATAAATGAATATAAATGAAAAAGTCCTTCTTTCCAAAGGTGTATACAAAAACAAAACAAATCTTCTCCCAGAGAAATGTGCTTCCACCATCCACCAGTGAAAAATCAACATTAACCGCACTCACCAGATGTTGGTGAGCATTGCGCCTTTTAGGATTTTAGGGATCCTATGCCCCCTCTATATTCTCCAGAGCTCCTTATCCACCTTGACTGATATGATGCTCTCCTCCAACTCACTCCTTTAAGAGCTCCCCAGCAGTGCAAGAGAAAAAGATACCATAGTGTAATACTGCCAATACCAATCAGTATAATAATAATAATACCAGGCCACTCACATGCTCAAGGAAAGTTAAAAGCATTTGTTTAATAGCCTTCATCAGCTCTCACAGATCCAAATATCCACAGTTCTATCCAGAGACCTTGTGGTTAGCAGTGGATAACCATGCAGTTCCAAAAAAATTAAAGATGGCCACCTGGAACACACCCCTCAGTGTGCATTCCACTCACCGGAAGTGATGTAGATCGTAAGGACGGCAGACCGGAACTGCATCTGCGCGTTTCGCCCCACCCACAGGGCGTTCTCAAGACATCACTTCCAGTCATCAGCCACTTTTTATACAGCCCAGGGCACCTCCCTTTTATTCATTATGCTAATTCCCTAGATAACACTTCTTCCTAAATCATCATCCTCTGCTTACCAGTGTGAGATCCCTTCACACTCAATAATCAAATGTTTAATCTAATACAAGATTGGTTAACCTATTTCCTCTTAGAACAATAACATAGATGACATTATTATTATATGGAAAGGTACAAGAGATGGATTGGAACAATATATTCAGGAGATGGGGAATAACCATTTTAACATATCATTTACCAATAATATCAGTGAACAAGCAATAGACTTCTTAGATCTTACGGTTTATAAAGAAGGCAATAAATTCTCCACAAAAACGCATTTCAATGAGGTTGACAGGAATGGCTACATTCCAAGTCACAGTTGCCATCATAGAAATTCGTTAAAATCCATTCCTAAGAGTCAGCTTATCAGATTAAAGCGGAATTGTGACGATGAGAATATATTTCAAAGTCAATCAGATATGTTGTTAAACAGATTTAGAGAGAAGGGGTATAAAGAAGAAGTTCTAACATGCTCTTTAGAACAGGTTAATAAAATCAAATGGAAGATTTGCTGGTGAAAAAACAACAAAACAAAAATAGAAAAGTAGGGGATCTGGCCTTTGTTACAGGTTATTCGAGTCAATTTAAATTGGTGGAAAGGATTATCAAAAAGTATTGGCCGATTCTAAAAAGAGAAGAAGTCCTTAACAAAATGCTACCAGGGAAACCCACGTTTATCTACAGGAAGCCACCAACATTAAGAACTAGACTAGTGAGGAATGTCCCTGATATATCTAAAAAGAAGGTAACCTTTCTGGATAGGGCGGGGTTTTTCAAATGTAGACAATGTATAGCATGTAAACATTTGAAAGGCGATAATAAAAGATACTATCACAGTTTTCAATCATGTCCAATGGTTCATCATATAAAATTAAGAAGTTTATATCGTGTGGTTGATGTCCCATGGAGAGGGGGTGATATGGTCAAAGACATCACAAAATGAAACGAAGTGGATTTACCAAAAGGGAACATTAATTCCTAAGGGGTTAAATGCAGAGATCGATATAAATTGCTTCTTATCCAATTGGTAAAGAATTAGATGTCCCATATATTTCATTATTATTTTTGCTGTTATTTTTTAACATTTTTTATTTTTATTTCTAATTTAAATTTTTATTTTATTTTTATATTTTATTTTTATTTATATATTTGTTTATTTTTATTATTTTTCATTTTTTGGATTATTATGGGTACATATATACTATATTGTGCCTACAAAGTATTGAGATGAAATTATATATGTGTATTCTGAATCTTTGTGGGGTTGTGGAAATTCCTCTATTTTTTAAATTAATAGAATGTAACTATTGGGCAATTGTTTGTATGGTATTGTTCTAAGAGGAAATAGGTTGACCAATCTTGTATTAGATTAAACATTGGATTATTGAGTGTGAAGGGATCTCACACTGGTAAGCAGAGGATGATGGTTTAGGAGGAAGTGTTATCTAGGGAATTAGCATAATGAATAAAAGGGAGGTGCCCTGGGCTGTATAAAAAGCAGCTGATGACTGGAAGTGATGTCTTGAGAATGCCCTGTGGGTGGGGCGAAACGCATTGACGCACTTCCGGTCTGCCGTCCTTACGATCTACGTCACTAACGGTGAGTGGAACGTACGCTGAGGGGTGCGTTCCAGGTGGCCATCTTTGATTTTTTTAGAACTGCATGGTTATCCTCTGCTAACCACAAGACTGTGAGGTCCCTGGATAGAACTGTGGATATGTGGATCTGTGTGAGCTGATGAAGGCTATTAAACAAATGCTTTTAACTTTCCTTGAACATGTGAGTGGCCTGGTATTATTATTATTATTATACTGATTGGTATTGGCAGTATTACACTATGGTATCTTTTTCTCTTGGACTGCTGGGGAGCTCTTAAAGGAGTGAGTTGGAGGAGAGCATCATATCATTTAAGGTGGATAAGGAGCTCTGGAGAATATAGAGGGGGCATAGGATCCCTAAAATCTTAAAAGGCGCAATGCTCACCAACATCTGGTGAGTGCGGTTAATGTTGATTTTTCACTGGTGGATGGTGGAAGCACATTTCTCTGGGAGATTTGTTTTGTTTTTGTATACACCTTTGGGAAGAAGGACTTTTTCATTTATATTCATTTATGACACATTCTGAAAATTATTTGTGGACACTTTAATAATATGATTGATGTTGATAGTGAAGAGGTTTGTGTTTTGTGCTGTTATTATATATTTTTTTATAGCTATCTTAACCCTATCCTGTCTTTCCTTAACCACTCTAGGCCCAGTCATGTCTGCCATGCACTATCTCTTTTCCTAATCTTTTCGCTACGGGCATTTCTTTCTTGGCTATCTTGCCCATCAGATGTGTTTCGGAGCCGGCAGTTCTCCCTTTTAAAGAGCCTTTCCTCTTAAATTTGTGCCAGTCTTCCACCTCAATAAAGACTTGATCCTTCCCTCTTTATGCCCTACTCCAAAGCACCCAAAGGCTGCCTAGATGTGGTCAGAGCCATCAAAGTCTAACTCAAAGCTACAGATTCTATCAGGAAGATGACTTCTCTTTAGTCATATCCTCAGGGCCTCCTAAGGAACATCCTGCTTCAAAATCCACCATCGCTAGATGAATAAGACAAATAATCTCAAAAGCTTACATTCTAAAAGACAAGACTCCTCATGCACTAATAAGTGCTCACTCCACCAGATCTGTGTGATTTTCCTATGCATTCTGGCATCAAACCTCTGCTGCCCAGCTCTGTAAGGCTGTCACTGAACAGGGGACCAGATGGGCAAATGTTCTGCCACCCTTCTAAATGTCAGAACAGCTCATCCTTACTTGGCCAATCCCTATTCTGCAATGCTATTCTCCTATGCTACTAAACTGAGGACTGATGGAGTAGGATTGGCTTATAGGGGGATACCACAGGGGCGTATTTGCCGTGAGGAAAACTAGGCAGTTGCCTAGGGCGGCACTTTTCAGGGGGGCGGCATGGCGGCAGTGCCGCACCCCCCTTTCCCATGGAAGGGACACTTCCCTGGGAAAGGGACAGGGGTAGGGTCGCCATGGCTGAAGGACCGGTGTAGCGGCACGATCTGTCCCCCCATGAAGATCTGTCCCCCTATTGCATCTGCACGTCACCGGCTGCAGAGGAGAGCGGAGTGGTAGGCGGATCCCCGGTGTGCGGGGCCTGCTGTCAGTGTGGTGGGCCCGGGATGTGCAGGAAGGCCAGAAGGAGGAAGAGAACATGGTCAGGGGGGGCGGAGCCCGCCCGCTCTTTTGCAGCCGCCGCCACCGGAGAACCTGGGGGAGAAGGGACACCATCTGGAGGAGCCCCTGCTGGACAGGTAAGTGCTTGGAGGACTGGTGCATCCCCACTCCTGTCACACTGTCCCCTGATACACTGCCCCCCACCTGTTCCACTTCCCCCTCCTGTCCCCCATATTGTCCCACTACGACCCATCTGTCCCCACTACCACCCATCTGTCCCCCCACCTGTCCATCTGCCCCTCACCTGTCCCTCTGCGCTCCTCCTGTCCATCTGCCCCTCACCTGTCCCACTGCACTCCTCCTGTCCATCAGCCCCTCACCTGTCCCACTGCACTCCTCCTGTCTATCTGCCCCTCACCTGTCCCTCTGCCCTTCTGTCCCACTGACCCTCACCTGTCCCACTGCCCCTCACCTGTCCCACTGCGCTACTCCTGTCCATCTGCCCCTCACCTGTCCCACTGCACTCCTCCTGTCCATCTGCCCCTCACCTGTCCCACTGCACTCCTCCTGTCCATCAGCCCCTCACCTGTCCCTCTGCGCTCCTCCTGTCCCACTGCCATTCACCTGTCCCACTGTGCTACTCCTGTCCCACTGCCCCTCAATTGTCCCACTGCGCTCCTCCTGTCCATCTGCCCCTCACCTGTCCCACTGCGCTCCTCCTGTCCCACTGCCCCTCACCTGTCCCACTGCGTTCTTCCTGTCCATCTGCCCCGATCCTGTCCCACTGTGCTACTCCTGTCCCGCTGCCCTGATCCTGTCCCATGCCCCCCACGTCACGCTGCCCCCCATCTGTCCCCCTATGCTCCTCCTGTCTCACTGCCCCTCACCTGTTCCTCTGTGCTCCTCCTGTCCCACTGCCCCTCACCTGTCCCACTGCACTCCTGTCCCCCTGCCCCTCACTTGTCCCTCTGTGCTCCTCCTGTCCCACTGCCCCTCACCTGTCCCTCTGTGCTCCTCCTGTCCCGCTGCCCCTCACCTGTCCCTTTGGGCTCCTCATGTCCCACTGCCCTGATCCTGTCCCACTGCCCTGATCCTGTCCCACTGCGCTCCTCATGTCCCACTGCCCCTCACCTGTCCCTTTGCGCTCCTCATGTCCCACTGCCCTGATCCTGTCCCTTTGCACTCCTCCTGTCCCGCTGCCCCGATCCTGTCCCATGACCCCTGTCATGCTGCCCCCCACCTGTCCCTCTGCGCTCCTCCTGTCGCACTTCCCCTCACCTATCCTTCTGCGCTTCTGTCCCACTGTGCTTCTCCTGTCCCGCTGCCCCGATCCTGTCCCTCTGAGTTCCTCCTGTCCCACTGCCCCTCACCTGTCCCTCTGCAGTGCCGCCCCCCCCTTTACCCGTGGAAGGGACACTACCGTGGGAAAGGGACAGGGGCTGCTGTGTCTTACCTGACTCCATGTCTTACGTCGATCCGGTCCACAAGGCACTGCTGGAGGAGGGGTGCAGAGGGTGTCCGTCTGGTGTCTTCATCTTCCTGGATCTTGATCGTGATGTGGGCGGGATGACAAGCCGTCCCTCTAATCTGGCCACACCCCTGGGATCACTGGACAGCCTATGGCAGCCTGTCCCTCCCTCTGCAAGCTTCGCCTCCTTGCCGGTGATTGGCCGCCAGAACTGTAGCTCAGAAAAGGCACACAGGTGGCCAATCACAGGCAAGGAAGTGGAGCTTGGAGAGGAGGAGCTGAGCAGCAGCGCGAAAATTGAAGATCGAGTGAGGGAGCAGCTGGAGCAGGTGAAGAGGAGGAGAGCGGCTGGAGAAGGAAGACAGCTGATGGGTAAGTGTCTGTGGCTGAAGGAGGGAGCTCGGGCTGGAGCAGGGGTCAGCACAGTGATGTAAGTATAATTGGTGTCAGTGGGAGGAATAGTGCCCCTTCATTGGTGTCAGTGTGGGAGGAATAGTGCCCCTTCATTGGTGTCACTGACACCAATGCGGGGGCACTTTTCCTCCCACTGACACCAATGAGGGGGCACGATTCCTCCCACTGACACCAATGATGGGGCACTATTCCTCCCACTGATACCAATGATGGGGCACTATTCCTCCCACTGATACTAATGATGGGACACTATTCCTCCCACTGATACCAATGATGGGGCACTATTCCCCCCCACTGACACCAATGATGGGGCACTATTCCCCCCCACTGACACCAATGATGGGGCACTATTCCCCCCCACTGACACCAATGATGGGGCACTATTCCTCCCACTGACACCAATGATGGGACACTATTCCTCCCACTGACACCAATAATGCGGCACTATTCCTCCCACTGATACCAATGATGGGGCACTATTCCTCCCACTGACACCAATGATAGGGCACTATTCCTCCCACTGATACCAATTATGGGACACTATTCCTCACACACTGACATTAATGATGGGACATCATTATTGGTGTCAGTGGGAGGAATAGTGCCCCATCACTGGTGTCAGTGGGAGGAATAGTGCCCCATCACTGGTGTCAGTGGGATGAATAGTGCCCCATCATTGGTGTCAGTGGGAGGAATAGTGCCCCATCATTACTGTCAGTGTGAGGAATAGTGCCCCATCATTAGTGTCAGTGGGAGGAATCGTACCCCATCATTGGTGTCAGTGGGAGGAATAGCACCCCATCCTCAGTGGGCGGAGCTCTAATAGAAAGAGGTGGAGCCTAAAGAGGAATGGGCGGAGTTTGCAGAAAAAAGGGTGGGACACATTTAGATGCGGGGGGGAGGGGGTGGCCCGATTTTAGTCTTGTCTAGGGCAGCACAAAACCAAAATACACCACTGGGATACCAGGGGGTACTCCTTTAAAATGTTGCCAGTGGGAGCATAGAGGGAGGTGACAAGAAGCAGAAGAAGCAGCTGGCAAAGACTTTTATTCAGCTTCAGCCTACTGCCAGGGTGGCTCCAGTGATGAGGATGGGGGTTATAATGGAACCTTGGGTGCCAGATATGGCAGAGGAGGTGCTGTGAGGGGGTTATTTGGGGGGTGGAAGAGGTGTTGGGAGAGGGGAAGAGTTTGTGCTGGAAGGAGGAATTTGGGGTGGAGAGAGGATTTGTGTTAGGTGGGGGCTTGGGGGGGGGGGTAAATTTGTTCCAGGAGGGGGATTGGAGGATTTGCATTAGGGGGATTTGGAGGGGAAGACTAATTGTGTTGGAAGGGGGAAATGAGAGGATTTGTGGTGAAATGGGGAGGGGGGAGGAGTTATGCTGGGATGGGAAGAGGGGAGGGGGTGGAGGAGGATTTGTGTTGGGTGATTTATGATTTTTTTGCAAGGGGATATTGCGGAGGGAAATATGTGCTGGGAAGAGGGATTTTGGAGGGAGGATTTGTGATGGGAGGGGGGATTTGGGGAAGAGGGGATAGATTTATTCTGGGATGGTGGATTGAGGGAAGGGAGATTTGTGCTGGGGTGGGAATTGGAGGGGAACAGGATTTGTAGTAAATGGAGGATCTGGGTTGGGAGGGGAAGAGGATCTATGATGGAAGGGGGGATTATCTGTTTATACTTATTCAAAGATCTACCAGATTAACATCTGATTTTCTGCAGATGTAGCTTTTGGCTGCAAAGTTCTTACAACAGGACTCTGAAGTTGGGTCTGTCAGCCATTGTTAAACTGTTTGGCACAGTTCTGTTTGTCTGGTTGTTGCCCAACCTTCTCATTCATTGCCCCCACTGAACAGGGGGCCAGAAGGGCAAATGTTCTGCCATCCTTCTAGATGCCAGAACAGCTCATCCTTACTTGGCCAATCCCTATTCTGCATTGCATGCTACTAAACTGAGGACTCATGGAGTAGGATAGGCTTATAGGGGATACCAGGGGGGCACTCCCTTAAAACGTTGCCAGGGTCCAATCCACTGAAGGTACCAGCCTATAACACAGAATCTATGAATATGAGGCCTGTGTCCTGCACTGTTCTCTAAGATATGGAATTAACAGGTAAGTCCTTTAATAATCGATATTAAAGTGTTACTAAACCCACAAGAGTAAAATCAGTATATGCAGTAAAGCATGTTTGTTATACTCACTGTGGAACCTAAGGGGTTAATCCTTTGCATTGTGTAAAAAGGCTGTTTGATCCTGTCTTCTCTGCCCCTCCTCTTGTACAAATGTCCACACTGATAAGACGGACTGAACCCATAGCCCTTCTGCACATGCTCAGCTTAGTGTGTATTGCTAGAGAGGGTTTTTTTTTTTTTTTGCTTGGTAGAATGCATGTGATCAGCACAGGGCCAATCAGCACTGTCCAGACAGAGGGTCAGGAGTTTTGCATCCTCCTAGAGCAGAAAGAAAACTCCTCCTACAAGCTTTAACCGGAGCTCAGCTGAAGTCACAAGACTGCTCTAACTTCTGATGAGAAAAGGTAGTTAGCAATTTATATTTACTAAAATAATTGCATTTTTATATTCTGTGTACTGTGGGAGACCAGATATTGTGAATGCAGGGTCCTGGGTTTAGTAACACTTTAAAGACCAATATGGGTCATAAATTGCATGTGATAATAGAGGCCATTTGCAATATGTGCCTGTTAAAACTTGTCTGCCCCTATGAATTTTTGATCATTTCATTGTATAGATCCTTAACCAATTCAATACCGTGCAATTTTACACCTTCCTGCCCAGGCCATTGTTCAGGTTTCAGTGCTCTCACACTTTGAATGACAATTGTGCGGTCATACAACATTGTACCCAAACTAAAGTTTTATCATTTTCTTCACACAACTAGAGCTTTCTTTTGGTGGTATTTAATCACCACTGGGGTTTTTATTTTTTGCTAAATTAACAAAAAAAGACCAAAAATTTTGAAAAAAAACACATGTTTTTCTTTGTTTCTGTTATAAAAGTTTGCAAATAAATAATTGTTCTTCATAAATTTAGGCCAAGATGTATTCTGCTACATGTCTTTGGTGAAAATAACCCAAATTAGGATGTATCTTTTAGTTTGTAGGAAAGTTATAGAGTTCACAAACTATGGGATAGATCTGAATATTGATCAATCCTGAAGTACTGACAGCCAATCTAATTTCTTGAGGTCCAAGAATGTCAGAACAGTACAGATATCCCCCAAATGACCCCTTTTTGCAAAGTAGACAGGCCGATGTACTTCATAAGAGGCATGGCAAGTTTTTTGAAGTTGTATTTTTTTTGTCATAATTTTTCGGAAAATGAAAAAATTTAAAAAATTAGTTTCACTATTTTTTTTTTACATATTGTCACCAGTGCAGTACAGCGTCATCATATAACTGGCATGGCGGTGATCAGGGACACTGACTGGTGACAGTATGAAAAAAAAAATATATATTTTTTTTTATTTTTTTTATTACATTTTTTTTCTTTTTTTTAAGATTTTTTTTTCATATTTCACTATGACCAAAGTAGTACAATGTTACCATAGTAACATTGTACTACTTTGGGGAAGTGATCAGTATTTTTTTTTTTTTTTTACACAATTTGCTTATAGCAAAGAATTACTTTGCTATAAGCAAGCATTTACCTGAATGACATTGATTCATTCAGGGTTTTTTTTTTTCTTTCTGCTTAGCTGTGATTTGGCCACAGCTAATCACATGACATGTGCATGTGATTAGCTGTGACCATTCACAGCTAGACACTAGTATACAATGGATGGCATGAATGAAGCCATCCATTGTATACAACTGTCATGTGACCTGCTGTGATTGGTCACAGCAGGTCACATGGTACTGGGAACGGGGGGGGGGGGCGATACTCAAATCTGTCATCGGCCTTGTCACCTTTTGACACCTTAACCAGTTCCCCTCCACACTATAGCAGTTCTACTGCTACATGGCAGACTGTATATATATATATATATATATAGCTGATCTGCTGTACCGAATCAGAGGTCTGATGCAATCTTCTCTCCCTGGAGCACATTCTGTTCCAGAGAGAGAACAAAGCAGATCAACATGAGTAAAAACAGCATACTTTCACTGTAAAAGCACAACTAGATCATATTTAACCTCCTGATCACTCTCCCAGTTAATCCCTTCACTTCCCTGTCACCAGTGTCATTATTACAGTGTCCAGTTTTTTTTCTGATCACTGTATTAGTGTAATGGGTGACTTCAGATAGCATTAGGGTCAGTTGGTGTCAATCCCAGAGAGCGTCACCACTACATCAGTCATTATATGTAACCCCTTGATTGCCAGGAACATGCTCACATACACGATAAACCTCCATTGCTAGCATAGTGTCTGAACGGATCAATATATTTGATCAGATCAGAACTATACCAGCGTTCACATTAGTATAGTGTCCCCAAAAATGCAGCATTAGCAGGATCAGCCCCAACACCTGCCACCACCTGCGTTTAGCCCCTACGCTTAGCCCCCTTCTCCCCCAGCTGCAGTATCACTTGGTGATGTGGCGAGTCCCATAAGTGCAGTACAAGCTGGTACGGTGGCGAGCACAAGTAGTGTCCCGCAGCCAGCAAGAATTTGAACACAGGCTGGTAGAGCCCATGGTGTCCTTCCGGATGTGATTGCAAATTCTGATTGGGAGCCCATAAATTCTGCAGCACCCGTACTTTCCCCATTCACTGCCCAACTCGGAACTCAGGTGGAAACAGCAAATTGAACTACTCCCCTTGATTTTTTGGAGCTATTTTTCACAGAAGAACTGTATGGATTGATTGTGGATCAAAGCAATTTACTGTATATGCACAAAAATGTATCGCCGGCAACCCAGATTCAAACCTTGCTAGACCATTTGCATGGAAACCCATTACTGTTTCCGAATTTCCAGTTTTTTTGGCCTAACCCTCAAATTGGGCATTACTAAAAAGGAAGAGTTGCGGCTGTATTAGTCCACAGACCTGATTCATCATATGCCCGTGTTCTCTGCTGCCATGGCCAGCCATAGATATGAGAATATAATGAGATTTATGCATTTCAAGGACAATAGACTCTGTCGTCCTCGGGGTGACCCTGAATATGATAGGCTCCACAAAATTCACCCCTCGTAAATCACCTTAACCAGAAATTTGCAGATGTGTATTCTCCTCAGCAAAACATCTGCGTTAATGAGTCCCTCATTAATTTTTCTGGCCGCCTTGCATTCAAACAATTTTTCCCCAGCAAGTGTGCCAGATATGTGCAAGACCTGTGAGAGGGCAACAGGCTATACATGTAATTTACCAATTTATGAGGGAAAAGATAGTCATGTGCCCCCTGTGTGGGGTACCACTTATACGGGGACAATTTTTATTCAAGTGTGCCACTAATTAGACATTTGTACAATATTGGAATTGGCGCATGTGGCGCTGTGTGACCTAATTGCTTGGGCTTCCCCCAATGGCTTGTAAATACCCAACTTAGAAAGGGGGAGAAAGCCTGCTTGAAAAATAATGAATTGGAAGGACAAACGGGATGTTTTCATCCTGACTTCTATTCATGCAGACATGACCATCCATGGCAGCTGTTGTTGTTGAGAAGCCCCTATGTGTCCACAGCTATAACCTTAACTTGGGAGGGGTGGACTTCAATGACCAGATGATGAAGCCGTACTTAGTATCCCATAAAGCCAAACGCTGGTAGAAAAAAGTGTCTGTTTATTTCAGTTGACTCTGTACAATGCTTGTGTGCTTTACAAAGCAGCTGGACAAAGTGGATGCATGTGAGTATTGCCATGAAAGTCAGATCGAGGGCAGTAATTCTAGCGCTAGAACTCCTGGGTAAATCTAAAGTGGTAGCCTTCAACGGCTTTTAAAGCATCGCCTATGGATAATAAAATTGTATGTAGTTTGTCGCCGTTGCATGGGGCGTGCGTATTTTTAAATCATCTCATGTTTGGTATCTATTTACTTGGCATAAATCTTCTTTTATATTTTACCAAACATTTGTCCGGTATATTTTGTTTTTGTGCATTAAAATTCAAAAAAGTATATTTTCTTCAAAAAATTAACTATCAAAAAATTGCTGCACAAGTACTGTGTGACTTAAAGAATTGCAACAACAATCTTTTTATTTTCTAGGGCATCTGCTTTAAAAAATATATAATGTTTGGGGTCAAAGTAATTTTCAAGCAAAAAATACTGATTTTTTTTATGTGAACAAAAAGTGTCAGAAAAGGCTTGGTCTCCAAGTAGTTGGAAAAGTGAATGATGTGTGGCATAAGCTTCTAATGCTGGGCATAAAATACCAATATTACACCCCCCCTGCCCAAATGACCCCTTTTTGCAAAGCACATACCCCAAACTATTTGCTGAGAGGCATGTTGCGTCAATATAAGAATTTATTTTTTGCCACAAATTTTTGGAAAACGACAAAAAATGTTTTTTGTTTTGTTTTTTTATTTACACAAAGTTGTCATTTAATTGATATAGTGCTTACACATGCCATGGGTATATTTGGAATTACACCCCAAAATACATTTTGCTACTTCTCCCGAGTATGGGAATATCACATGAGAGACTTTTTGGAAGTCTAGCCGGCTACAGGACCCCAAAATCTAATAAGCTCATTGTCTTTTAAAGGGCTTTATTTCCACATTACACTTCCTGACAACCTGTCACAGTTCCGGGGGCCCTGAAATGCCATAATTTCACCCCCCCATCCCCCAAATGACCCATTTTTGGAAAGTAGACACCTCAAGGAATTTGATAAGAGGCATGGTGAGCATTTTGCAGATCTCATTTGTTGCCACAAATTTTTGGAAAATGAAGAAAGCTAATTTTTATTTTCAAAACCTTGTGAGAAAAAAATGAGATCTGCAAAATATTCATAATGCCTCTTATTAAATTCCTTGGGGTGTCTACTTTCCAAGAAGGGGTCATGGGGGGGGGGGGGGGTTGGTGCTATCCTGGCATTTCAGGGCCTCCAAAACTGTGATAGGTAGTGAGGAAGTGAAATAAGGAAGTTATGCACCTGCAGGCTTTCAAAGGAGTCATTGGATTTCGGGCTCCTGTATGTTGCTAGGCTTCCAAAAAGTCACATATGTGGTGTCCCCATACTCAGGAGAAAGAGCAGAATATATTTGGAGTGTAGTTCCACATATACCCATGACATGTGTGAGCAATATATCATTTAAGGGACAACTTTGTGTAAAACAATATATATTTTTTTTGTCATTTTCCAAAAACTGGTGGTAAAAAATAAAAATTTCCATTGACTCAACATGCCTCTGTCGGAGATCACCGCCGCGATGGGCTCGGCGTAGGCGCAGTGCACCGCCCTGTGCAGGAACGCGGGCACTGGGACCTGGCTGACTCCAACGAGCGAGTTCGCGCATGCGCAGTAGGGACCACGGGCGCGCGCGTGGCACCAATGACAGCACAGGGCGGGATATTTAAATGGCCCTGAGCTGTCATTCAGTGCCTTCTGGTCTTTCCTGTATCCTGTATCTGCGAACCTGTGATTTGTAAGTTGCTGACCCGGATTGTGCTCTGACCTTGCTATATTCTCCTGCCCAGACCCTTGCTTTGCCTGACCTCTCTCTTGGATGCCCCCTATTGGATCTGACCTGCTGTTGCTGACCTGGCGTGTGACCCGACTATTGCCCGCTGCCTTGTACCGTACCGTCCTCTCTGTTACCGACCCGGCCTGTCTGACTTCGCATCTGCTCAGCCATCCATCCATCCATCCGTCCCTCCCAGTGGGGTCCTCAGACCTCCTCATATCAGGCTCTCTCCCGTGGGAGCCCTCGGCGAATACCACTACCACTGACGGGTTTACCCAGTAGCCACGACCTGGTCCAGGGTGCTCCAAGTCCATCCCCACCATCAGGGGCCCTGGTGAACAAGCACCTTGGAACTTAGATTCCGTGCTCTGGGGACGCCTATTCAGTGGAGTGCTAGTGGTACCACCGGGTGGTCCTTTACAGTACCAGAAGGCCATGACTGAGCCTCGAGGAGGACCCTCCCCGCTGGAGGAAGTTTGTAGACACCTGGCTACCCTGACACAAGCCGTAAACGTATTACGGGACAGATGTTTACAGATTGAAAATCTTCCCAGGCCTGCACTATATCTGTCCCCGCACCCCCGCTCGTAGCGGCCCATGAGCCCGCTTCAGGGGCTCCCGCACCACTTCCAATGGCGGAACCCCGAGTACCCTTACCAGAGCGCTTTCACGGGGACCGCACACGCTTCAGGTCGTTCCGTGAATCCTGCCTTCTTTATTTATTTGGGACATCATTATTGGTGTCAGTGGGAGGAATAGTGCCCCATCACTGGTGTCAGTGGGAGGAATAGTGCCCCATCACTGGTGTCAGTGGGAGGAATAGTGCCCCATCATTGGTGTCAGTGGGATGAATAGTGCCCCATCATTGGTGTCAGTGGGAGGAATAGTGCCCCATCATTACTGTCAGTGTGAGGAGTGCCCCATCATTAGTGTCAGTGGGAGGAATCGTACCCCATCATTGGTGTCAGTGGGAGGAATAGCACCCCATCCTCAGTGGGCGGAGCTCTAATAGAAAGAGGTGGAGCCTAAAGAGGAATGGGCGGAGTTTGCAGATAAAAGGGTGGGATACATTTAGATGCGGGGGGGAGGCCCGATTTTAGTCTTGTCTAGGGCAGCACAAAACCAAAATACACCACTGGGATACCAGGGGGTACTCCTTTAAAATGTTGCCAGTGGGAGCATAGAGGGAGGTGACAAGAAGCAGAAGAAGCAGCTGGCAAAGACTTTTATTCAGCTTCAGCCTACTGCCAGGGTGGCTCCAGTGATGAGGATGGGGGTTATAATGGAACCTTGGGTGCCAGATATGGCACAGGAGGTGCTGTGAGGGGGTTATTTGGGGGGTGGAAGAGGTGTTGGGAGAGGGGAAGAGTTTGTGCTGGAAGGAGGAATTTGGGGTGGAGAGAGAATTTGTGTTAGGTGGGGGCTTGGGGGGGGGGGTAAATTTGTTCCAGGAGGGGGATTGGAGGATTTGCATTAGGGGGATTTGGAGGGGAAGACTAATTGTGTTGGAAGGGGGAAATGAGAGGATTTGTGGTGAAATGGGGAGGGGGGAGGAGTTATGCTGGGATGGGAAGAGGGGAGGGGGTGGAGGAGGATTTGTGTTGGGTGATTTATGATTTTTTTGCAAGGGGATATTGCGGAGGGAAATATGTGCTGGGAAGAGGGATTTTGGAGGGAGGATTTGTGATGGGAGGGGGGATCTGGGGAAGAGGGGATAGATTTATTCTGGGATGGTGGATTGAGGGAAGGGAGATTTGTGCTGGGATGGGAATTGGAGGGGAACAGGATTTGTAGTAAATGGAGGATCTGGGTTGGGAGGGGAAGAGGATCTATGATGGAAGGGGGGATTATCTGTTTATACTTATTCAAAGATCTACCAGATTAACATCTGATTTTCTGCAGATGTAGCTTTTGGCTGCAAAGTTCTTACAACAGGACTCTGAAGTTGGGTCTGTCAACCATTGTTAAACTGTTTGGCACAGTTCTGTTTGTCTGGTTGTTGCCCAACCTTCTCATTCATTGCCCCCACTGAACAGGGGGCCAGAAGGGCAAATGTTCTGCCATCCTTCTAGATGCCAGAACAGCTCATCCTTACTTGGCCAATCCCTATTCTGCATTGCATGCTACTAAACTGAGGACTCATGGAGTAGGATAGGCTTATAGGGGATACCAGGGGGGCACTCCCTTAAAACGTTGCCAGTGTCCAATCCACTGAAGGTACCAGCCTATAACACAGAATCTATGAATATGAGGCCTGTGTCCTGCACTGTTCTCTAAGATATGGAATTAACAGGTAAGTCCTTTAATAATCGATATTAAAGTGTTACTAAACCCACAAGAGTAAAATCAGTATATGCAGTAAAGCATGTTTGTTATACTCACTGTGGAACCTAAGGGGTTAATCCTTTGCATTGTGTAAAAAGGCTGTTTGATCCTGTCTTCTCTGCCCCTCCTCTTGTACAAATGTCCACACTGATAAGACAGACTGAACCCATAGCCCTTCTGCACATGCTCAGCTTAGTGTGTATTGCTAGAGAGGGTTTTTTTTTTTTTTGCTTGGTAGAATGCATGTGATCAGCACAGGGCCAATCAGCACTGTCCAGACAGAGGGTCAGGAGTTTTGCATCCTCCTAGAGCAGAAAGAAAACTCCTCCTACAAGCTTTAACCGGAGCTCAGCTGAAGTCACAAGACTGCTCTAACTTCTGATGAGAAAAGGTATTTAGCAATTTATATTTACTAAAATAATTGCATTTTTATATTCTGTGTACTGTGGGAGACCAGATATTGTGAATGCAGGGTCCTGGGTTTAGTAACACTTTAAAGACCAATATGGGTCATAAGTTGCATGTGATAATAGAGGCCATTTGCAATATGTGCCTGTTAAAACTTGTCTGCCCCTATGAATTTTTGATCATTTCATTGTATAGATCCTTAACCAATTCAATACCGTGCAATTTTACACCTTCCTGCCCAGGCCAGTTTTCAGGTTTCAGCACTCTCACACTTTGAATGACAATTGCGCGGTCATACAACATTGTACCCAAACTAAAGTTTTATCATTTTCTTCACACAACTAGAGCTTTCTTTTGGTGGTATTTAATCACCACTGGGGTTTTTATTTTTTGCTAAATTAACAAAAAAAGACCAAAAATTTTGAAAAAAACACACGTTTTTCTTTGTTTCTGTTATAAAAGTTTGCAAATAAATAATTGTTCTTCATAAATTTAGGCCAAGATGTATTCTGCTACATGTCTTTGGTGAAAATAACCCAAATTAGGATGTATCTTTTAGTTTGTAGGAAAGTTATAGAGTTCACAAACTATGGGATAGATCTGAATATTGATCAATCCTGAAGTACTGACAGCCAATCTAAATTCTTGAGGTCCAAGAATGTCAGAACAGTACAGAAATCCCCCAAATGACCCCTTTTTGCAAAGTAGACAGGCCGATGTACTTCATAAGAGGCATGGCAAGTTTTTTGAAGTTGTATTTTTTTTGTCATAATTTTTCGGAAAATGAAAAAATTTAAAAAATTAGTTTCACTATTTTTTTTTTACATATTGTCACCAGTGCAGTACAGCGTCATCATATAACTGGCATGGCGGTGATCAGGGACACTGACTGGTGACAGTATGAAAAAAAAAAAATATATATTTTTTTATTTTTTTTATTACATTTTTTTTCTTTTTTTTAAGATTTTTTTTTCATATTTCACTATGACCAAAGTAGTACAATGTTACCATAGTAACATTGTACTACTTTGGGGAAGTGATCAGTATTTTTTTTTTTTTTTTACACAATTTGCTTATAGCAAAGAATTACTTTGCTATAAGCAAGCATTTACCTGAATGACATCGATTCATTCAGGGTTTTTTTTTTTCTTTCTGCTTAGCTGTGATTTGGCCACAGCTAATCACATGACATGTGCATGTGATTAGCTGTGACCATTCACAGCTAGACACTAGTATACAATGGATGGCATGAATGAAGCCATCCATTGTATACAACTGTCATGTGACCTGATGTGATTGGTCACAGCAGGTCACATGGTACTGGGAACGGGGGGGGGCGATACTCAAATCTGTCATCGGCCGTGTCACCTTTTGACACCTTAACCAGTTCCCCTCCACACTATAGCAGTTCTACTGCTACATGGCAGACTGTATATATATATATATATATATATATATATATATATATATATAGCTGATCTGCTGTACCGAATCAGAGGTCTGATGCAATCTTCTCTCCCTGGAGCACATTCTGTTCCAGAGAGAGAACAAAGCAGATCAACATGAGTAAAAACAGCATACTTTCACTGTAAAAGCACAACTAGATCATATTTAACCTCCTGATCACTCTCCCAGTTAACCCCTTCACTTCCCTGTCACCAGTGTCATTATTACAGTGTCCAGTTTTTTTTCTGATCACTGTATTAGTGTAATGGGTGACTTCAGATAGCATTAGGGTCAGTTAGTGTCAATCCCAGAGAGCGTCACCACTACATCAGTCATTATATGTAACCCCTTGATTGCCAGGAACATGCTCACATACACGATAAACCTCCATTGCTAGCATAGTGTCTGAACGGATCAATATCTTTGATCAGATCAGAACTATACCAGCGTTCACATTAGTATAGTTGATTATAAATCCTCCTGCGCTTCTATGGAAAACCCCCCTCCTCCTAATTGATATGCTGCTAACACTCAAACCGATACCCCTAATCAGTGTCCAAATGTAAATATATTAGTGTAGCGCTTAAACATACAAAAAAACAGGACCATTATAATAAATAATAAATAATATAATTAATGTGATAAGTGCTGTGATCCTCTCAGTGTTCTTAGACCACTAAAATATCCCCATAAATATCACTCTATTGCAAATAAGAAACTATAATCATATTCCATAAAAATATATTGTGATAGTGCCACTTCAAAAAAAAAAATAAAATAAATAAATAAATCAATATCGGGTGATGGTGCCACTTCAACTTCATTCAATGTCCAATATTTCAATTCACATCCATCTATTCCAAGTGTTCTCTATATACATGCATAGTGTTTATATATAGATAGTGCCACTCGTGAACCAA
The DNA here is from genome assembly GCF_062004578.1 of Staurois parvus. Classification (NCBI taxonomy): domain Eukaryota; kingdom Metazoa; phylum Chordata; class Amphibia; order Anura; family Ranidae; genus Staurois; species Staurois parvus. The sequence goes on from NW_028318964.1 coordinate 486,147, forward strand.
CACACTTCTTTCCACTTCGGCTGCAATGCCTGCTCACCTCCTTCCTGCGACCCCAAGGGGCCCACAAGCCTTTAGGATCACCCTGGATCCTCAAAATTTCTGGTTTGGCACCTTCCTGATATTCCTCCTATCAGGCCTCCTCCACTCCTTCACTGCTATGCCTCCTAGGTTCCTCACCAGCGATTGTCTGCAAACTCTCTCTCACAGAGATAGTGAGTGAAAAAACAGATCCTCCATTGTGTAGTATTTCCAGTATGTAAGGGTTTAATCACATATAGCCAAAAAGTAACTTACATTCGGTTGTACAGCAGCAATTCCGTCCCTATATGGGCAAACTGCAACCTCTGATAATGCTTCCTGATAACCAGGAAAATGGCGTCCCACACCGGAAGTGCGACACTCCGGATACCGGAAGTAGCGTCTTAGCTTTGCCTACGCGTTACGTCACGTACCTCGTGACTTCTTCTGGGTTTCGCTATGGAGACGCAATCTTCTTTTATACTACGGTGGAAACAACTATCCCGCCCTTTCATCCCCATTCTAATTACGGCCGCCATTTTCTTGGAGCCTAATCACAGGGACATATGTTAACCTGCTCAACTAATGTAACTTTCCTCTTGCTAATCCTATAATCATGAACTAAAACATACATATACTTACTTCTGAAGACTAGCCAATGCATATCAGACCTAATTAGAATACCTTTATTCACAATTTTAATAATCAATAAATAGTTAAAAATATACATTTAATAATGAAAGACAATATACCCATAACATTTTAAATAAAACTATAGATGGGAGACCCATAATGCGCACTCATTGGTCTCCCATCCAGTCTATAGCCCAGCTTCATATTATAGAATAATCCTATACTTAAAAAATGCTCAAAATTCATTAAAATAAAAATACATTAAAAACAGTAAAAAATCAATAAAACTATACCCATCTCTCTACATAATATTATATACTTCAATTATTGCAATATAATGTGGGCAGATCTAAATTAGTTAATTAAATATTTTTTAAAATGAATTAATAGTGTACAATAAACTCTTATCACTAGAACAAACATCTAGTCATATATATAAATAAATACATAAACTACCTGAGTATGCAGTTTCCCCATATATTACAATAAAGAATACAGTCAAATCTTAAAATCCATCAATCAAGAAAATTAATAATCATTGATAAAAGAATTGAGATCAAACTCAACATTTAAACCTCTCGGGACTAACGTTCTCATGTCATATATCCAGCGTGACTCAGCTTGACTTAATTTTTTCATCTTATTGCTACCTCTCCAGTGCTTTTTGTATTTCTCTATGCCCCAAAACTGCATTTTAGTGGGGTCCTTATTATGATACTTGGAGAAGTGTTTTGAGACGTTATGCTTTGGGAATCCTTTTAAAATATTTCTTACGTGTTCTCCTATCCTCTTCCAGAGTGGTCTTTTTGTCCTCCCGATATATTGATATCCGCATTCACACTGTAGGCAATATACCACTCCCATAGTTTTACACGTAATGAAGTCTCTAATATTGTGTTCCTGTCCAGTTGTGTTCACTATAAAGTTTTTACGTCTGCCACTTTTCGTGGCCCTACAGCCAACACACTTTCTACATGGGTAGAAACCTTCTTCACTCAAAAATGTTAATTTATTCATTTGTGGGGGGTCTAATACACTTTTCACCACCCTAGATTTAATAGTAGAGGCTTTACGATAGATGAACCTTGGGTGCTCTGATAATACCGTTGTTAACATGGGATCCAACTTCAAGACATTCCAATGTTTTTTAAATATTGACTCTACTTTTTTAAAATGGACATTATAATCCATAACAATAGGTATATTATCCTCCTGGATTACTTCTCTCTTTTTTTCTTCCAGAAGTGTATCTCTATCCATATTTCCTACCTCTGTTATTTTCTGTGTTATCATATTTTTTGGATATCCTTTTTCTATAAATCTAGATGCCAATCCTCCTGCTTGTTCCAAATAATCCTCATGTTTTGTACAATTTCTCCTTATTCTTACCATTTGTCCTTTTGGTATATTGTACAACCAGGGCGGATAATGGCAACTTCCCATTGGTATGTATCCATTTCTATCAACGTTTTTAAAAAATGTTTTCGTTATAAATATGCCTTCTACTATTGTTATATTTACATCCAAGAAGTTGATCTGATCCTTACTGTGTTCCCATGTGAACTTTATATTTTTATTATTCATATTAAGTTTGTCCAGAAGCCTTATTAATGCTGTTTCCTCTCCCTCCCATATTATTATAACGTCATCAATGAACCTTTTGTAAACTTTCAGTTCTTCTGGGTAATTATTAAACACTTCCATTTCTTCCCAACATGACATGAAAATGTTCGCCACACTTGGTGCGTACCGTGCCCCCATAGCTACACCCCTTATTTGTTTATAATATGTCCCGCTATACCAAAAATAATTGTGACTGAGGGAAAAATCCAAACATTCTAATAGGTACTTCCTTTGGGTCCATGTCAAATTACTATATTCTCTGAGTCCCCAATCCACTGCTTTCATGGCATCATCATGCCCTATAATAGTATATAGCGATGTTACGTCAGCACTAGCTATGTAAATACTATTATTACCCTTATATTTATCTAAAATCTGTAACAAATGTTTGGTATCCCTCAGATAAGCTTTTGTGTTCTTAACCACTGGCTGTAGGAATTCATCAATATATTCCCCCATCCTGGCTAATACTGATTCTATCCCATTCACGATAGGTCTGCCAGGTGGGTTCTCCATATTTTTATGTATTTTCGGGACAGTGTAGATTATCTGTACCCTACATAGGTCCGGTACTAAGTACTTAGATTCTTTCTTGTTTAAAATCTTCTTATCTACTCCTTTCTTTATCAATAATTCTAATTCCTTTTTATATGCAATTGTAGGGTCTTTCATTAAAATTTGGTAAGTGGATTTATCATTAAGCTGAGTGGAGAGTTCTTTCACATAGTAGTCTTTTGACAACACCACTATTCCTCCCCCTTTATCTGCTGGTCTTACAACAATGTCCTCCCGTTTAGATAACCTCTTAATCCCAATTTCCACTCCTATGTTTTTCTTTACTCTGGGGACATTCAATTTCTCTAAATCTTGGTTGACTAATTTTTTAAAAACCTCAATTTGACTGTTGTTACTAATCTGTGGATTAAAAACGGATTTATTTCTAAGATCAGTATGGGTAAATCTGCTACTCGGGGCACTATTTAAACAGTTCTTCGCCCCCGGTAATCCTAATAAATACTTTTTCACATTTAATCTTCTAATGAATTTTTGAGTATCTATATATACTTTAAATTTATTCATGGATGCAGGGGGAGCATACTTCAAACCTCTATCTAATGCCATGAGTTCCTCTTTCGTTAATGTGGAGCCGCTGATGTTGAACACCCCTTCTCCTATTGTTCTCTTTTTCTTTTGTTTTTTATATCCTGCCCTGCATCCCCTCCTTTTCCTGGACTTTTCCTCTTTTCTCTCTCTGGGCTTATCTCTTCTGGGTGTCTCTCTAAAAAATCCCCTTGTCTATAATCCTGCCTTAATGGCTCAAACCTATTATAGGTGTATATGGGACTCCTATATTCAAACCTTGGATAATCCCATTGTCCATATGGTTCCGGGCCTTCATACCTCGGTCCATAAGGTCTAGGAATATATGGTCTGGGCTGATAGTTATTGGGGTTGGGCCCTGTTTGGTAGTAAGGTCTATTATTTTGATAATAGGGTCTATTATTGTATGGTGGGCCTTTCTTATTATTTAGTCCCCTATATCCACCGTTTCCATTAGGCTTTGGTTTAAATCCATTTTTCGGTGTCCTATAATTCTGAGTGTTGTACCGCACTTGATTGGAACCTCTATCTTGATTTTTATATATGGGTGTGGGATCGCTTTTATTTACCACTTTTTCTTTAACTGGGGTCGTGTTAGCCGACGCCAATTCTATCTCATTTTCCTCTGATTGCCATTTGAACACTTGGTTTCTTTTCATATCATTTAGATCTCTCTGATATTTTTTAGTTTTTCTGTACTTAACCTCTTGGTCCACCCTTTCTAAATCTTTATTGAGTCGATTTGTTAAATTTTGCATCTCTACTGTATCTTTAAATGGTAGAGTTTTTTCTTTTATCTCACCTATTTGTTTATCCAAAGTTCTTAATTTCCTTTGTTTCCTTTTTAATAGGAACATGACTAGTTCAAGGCCTTTTTCGTGGAAGAAATTGAACCATTCATCAACTGACTCTCCATCTGTTAATCCATCACAAATGGGTATATCCCATCTAATTCTTCTGGGCACTAATCTATCTTTTAAGTACTTTTCATGTGTGACTATGTCCCACCAAAGGAACACTTTTTTCTCCATTAAGTGGCCTAATTTCCGATATTGTGTTTCCAAATCTCCCATTGGTCCCACATTGGGTTGACTAAATACTTCTTCTAAGTTGATGGATCTATTCTCTAAGAACCCAAAGACATCCATAATAGCTGCTTGAGGTTGGATAAGGTGCTAAGAAATAAATGATTATAAATCCTCCTGCGCTTCTATGGAAAACCCCCCTCCTCCTAATTGATATGCTGCTAACACTCAAACCGATACCCCTAATCAGTGTCCAAATGTAAATATATTAGTGTAGCGCTTAAACATACAAAAAAACAGGACCATTATAATAAATAATAAATAATATAATTAATGTGATAAGTGCTGTGATCCTCTCAGTGTTCTTAGACCACTAAAATATCCCCATAAATATCACTCTATTGCAAATAAGAAACTATAATCATATTCCATAAAAATATATTGTGATAGTGCCACTTCAAAAAAAAAATAAAATAAATAAATAAATCAATATCGGGTGATGGTGCCACTTCAACTTCATTCAATGTCCAATATTTCAATTCACATCCATCTATTCCAAGTGTTCTCTATATACATGCATAGTGTTTATATATAGATAGTGCCACTCGTGAACCAACACACTTCTTTCCACTTCGGCTGCAATGCCTGCTCACCTCCTTCCTGCGACCCCAAGGGGCCCACAAGCCTTTAGGATCACCCTGGATCCTCAAAATTTCTGGTTTGGCACCTTCCTGATATTCCTCCTATCAGGCCTCCTCCACTCCTTCACTGCTATGCCTCCCAGGTTCCTCACCAGCGATTGTCTGCAAACTCTCTCTCACAGAGATAGTGAGTGAAAAAACAGATCCTCCATTGTGTAGTATTTCCAGTATGTAAGGGTTTAATCACATATAGCCAAAAAGTAACTTACATTCGGTTGTACAGCAGCAATTCCGTCCCTATATGGGCAAACTGCAACCTCTGATAATGCTTCCTGATAACCAGGAAAATGGCGTCCCACACCGGAAGTGCGACACTCCGGATACCGGAAGTAGCGTCTTAGCTTTGCCTACGCGTTACGTCACGTACCTCGTGACTTCTTCTGGGTATCGCTATGGAGACGCAATCTTCTTTTATACTACGGTGGAAACAACTATCCCGCCCTTTCATCCCCATTCTAATTACGGCCGCCATTTTCTTGGAGCCTAATCACAGGGACATATGTTAACCTGCTCAACTAATGTAACTTTCCTCTTGCTAATCCTATAATCATGAACTAAAACATACATATACTTACTTCTGAAGACTAGCCAATGCATATCAGACCTAATTAGAATACCTTTATTCACAATTTTATTAATCAATAAATAGTTAAAAATATACATTTAATAATGAAAGACAATATACCCATAACATTTTAAATAAAACTATAGATGGGAGACCCATAATCCGCACTCATTGGTCTCCCATCCAGTCTATAGCCCAGCTTCATATTATAGAATAATCCTATACTTAAAAAATGCTCAAAATTCATTAAAATAAAAATACATTAAAAACAGTAAAAAATCAATAAAACTATACCCATCTCTCTACATAATATTATATACTTCAATTATTGCAATATAATGTGGGCAGATCTAAATTAGTTAATTAAATATTTTTTAAAATGAATTAATAGTGTACAATAAACTCTTATCACTAGAACAAACATCTAGTCATATATATAAATAAATACATAAACTACCTGAGTATGCAGTTTCCCCATATATTACAATAAAGAATACAGTCAAATCTTAAAATCCATCAATCAAGAAAATTAATAATCATTGATAAAAGAATTGAGATCAAACTCAACATTTAAACCTCTCGGGACTAACGTTCTCATGTCATATATCCAGCGTGACTCAGCTTGACTTAATTTTTTCATCTTATTGCTACCTCTCCAGTGCTTTTTGTATTTCTCTATGCCCCAAAACTGCATTTTAGTGGGGTCCTTATTATGATACTTGGAGAAGTGTTTTGAGACGTTATGCTTTGGGAATCCTTTTAAAATATTTCTTACGTGTTCTCCTATCCTCTTCCAGAGTGGTCTTTTTGTCCTCCCGATATATTGATATCCGCATTCACACTGTAGGCAATATACCACTCCCATAGTTTTACACGTAATGAAGTCTCTAATATTGTGTTCCTGTCCAGTTGTGTTCACTATAAAGTTTTTACGTCTGCCACTTTTCGTGGCCCTACAGCCAACACACTTTCTACATGGGTAGAAACCTTCTTCACTCAAAAATGTTAATTTATTCATTTGTGGGGGGTCTAATACACTTTTCACCACCCTAGATTTAATAGTAGAGGCTTTACGATAGATGAACCTTGGGTGCTCTGATAATACCGTTGTTAACATGGGATCCAACTTCAAGACATTCCAATGTTTTTTAAATATTGACTCTACTTTTTTAAAATGGACATTATAATCCATAACAATAGGTATATTATCCTCCTGGATTACTTCTCTCTTTTTTTCTTCCAGAAGTGTATCTCTATCCATATTTCCTACCTCTGTTATTTTCTGTGTTATCATATTTTTTGGATATCCTTTTTCTATAAATCTAGATGCCAATCCTCCTGCTTGTTCCAAATAATCCTCATGTTTTGTACAATTTCTCCTTATTCTTACCATTTGTCCTTTTGGTATATTGTACAACCAGGGCGGATAATGGCAACTTCCCATTGGTATGTATCCATTTCTATCAACGTTTTTAAAAAATGTTTTCGTTATAAATATGCCTTCTACTATTGTTATATTTACATCCAAGAAGTTGATCTGATCCTTACTGTGTTCCCATGTGAACTTTATATTTTTATTATTCATATTAAGTTTGTCCAGAAGCCTTATTAATGCTGTTTCCTCTCCCTCCCATATTATTATAACGTCATCAATGAACCTTTTGTAAACTTTCAGTTCTTCTGGGTAATTATTAAACACTTCCATTTCTTCCCAACATGACATGAAAATGTTCGCCACACTTGGTGCGTACCGTGCCCCCATAGCTACACCCCTTATTTGTTTATAATATGTCCCGCTATACCAAAAATAATTGTGACTGAGGGAAAAATCCAAACATTCTAATAGGTACTTCCTTTGGGTCCATGTCAAATTACTATATTCTCTGAGTCCCCAATCCACTGCTTTCATGGCATCATCATGCCCTATAATAGTATATAGCGATGTTACGTCAGCACTAGCTATGTAAATACTATTATTACCCTTATATTTATCTAAAATCTGTAACAAATGTTTGGTATCCCTCAGATAAGCTTTTGTGTTCTTAACCACTGGCTGTAGGAATTCATCAGTATATTCCCCCATCCTGGCTAATACTGATTCTATCCCATTCACGATAGGTCTGCCAGGTGGGTTCTCCATATTTTTATGTATTTTCGGGACAGTGTAGATTATCGGTACCCTACATAGGTCCGGTACTAAGTACTTAGATTCTTTCTTGTTTAAAATCTTCTTATCTACTCCTTTCTTTATCAATAATTCTAATTCCTTTTTATATGCAATTGTAGGGTCTTTCATTAAAATTTGGTAAGTGGATTTATCATTAAGCTGAGTGGAGAGTTCTTTCACATAGTAGTCTTTTGACAACACCACTATTCCTCCCCCTTTATCTGCTGGTCTTACAACAATGTCCTCCCGTTTAGATAACCTCTTAATCCCAATTTCCACTCCTATGTTTTTCTTTACTCTGGGGACATTCAATTTCTCTAAATCTTGGTTGACTAATTTTTTAAAAACCTCAATTTGACTGTTGTTACTAATCTGTGGATTAAAAACGGATTTATTTCTAAGATCAGTATGGGTAAATCTGCTACTCGGGGCACTATTTAAACAGTTCTTCGCCCCCGGTAATCCTAAAAAATACTTTTTCACATTTAATCTTCTAATGAATTTTTGAGTATCTATATATACTTTAAATTTATTCATGGATGCAGGGGGAGCATACTTCAAACCTCTATCTAATGCCATGAGTTCCTCTTTCGTTAATGTGGAGCCGCTGATGTTGAACACCCCTTCTCCTATCAGAGGTCTGATGCAATCCTCTCTCCCTGGAGCACATTCTGTTCCAGAGAGAGAACAAAGCAGATCAACATGAGTAAAAACAGCATACTTTCACTGTAAAAGCACAACTAGATCATATTTAACCTCCTGATCACTCTCCCAGTTAACCCCTTCACTTCCCTGTCACCAGTGTCATTATTACAGTGTCCAGTTTTTTTTCTGATCACTGTATTAGTGTAATGGGTGACTTCAGATAGCATTAGGGTCAGTTAGTGTCAATCCCAGAGAGCGTCACCTCTACATCAGTCATTATATGTAACCCCTTGATTGCCAGGAACATGCTCACATACACGATAAACCTCCATTGCTAGCATAGTGTCTGAACGGATCAATATCTTTGATCAGATCAGAACTATACCAGCGTTCACATTAGTATAGTGTCCCCAAAAATGCAGCATTAGCAGGATCAGCCCCAACACCTGCCACCACCTGCGTTTAGCCCCTACGCTTAGCCCCCTTCTCCCCCAGCTGCAGTATCACTTGGTGATGTGGCGAGTCCCATAAGTGCAGTACAAGCACTTGATTTTTTGGAGCTATTTTTCACAGAAGAACTGTATGGATTGATTGTGGATCAAAGCAATTTACTGTATATGCACAAAAATGTATCGCTGGCAACCCAGATTCAAACCTTGCTAGACCATTTGCATGGAAACCCGTTACTGTTTCTGAATTTCCAGTTTTTTTGGCCTAACCCTCAATATGGGCATTACTAAAAAGGATGAGTTGCGGCTGTATTGGTCCACAGACCTGATTCATCATATGCCCGTGTTCTCTGCTGCCATGGTCAGCCATAGATATGAGAATATAATGAGATTTATGCATTTCAAGGACAATAGACTCTGTCGTCCTCGGGGTGACCCTGAATATGATAGGCTCCACAAAATTCACCCCTCGTAAATCACCTTAACCAGAAATTTGCAGATGTGTATTCTCCTCAGCAAAACATCTGCGTTAATGAGTCCCTCATTAATTTTTCTGGCCGCCTTGCATTCAAACAATTTTTCCCCAGCAAGTGTGCCAGATATGTGCAAGACCTGTGAGAGGGCAACAGGCTATACATGTAATTTACCAATTTATGAGGGAAAAGATAGTCATGTGCCCCCTGTGTGGGGTACCACTTATACGGGGACAATTTTTATTCAAGTGTGCCACTAATTAGACATTTGTACAATATTGGAATTTGCGCATGTGGCGCTGTGTGACCTAATTGCTTGGGCTTCCCCCAATGGCTTGTAAATACCCAACTTAGAAAGGGGGAGAAAGCCTGCTTGAAAAATAATGAATTGGAAGGACAAACGGGATGTTTTCATACTGACTTCTATTCATGCAGACATGACCATCCATGGCAGCTGTTGTTGTTGAGAAGCCCCTATGTGTCCACAGCTATAACCTTAACTTGGGAGGGGTGGACTTCAATGACCAGATGATGAAGCCGTACTTAGTATCCCATAAAGCCAAACGCTGGTAGAAAAAAGTGTCTGTTTATTTCAGTTGACTCTGTACAATGCTTGTGTGCTTTACAAAGCAGCTGGACAAAGTGGATGCATGTGAGTATTGCCATGAAAGTCAGATCGAGGGCAGTAATTCTAGCACTAGAACTCCTGGGTAAATCTAAAGTGGTAGCCTTCAACGGCTTTTAAAGCATCGCCTATGGATAATAAAATTGTATGTAGTTTGTCGCCGTTGCATGGGGCGTGCGTAGTTTTAAATCATCTCATGTTTGGTATCTATTTACTTGGCATAAATCCTCTTTTATATTTTACCAAACATTTGTCTGGTATATTTTGTTTTTGTGCATTAAAATTCAAAAAAGTATATTTTCTTCAAAAAATTAACTATCAAAAAATTGCTGCACAAGTACTGTGTGACTTAAAGAATTGCAACAACAATCTTTTTATTTTCTAGGGCATCTGCTTTAAAAAATATATAATGTTTGGGGTCAAAGTAATTTTCAAGCAAAAAATACTGATTTTTTTTATGTGAACAAAAAGTGTCAGAAAAGGCTTGGTCTCCAAGTAGTTGGAAAAGTGAATGATGTGTGGCATAAGCTTCTAATGCTGGGCATAAAATACCAATATTACACCCCCCCTGCCCAAATGACCCCTTTTTGCAAAGCACATACCCCAAACTATTTGCTGAGAGGCATGTTGCGTCAATATAAGAATTTATTTTTTGCCACAAATTTTTGGAAAACGACAAAAAATGTTTTTTGTTTTGTTTTTTTATTTACACAAAGTTGTCATTTAATTGATATAGTGCTTACACATGCCATGGGTATATTTGGAATTACACCCCAAAATACATTTTGCTACTTCTCCCGAGTATGGGAATATCACATGAGAGACTTTTTGGAAGTCTAGCCGGCTACAGGACCCCAAAATCTAATAAGCTCATTGTCTTTTAAAGGGCTTTATTTCCACATTACACTTCCTGACAACCTGTCACAGTTCCGGGGGCCCTGAAATGCCATAATTTCACCCCCCCATCCCCCAAATGACCCATTTTTGGAAAGTAGACACCTCAAGGAATTTGATAAGAGGCATGGTGAGCATTTTGCAGATCTCATTTGTTGCCACAAATTTTTGGAAAATGAAGAAAGCTAATTTTTATTTTCAAAACCTTGTGAGAAAAAAATGAGATCTGCAAAATATTCATCATGCCTCTTATTAAATTCCTTGGGGTGTCTACTTTCCAAAAAGGGGTCATGGGGTGGGGGGGTTGGTGCTATCCTGGCATTTCGGGGCCTCCAAAACTGTGATAGGTAGTGAGGAAGTGAAATAAGGAAGTTATGCACCTGCAGGCTTTCAAAGGAGTCATTGGATTTCGGGCTCCTGTATGTTGCTAGGCTTCCAAAAAGTCACATATGTGGTGTCCCCATACTCAGGAGAAAGAGCAGAATATATTTGGAGTGTAGTTCCACATATACCCATGGCATGTGTGAGCAATATATCATTTAAGGGACAACTTTGTGTAAAACAATATATATTTTTTTTGTCATTTTCCAAAAACTGGTGGTAAAAAATAAAAATTTCCATTGACTCAACATGCCTCTGTCGGAGATCACCGCCGTGATGGGCTCGGCGTAGGCGCAGTGCACCGCCCTGTGCAGGAACGCGGGCACTGGGACCTGGCTGACCGCAACGAGCGAGTTTGCGCATGCGCAGTAGGGACCACGGGCGCGCGCGTGGCACCAATGACAGCGCAGGGCGGGATATTTAAATGGCCCTGAGCTGTCATTCAGTGCCTTCTGGTCTTCCCTGTATCCTGTATCTGCGAACCTGTGATTTGTAAGTTGCTGACCCGGATTGTGCTCTGACCTTGCTATATTCTCCTGCCCAGACCCTTGCTTTGCCTGACCTCTCTCTTGGATGCCCCCTATTGGATCTGACCTGCTGTTGCTGACCTGGCGTGTGACCCGACTATTCTCTGCCCGCTGCCTTGTACCGTACCGTCCTCTCTGTTACCGACCCGGCCTGTCTGACTTCGCACCTGCTCAGCCATCCATCCATCCATCCGTCCCTCCCAGTGGGGTCCTCAGACCTCCTCATATCAGGCTCTCTCCCGTGGGAGCCCTCGGCGAATACCACTACCACTGACGGGTTTACCCAGTAGCCACGACCTGGTCCAGGGTGCTCCAAGTCCATCCCCACCATCAGGGGCCCTGGTGAACAAGCACCTTGGAACTTAGATTCCGTGCTCTGGGGACGCCTATTCAGTGGAGTGCTAGTGGTACCACCGGGTGGTCCTTTACAGTACCAGAAGGCCATGACTGAGCCTCGAGGAGGACCCTCCCCGCTGGAGGAAGTTTGTAGACACCTGGCTACCCTGACACAAGCCGTAAAAGTATTACGGGACAGATGTTTACAGATTGAATATCTTTCCAGGCCTGCACTATATCTGTCCCCGCACCCCCGCCCGTAGCGGCCCATGAGCCCGCTTCAGGGGCTCCCGCACCACTTCCTATGGCGGAACCCCGAGTACCCTTACCAGAGCGCTTTCACGGGGACCGCACACGCTTCAGGTCGTTCCGTGAATCCTGCCTTCTTTATTTCGAGTTACAACCTCGTACCTTTTTGACGGAATCAGTGATGGTGGGGTTCGTCATCTCCCTCCTGCAGGGTGAACCCCAAGACTGGGCCCACCGACTGAGGGGAAACAACGACCCCCACCTAGGCTCGGTTAATGTTTTTTTTGACGCGATGGCCATCTTATACGATGACCCACAGCGGGCAGCCTCGGCCGAAGCAACTTTGTACACGCTCCGGCAGGGCCAACGAGCGGCAGAGGAATACGCCTCCGATTTTAGGCGTTGGATGGGGGACACACGCTGGAACGAGTTTGCACTGGTGCATCAGTTCCGTATGGGCCTGTCAGAGGCCCTGAAAGACGAGCTCCCCCGAGTGGAGATGCCTGGGGCATTAGAAGACTTAATTGCGCTAACCATTAAGATTGACCGTAGACTGCGGGAACGCAGGTTTGAGAGGTCCGGTCAGGGTCATGGAAGTACTTGAGGGTCATTCCAGGGTCCCAGCCAATCCACTAGGCCAAATTTCCAGAACCTGAAGCCTGGAGATACTCCTGAACCCATGCAGCTAGGCCTGGCACGGCCTAAGTTATCTCCAGAGGAACGCCAGCGCAGACGCTCCCAGAACCTGTGCCTCTACTGTGGTGAAGCTGGTCACATGGTACGATCCTGCCCGCAGAAACTGAGTAAGTGCACCTCTTCTTCCTTGTCTATTGGCGATGTTAGTTGTTCCCAATACTTAGTTGTGCCCCTCTCCTTTCAGCTTCCAGAAAGGACCGTGGAAGTGACGGCCATAATTGACTCGGGGGCATGCAGCTGTTTTGTAGATATTAATTTTGCTCACCAGCAGGGTATTCCCCTCCAACCAAAAGAAAAGGGGTTCAACATATTTTTGGCCGATGGTTCCCGGATAAAATCAGGGGTGGTTAACCAGGAGACCCCTTCCATTGCCACCGCCATTGCCAGCCAACACCAGGAACTCCTCCGCCTGGATGCTATCGCATCACCCCTTTTCCCTGTCATTCTGGGGCTCCCATGGTTACGGGCCCATAACCCCCAGATTGACTGGGAGACCAGGGTAGTCTCGTTCCCCTCCCCATACTGTTGGGAACACTGCCGCACTTTGGGCCCGGGGGTCCCCCAGGTCCTCGTGTGCTCGGAAGGGGATGCCGACTTCAAGCAGGTCATTCCTGCAGCTTATCATGAGTTCCAGGATGTGTTCAGTAAACGGGGAGCAGATGCTCTACCCCCCCACCGCCCATATGACTGTCCTATTAACCTGTTACCTGGCTCAGAGATTCCTTTTGGGCGAATCTTCCCCCTTTCGGAGCTCGAATTGGGGGCCCTGAAGGAATACATTGAGGATAGCCTCCAGAAGGGATTCATCCGCCCCTCTACTTCTCCGGCAGGGGTGGGAATTTTCTTTGTAGAAAAAAAGGACAAGACCTTGAGACCATGTATTGATTACCGGGAGTTGAATAGAGTCACAATCAAAAACCGTTACCCACTGCCATTGGTACCAGAGTTATTCCAGAGTTTAAAGGCTGCAGTGGTGTTCACAAAGCTGGATTTAAGGGGAGCGTACAACTTGGTTCGCATAAGGGAGGGGGATGAGTGGAAAACGGCATTCCGCACCCGTTTTGGCCATTTTGAATATTTGGTCATGCCTTTCGGTTTGTGCAATGCACTGGCCACTTTTCAACACTTTGTGAACGACATTTTTAGGGACTTCCTGGATGTCTTTGTGATCGTCTACTTAGACGATATTTAAATTTTCTCACCTTCCCTGGGGGAGCACAGAATACATGTAGCAAGGGTGTTGGGGCGGTTGCGGCAGCACGGGTTGTACGCCAAGGCCGACAAATGTTGTTTTGAACAATCCAGCATTACTTTTCTGGGCCTGATTATCTCCACCGCGGGGGTCGTGATGGACCCTCAGAAAGTCTCTGCAATTCTGGATTGGCCTGAACCCACGGACAGGAAAGGCGTCCAACGGTTTGTCGGGTTCGCAAACTTTTACCGCAAGTTCATCAAGAACTTCTCGGGTCTGGTCTCCCCCATTACTCAGCTAACCAAGCTTGGAACTCGGTTCAGATGGACGCCAGAGGCTCAGGAAGCTTTTGAAGCATTGAAGAAGCTATTCACCACTGCACCCATCCTGGGTCACCCAGACGCCGCCTTACCCTACACCTTGGAGGTAGATGCATCGGAGAATGCGGTAGGTTCCATTCTATTCCAGCGAAAGGGCACCAAGGAATTTGTCAGGAATGGACTTGCCAGTAATGGTGGGACTCACCTGCCTTGTGGGCTGCAGTACCAGGGCTGGCCAGCGGGTGCTCCCGGCAATCAGAGACTCAACCCTGCAGCCAGCCAAACATCTGAAACTGATCATGCAGGTGTATTTAAGGGATGGCCAGACCTGCAGGCTCGGCCTTGGTGTGTGTTTTTCCTGGGCCCTGTATCTTGTTCCTGCATTCCTGTTCCTGTTCCTGTTCCTGTCTCTGTCTGATTCGTTGCTGACCCTGCCTGATTCCGGACCTCTGCTGACTTCTCCTGTTTCATCCCTGGCTTGTGACCCCGACCATTCTCTGCCTGACCCCCTTTTCCTACCTGCCGATTGTTATTGACCCGGCCTGCCTGACGACGCTTGCATTGTATATATTGTTATCTGTGGGTGGTTTGGTTTGGTTCGTTTGCACTGTGTTATGTTTTAGTATTGCACTGCGTTTATGTTTGTATTGTTAGTCTTTAATAAATTGTCTTATTGTTTATAACATATCTGAAGCCTGCGTTTCCCTGTGTCAGTCACATACCTCTGGTCACACCCCAGAGCCCTGACATTACACCAAGGCCCATCCTGACCAGAAGTGGCTGCACAGGGAAGCCATCTTGGCTTGTTGCTGGGAAGGATGGATCTTGATGAGGTTGTGTATTTATCTCTGCTAGTGTTTGATGACAGAGAGTATGCTTATCAAACTCTGAAGGAGTATCCCAGGGATGAACTGCTAGAATGTATACGGATCTCTCATGTTCTAGTAGATCAGGGCACAGAATTCTCTGAGGTGCAGCCATTGATTCAGGTTTGTGCTGAGTTGGTTTCATCTGGTACCCCCGAATGCAGGGATGAATTTTTGCCGCCATTTAGTGCAGACCAGGTAGAGTCCCTGGTATGGTTAT
Source organism: Staurois parvus (assembly GCF_062004578.1). Taxonomy (NCBI): domain Eukaryota; kingdom Metazoa; phylum Chordata; class Amphibia; order Anura; family Ranidae; genus Staurois; species Staurois parvus. The sequence goes on from NW_028318964.1 coordinate 501,853, forward strand.
TAGAGGATGATGTGGATTACTTCTTGGAGCATTATGCTGCATGTTCACCACAGGTATTAAGGGATTGTATAAACGCAGTGCAGTCTTTGGTCAGACAGGCTTTGTGTAAGCTGAGCTTTGTTCAACCCATACTGCAGACATGGTCAGACTTGTTGCACCCAGCCTCAGTCAGCTTGCAAAAACCCAGTCCTGCTTCAAATCTATTTCCTCAAAGCTCTATTCCTGCTTTCCCAACAGCACCTCCAGTTACAGCCCAGTATACCCTGCTATCTACCGCATGTCAGTACCCTGTTCCCACTCGCTGCACCTATCCTGCCTTTAACCCTGTAAAGAAGTCCTCTGTAGCAACTGTTCCCTCCCCTGTTCCATCCTCCAGCTCTTCTCTGTCTCCAGCTGCTCCATCCATTTACAAACCTGCGCTTACTTACAGTACTCCGGTAACTAAAACCAGGAAAAGGCGAAAGTTCTTTCCAACCAATACCATCCTGCCAGTATCCAAACCGGTCAGCCTCCCATCTGAGAACCTGCCTTCCATGGTGCAGCCTGGTGCCTCGGCGCCCACAATTCAGCCTGATGCCTCTACCCAGCCTGATGCCTCCATTCAGCCTGATGCCTCCATTCAGCCTGATGCCTCCATTCAGCCTGATGCCTCCACCCAGCCTGATGCCTCCACCCAGCCTGATGCCTCCACTCAGCCTGATGCCTCCATTCAGCCTGATGCCTCTACCCAGCATGATGTTTCTACCCAGCCTGATGAACTGATCCAGCCTGATGATCCTATTATGCCAGACGACTCGGTGCCCGCTGTTCCGCCAGTTGACTCGGTGCCCGCATTCTTTCCAAACGACTCGATGCCCGCTGTTCCGCCAGTTGACTCGATGCCCGCTGTTCCGCCAGTTGACTCGGTGCCCGCTGTTCCGCCAGTTGACTCGGTGCCCGCAGTCTTGCCAGACGACTCGGTGCCCGCTGTTCCGCCAGTCGACTCGGTGCCCGCTGCTCCGCCAGTCGACTCGGTGCCCGCAGTCTTGCCAGACGACTCGGTGCCCGCAGTCTTGCCAGACGACTCGGTGCCCGCTGTTCCGCCAGTCGACTCGGTGCCCGCTGTTCCGCCAGTCGACTCGGTGCCCGCAGTCTTGCCAGACGACTCGGTGCCCGCAGTCTTGCCAGATGACTCAGTGCCCGCAGTTCCGCCAGTTGACTCGGTGCCCGCAGTTCCGCCAGTTGACTCGGTGCCCGCAGTCTTGCCAGTTGACTCGGTGCCCGCAGTCTTGCCAGACGACTCGATGCCCGCTGTTCCGCCAGTTGACTCGATGCCCGCTGTTCCGCCAGTTGACTCGGTGCCCGCGGTCTTGCCAGACGACTTGGTGCCCGCAGTCTTGCCAGACGACTCGGTGCCCGCAGTCTTGCCAGACGACTCGGTGCCCGCAGTCTTGCCAGACGATTCAATGCCTGATGACCCAGTGCCCGCGGTCATGCCAGTTGACTCGGAGCCCACTGTCATGCCTGGTGACTCGGTGCCCACTGCCTTGCCAGATGACGCGGTACCCGCTGGCGAGCCAAATGACCTGATGCCTGGTGACCCAGTGCCCGCTGTCATACCTGGTGAACCGATGCCCGCTGTCGAGCCAGACAATCCCATGCCTGATGACCCAGTGCCCGCTGTCATGCCTGGTGACCCGATGCCCGCTGTCGGGCCAGACGATCCAATGTCTGACCCAGTGCCCACGGTCATGCCAGTTGACTCGGAGCCTACTGTCGTGCCTGGTGACTCGGTGCCCACTGCCTTGCCAGATGACGCGGTGCCCGCTGGCGAGCCAAATGACCTGATGCCTGGTGACACAGTGCCCGCTGTCATGCCTGGTGACCCGATGCCCACTGTCGTGCCAATTGACTCAGAGCCCACTGTCGTGCCTGGTGACTCGGTGCCCACTGCCTTGCCAGATGACGCGGTGCCCGCTGACGAGCCATTTGACCTGATGCCTGGTGACCCAGTGCCCGCTGTCATACCTGGTGACCCGATGCCCGCTGTCGAGCCAGACAATCCCATGCCTGATGACCCAGTGCCCGCTGTCATGCCTGGTGACTCAATGCCCGCTGTCGGGACAGACGATCCAATGTCTGACCCAGTGCCCGCGGTCATGCCAGTTGACTCGGAGCCCACTGTCGTGCCTGGTGACTCGGTGCCCACTGCCTTGCCAGATGACGCGGTGCCCACTGGCGAGCCAAATGACCTGATGCCTGGTGACCCGATGCCCGTTGTGGTGCCTGATGACCCGGTGCCCGCCGTTCCGCCTATGGGCCGGTGTCTGCCGCCCCTCCTGGGGGCCCGTGCCCGCCGCTCCGCCTGGAGGCCCGATGCCTGTCGCCCCGCCTGGGGGCCTGATGCCTGTCGCCCCTCCTGGGGGCCCGGTGCCCGCCGCACCGCCTGGGGGCCCGGTGCCCGCCGCACCGCCTGGGGGCCCGATGCCTGTCACCCCGCCTGGGGGCCCGATGCCTGTCGCCCCGCCTGGATGCCCGGTGCCTGTTGCCCCTCCTGGGGGCCCGATGCCTGTCACCCCTCCTGGGGGCCCGGTGCCTGCCGCTCCACCTGGGGGCCCGGTGCCTGTCGCCCCGCCTGGGGGCCCGATGCCTGTCGCCCCGCCTGGGGGCCCGATACCTGTCGCCCCGCGCCCGCTGCTCCGCCTGGTGATCCGGTGTCCAGCTCGATGTGCCTCTGCCCGGAGTCCAGCTCCATGTGCCTCTGCCCGGAGTCCAGCTCGATGTGCCTCTGCCCGGAGTCCAGCTCGATGTGCCGCTGCCTGGAGTCCAGCTCAATGTGCCGCTGCCCGGAGTCCTGCCCGATGTGCCGCTGCCCGGAGTCCTGCCCGATGTGCCGCTGCCCGGAGTCCTGCCCGATGTGCCGCTGCCCGGATTCCTGCCCGATGTGCCTCTGCCCCGAGTCCTGCCCGATGTGTCTCTGCCCGGAGACCAGCTCGATGTGCCTCTGCCCGGTGTGCCGCTGCCCGGAGTCCTGCCCGATGTGCCGCTGCCCAGAGTCCTGCCCGATGTGCCGCTGCCCGGAGTCCTGCCCGATGTGCCTCTGCCCGGTGTGCCGCTGCCCGGAGTCCTGCCCGATGTGCCAGTCTTTGATATCACGCCAGTTACCAGACCCGGGCGGTGGAACATTTCGCCCAGCTAGGACTGTTTGGAGTGTCCTGAGGCCGCTCCTTGAGGGGGGGGTACTGTCAGGAATGGACTTGCCATTAATGGTGGGACTCACCTGCCTTGTGGGCTGCAGTACCAGGGCTGGCCAGCGGGTGCTCCCGGCAATCAGAGACTCAACCCTGCAGCCAGCCAAACATCTGAAACTGATCATGCAGGTGTATTTAAGGGATGGCCAGACCTGCAGGCTCGGCCTTGGTGTGTGTTTTTCCTGGGCCCTGTATCTTGTTCCTGCATTCCTGTTCCTGTTCCTGTTCCTGTCTCTGTCTGATTCGTTGCTGACCCTGCCTGATTCCGGACCTCTGCTGACTTCTCCTGTTTCATCCCTGGCTTGTGACCCCGACCATTCTCTGCCTGACCCCCTGTTCCTACCTGCCCGATTGTTATTGACCCGGCCTGCCTGACGACGCTTGCATTGTATATATTGTTATCTGTGGGTGGTTTGGTTTGGTTCGTTTGCACTGTGTTATGTTTTAGTATTGCACTGCGTTTATGTTTGTATTGTTAGTCTTTAATAAATTGTCTTATTGTTTATAACATATCTGAAGCCTGCGTTTCCCTGCGTCAGTTACATACCTCTGGTCACACCCCGGAGCCCTGACAGAATTGCTCCATCCTGTAGCATTTTTCTCACGGAAACTCACCCCGGCGGAAAGAAACTACGATATCGGTGATCGTGAACTACTGGCTATTAAGACAGCGTTATAGGAATAGAGGTACCTGCTGGAGGGTGCCTCACACCCCATCTTGATATTTACGGATCACAAGAATCTGGAGTACCTGAGGACCGCCAAACGCTTACGCCCACAACAGGCGAGATGGGCATTATTCTTCTCAAGATTTAATTTCCATATTACGTACAGGCCTGGATCAAAGAATACAAAGCCAGATGCGTTATCACGCATGTACGAGGACGCCAAGGAGGTCCCAGTGCCCGACACTATCCTGTCTTCGGGAAACTTCTTGGCACTCCAGACGGACCTTCGTTCCAAGATAATGGAGGCATCCACGGCCGTATCCATCCCAGCTGGGGTGCCCCTCCAGAACAAGGGGGGACTCCTATGGAAGGAAGATCGGATTATGGTGCCAGAGGAAACCCGAACCCTGGTCTTGGGTCATTGCCATGACCACCCGATGGCAGGGCACTTTGGCCCAGCCAAGACCCTAGCGCTCCTCCGATGCTCCTTCTGGTGGCCAGACATGGCTAAAGATTGTAAGCACTATGTAAGATCCTGCATCACCTGCCAGAAGAACAAACCATCGAGGAACAAAGCTTGGGGTCTGCTGCGGCCTTTACCGATTCCCGAACGGCCTTGGCAGAAAATTTCTATGGATTTTATAGTCGAGCTTCCACCGTCACTAGACCACACAGCAATCCTTGTAGTCGTGGACAGTTTATCCAAGATGGCCCACTTCATACCATTAAGGAAGACTCCATCGGCAGCTGAAACGGCGCGGGTATTCATTCAAGAGGTTGTAAGACTGCACGGAGTTCCTGAAGACATTGTCTCGGACCGAGGGGTTCAGTTTACTTCGAGATGTTGGAGGGCACTGTGCAAAGCCCTGGATATCCAATTGTCCCTCTCCTTGGCATTCCACCCTCAGACCAACGGACAGACCGAAAGGACCAACCAGACCCTGGAGCAATACCTGCGCTGCTACACATCTTTTGCTCAGGATGACTGGGTACCACTTCTACCCTTGGCGGAATTTGCGTACAACAACGCTTGCCATTCAGCAACGGGGCAGTCCCCGTTCTTTTCCAATTATGGGTTTCACCCTATCTTCCTCCCGGACTTGGTCTCTGAATGCCCAGTTCCAGCAACACAGGATACATTGACATTTTTCTCCTCAAACAACAAGAAACTACAGGAAGCCATTATTCGGGCTCAAGAAGACTACAAGAAGGCATTTAACAAGAAACGGAGAGGGGATCTGGTGTTGCGGCCCGGAGAGAAGGTTTGGTTGTCTGCGTCCAACTTAAAGATGCTTTGCCCTTCAAAGAAATTAGGACCTAAATTTATAGGCCCCTTTTGCGTTAAGCGGATGGTCAACGAGGTGGCATACGAACTTGTCCTCCCTGACACACTCAAGATCCACCCGGTCTTCCATGTGTCCTTGCTGAAACCAGTGATCCCAGATGCCTTCCCAGAACGAGAATCCCGACCTCCGGAGGCCATAATGGTCGAAGGACAAGATGAATTTGAGGTTGAAACATGTGCTATCCTGGAAATTCAGAGCCTCTGAAACTGTGAGTATGTGAAATGAGGAATTTACCCACCATCAGGCTTTCACAGGGGTCACTAGATTTCAGGCTCCTGTATGCGGCAAGGCTGCCAAGAGGTCTCACAAATGTGGTATCCCCATACTCAGGAGAAGTAGCAGAATATATTTTGGGGTGTAATTCTAAATATACCCATAGCATGTGTGAGCAATATGTGTCTACTTTCCGAAAAGGGGTCATTTGCGGTGTGTTTGTACTATCTTGTTATTTTAGCACCTCAAGAAATGTGATAGGCAGTCAGAAACTAAAAGCTGTGTAAATTCCAGTATCTATGCCATAGTTTGTAGAAACTTTAACTTTCACACAAATCAATTAATATACCCTTTTTGTTTTTACCAACCACATGTAGCAGAATACATGTTGGCTTACATTTATGACAAAATTTGATTTTATTGGATATTTTTTATAACAGAAATTAGGAAATATCGGGGGGGTTTTCAAAACGTTCAGTCTTTTTTTGTTCATAGTGCAAAAAATAAAAAACCCAGAGGTGATCAAATACCACCAAATGAAAGCTCTATTTGTGGGAAAAAATGTACAGCATTGCATGACTGCGCAATTTTCATTTAAACTAGTGCAGCACAGTATAGCAAAAAATTGCATAAATTCCAGTATCGCCATAGTTTGTAGATGCTATAACTTTCACATAAACCAATTAATATGCAGTTATTGGAATTTTTTACCAAAGACATGTTGCAAAATATATTCTGGCCTAAATGTATGATGAAATTTGAATTTATTGGCTATTTTTTATAACAGAAATTAGAAAATATTTTGTTTTAATTTTCTTTGTCTTTTTTGTTTATAGCGCAAAACCCCCCAATGGTGATCAAATACCACCAAAAGAAAGCTCTATTTGTGGGAAAAAAGCACACAAATTGTGTTTGGATACAGCGCTGCATGACTGTGCAATAATCAGTTGAAACAGCGCAGAGGGCAAGTGGTTAAAGTGTTACTAAACCCAGGACCCTCCATTCACTATATCTGGTCTTCCACAGTACACAGAATATGGAAGTGTGATTATTTTAGTAAATATAAACTACTAAACACCTTTTCTCATCAGCAGTATATAGTAATGGTTGATGGGGAAGGAATGGAAGCATCCGTGTAATCAGACACGTTTCTGATGTTGGAATTAGTGTTCTTGTTTTTTGAAGTAGAGGGTGGTAATCTCTTTCCTCATGTACAACTTTCTTTTACATTTACCAAACACCATATAATATGAGATCAAAGCTAAAAAACACCTTTAATTTGTATACAATCAGGCAGGCCATTGCACTACATAGTTGAAGGTAAATCTAAAAAAAACTTTACAAGAAAATGGTACAATGTAGGGCTAGCCTAAGCTTTATGGGCATAGCAAAGTGACTCACTGAAGACATGTGGCTTATCATTGATGAAATAACTCAATTAATTTATCCTGTATTAAATGCTGTACATTTGAAGGGGATAACAATGCATTGTTTAGTCTTTAGAGATACAGTTTTCATTTAGTAACAGGAAAGGAAGTATCAGTTTGGAGAATTTTGTGGTCTGACCAAATGCAGGGATCAATATAGAAATCTGACAGGCTAGTACACAACAAGGAATTTAGAAGGGAATAATCAATCCATGAGGAAGAATTAGGCACTGAAGAATGGAAAGTAGAAGATTAAGCTTGCAAATGTACCTGCTTCCAGCAGTTATCTGAGTCCACCAATCTCAATTGTTGCCTTTTTGAGGGCCATGGATCTTTGAATAAATTCTGGTGTTAAGGAAGAGTCCAGTCCAGGTTTGGGTGCATGAACAAAATAAAAATCCCCTGACCGCTACTAGAGGTTTTTGATTCTGTTACTTCTCTAGTTGAGAAAGAACATTAGTTAAAACAACTTAGTTAGTATTAGGAAAGTATTCATTTATCCATACAACTGGAAGATCCCAGAGGGCCTTCAAGAAGTAAAAATGTACTATCAGAGTCCCTCATCACCTCTGTAATTTATATGATAGAGTATTCCTAGGGAGTAGAGATGAGTTGAGCATTTGATCTGAAGTTCACCCCAGGGGCCCCATGAGTTGTCAGTCCGCCCCTGGGGACAACTGACAGTATTGCAGTGAGAGGGAGTTGGCTGTGCACTTTGGAGAATGGAGTATAAACCCACCTCTTCGTTTCAGCAACAAATTCTATTGCTGTGGTGCTGCTGTTCACCTTTTTTATTTTTCTTTGGGAGTGCTTGTTTTATTCCCTTTTATTTGTATTTTACATTTCCTTTTTTCTGCATTAAAAAAAAGTTTAGTGCTTGTAGTGTTTTAGGGCTGCAGTTTTTATTTCTTTTACATTAGTTTACTTTTTACTTCTTTTGTCTTACAGCTCTATTATATTTGTGTTTAATTTTGCTAGGGTCTTTTATGGGAGCAGCAGCAGCAAAGCTTTCCATTGTATCCAGCGGAGCACCACATATTGTTATGGTGCAGATTAGTCCTCATATGTACCAGCTTCCAGTGCACTTAAGCACCACATCCTCACATGCTGAGAGATCTACTCTTGCCATAGCTGCTAATTAAAGAAGGGAATAAGCCCCATGTTTACAAAATCATGTGTTGGGTGCCCATAGGGTGAGGTAGAAGTATCTAATGTACAGCTATAAATGGGTGAGTAGCATCCATATCCACAGAGCAAGGCAGTGCTCAGGGTACAGCATCTGGAGGCAAGTCACATGTGCCTTTCTTTTTTTGCAGTGGCTCTGCTTTATATAGAGGAGGTGGTGGAGTGGCTAAGCAAGCCTTTATCCTCCTCCTCCTCCTCTGTCTCCCAGGCGCAGAGTAGCTGGAAGTCATCAGCAGCTGCCAAAGCACCCTGTTCTGCATTCTCAGCTACTCCTGCCATTACCCCACTACCTGTCACACAGGAGATAGCTGAATTATTAGATCACAGTAGCAGCCACTATCTGCAAGAAAATGCACAGCTGTTAATTGCATCTGAGGGTATGGAGCAGATCAGTGGCAGCATAGAGGGAGGTGACAACAGGCAGAAGAAGCAACTGGCACAGATTTTTATTCAGCTTCAGCCTACTGCCAGGTTGGCTCCAGTGATGAGGATGGGGGTTATAATGGAATCTAAGGAGCCAGATATGGCAGAGGAGGTGCTGTGAGGGGGTTATTTAGGGGTGGAAGATGATGTTGGGAGAGGGGAAGAGTTTGTGCTGGGAGGAGGAATTTGGGGTGGAGAAAGTATTTATGTTAGGTGGGGGGTTGGCGGGGGTAAATTTGTTCCAGGAGGGGGATTGGAGGATTTGTGTTAGGGGGATTTGGAGGTGAAGACTATTTGTGTTGGAAGGAGGAAATGAGAGTATTTGACTCTAGGACTCTGTGCATTGCATGCTCCTGACTCTAGGACTGTGCATTGCATGCTCCTGACTCTAGGACTCTTTGCATTGCATGCTCCTGACTCTAGGACTCTGTGCATTACATGCTCCTGACTCTAGATCTCTGTGCATTGCATGCTCCTGACTCTAGGACTCTGTGCATTGCATGCTCCTGGCTCTAGAACTCAGTGCATTGCATGCTCTTGACTCTAGGACTCTGTGCATTACATGCTCCTGACTCTAGAACGCTGTGCAATGCATGCTCCTGACTCTAGAACTATGTGTATTACCCACGCCTGACCCTTGCACTCTGCGTTATGTATTTCTAAACCTGCCCTGACTGCAGCACTCTGTGCTTTTACATATTCTTGACCTCTGAACTCTGCCTTACAGACTCCTGCACTATATACACTATATTGTACATTACATACTTCTCACCAAAGTGTTCATTGGCTCAACAGTTGATTGTTGCTAAACAGTCCCCGACTATTTTATTGAAAATCTTCTTTAACCCCTTTGCGCCAGCGCCTCCTGGCCCTTTAAGGGTTTCAAAAGCTGGGAGGCAGGGCGGGGTTTAGGGTCATGTAACTGCCATGACACGCCGTCACATGATTGGGAAAGGTCCCGATTGAAAGAGGAGATCGGGACCTTTCTGTGAGTAACGGACATGTGTGCTGGGAGCGTGCAGGACTCGCGCTCTCAGCACAAATGTTCTTTTTTAATAGAACACAAATGTGCGGCCGCTCGGCGTCTAGGCCCAGACGCCGGGAGGCCGCACATTTGCATTCGGTCGGCGTGAAGAGGTTAACCACTTGCTGCCCAGCCACTGCATAAAAACGTTTGCACGGCTGCGCAAAAGCACGTATTTAAACGCACTCCGAGCTCCCAAGGTTTTCGCGGGCAGGGGGAGCACGCGCTCCCGCCGACCCGCGAGTGTCACGATTTGATAACCGAGGGATCAATCATTCGGTTTCAGCCAGTGATGTCCGGCTGGAATCGGATGATCGGTCCCTGTCCTATCCTGTCCTGTGTTGACAGTTACACAGGACAGGATATGATGTCATTCTTCTCTGCTTGGACACATTCGTCCCAGAGAGAGAAGAAGACAGAAGAACTGTGAGTACAAAAGCACTACACATTCAGTTAGAACACACCCAGGACACATTTAACCCCCTGATCGCCCCCCCAGTTAACCCCTTCACTACCCTGTCACCAGTGTCATTGATCAGTGGACAGATTTTTACTGATCACTGTATCAGTGTTGCTGGCGACTTCAAATAGTGTTAGCGCCCCTCCCAGATAGCGCCAAATTGCCCGCTAGTACACCAGTAATCCCATTTAACCCCTTGATCCCCCCCCCCCAGTTAATCCCTTCACTGCCCTGTCACCAGTGTCATTGATCAGTGGACAGATTTTTACTGATCACTGTATCAGTGTTGCTGGCGACTTCAAATAGTGTTAGCGCCCCTCCCAGATAGCGCCAAATTGCCCGCTAGTACACCAGTAATCCCATTTAACCCCTTGATCCCCCCCCAGTTAATCCCTTCACTGCCCTGTCACCAGTGTCATTGATCAATGAACAGATTTTCACTGATCACTGTATCAGTGTCCCTGGCGACTTCCAATAGTGTTAGCGCCCCTCCCAGATAGCGCCAGTTTGCCCGCTAGTACACCAGTAATCCCATTTAACCCCTTGATCGCCCCCCCCAAGTTAACGCCTTCACTGCCCTGTCACCAGTGTCTGATTACAGTGAACAGATTTTTACTGATCACTGTATTAGTGTCACTGGTGACTTCCGATAGTGTTAGCGTCAGTTAGCGCCCCTCCCAGATAGTGTCAGATTGCCGCTAGTACACAAGTAATAACATTTGACCCCTTGATTGCCAGGAACATGCTCACTTGCAAGCTAAACCTCCATTGCTAGTATAGTGTCTGATTGGATCAATATCTTTGGTCAGATCAGCGCTATACCAGCGTTCACATTACTATAGTATCCCCAAAAACGCAGTGTTAGCGGGATCAGCCCCGACACCTGCCAGCACCTGTGTTTAGCCCCTACGCCCCCCCCCCCCTTCTCCCCCAGCAAGTGCAGTGTCAGTAGATAACTGTCACTTGATACATTACACACAAAACCACAGTGTTCACAGAATCAGGCCTGATCTCTGTTAGCACTTGTCAGTAAATTTTTTGTAGCGGTTCAAGCAGTCCCTGACAGCCAGGCGCTCTTTTTCCCGTGAGTCGCACTAGGTACCTGTAAATTTAGTGGCCAAAATGTCCAACCAAAGGTACTTTTGTGAAGAGGCCTGTAGGATTCTGAGCATGTCACGTGAGAGCGAAGGGGAAGACTCCCTAACAGAATCAGGCTCAAAATACGAACCCATAGACAGCAGCGGCACCCTGACAGATAGCTCAGACGACGAAGAAGAGGTCCCTGCTAAGATCAGGCGTACCTGACCCCATTCCCAGGTTGTTGAGGTGGTACAAACGCATGATGACTCTCATATGCAGCAGAGTGTCAGTACTAGTGCCGCACTACCTTTTGGTGAACTGGCGAGCACCAGCGGCCTAGTACATCCTGGTCTTATACATGCCAGCACTGCAGTATCACTTGGTGACGTGGCGAGTCCCATAAGTGCAGTACAAGCTGGTGCGGTGGCGAGCACAAGTAGTGTCCCGCGGCCACCAAGAATTCGCAGACAGGCCCGTAGAGCCCCTAGTATCCTTCCGGATGTGCTTGCAAATCCCGATTGGCAGCCCACAAATTTTGCAGCACACTTACTTCCCCCATTCACTGCCCAACCCGGAATTCAGGTGGAAACAGCAAATTTAAATACTCCCCTTGATTTTTTTGAGCTGTTTTTCACAGATGATCTTTATGCATTGATTGTGGATCAAAGCAATTTATATGCACAACAATTTATCGCCGCCAACCCAAATTCAAACCTTGCCAGACCATTCGCATGGAAACCCATTACGGTTTCCAAATTTAAAGTTTTTTTGGGCCTAACCCTCAACATGGGCATTAATAAAAAAAATCTGTTGCGGTTGTATTGGTCCACAGACCCGCTTGTTCATATGTCCGTGTTCTCTACTGCCATGGCCAGGCATAGATATGAGACGATAATGCGTTTTATGCACTTCTATGACAACACACTCAGTCGTCCTCGGGGTGACCCTGAATTTGACCGGCCCCTCGTAAATCACTTCAACCAAAAATTTGCAGATGTGTATACTCCCCATAAAAACATCTGCATCGATGAGTCCCTCATTCAATTTTCTGGCCGCCTTGTAATCAAACAATTTCTCCCCAGCAAGTGTGCCAGATATGGGGTCAAGATGTATAAGACCTGTGAGAGGACAACAGGCTATACATGTACGTTTTGGGTTTACGAGGGAAAAGATAGTCACTTGGAGCCCCCGGGATGCCCAGACTACATGGGGAGCAGTGGCAAGATAGTTTGGGACTTGGTGTCATCCTTTTTCCATATGGGGTACCACTTATATGTGGACAATTTTTATTCAAGCGTGCCACTATTTAGACTGTTCAATCTGGGAATTTGTGCATGTGGCACTGTGCGATCTAATCACTGGGGCTTCCCCCAACGGCTTGTAAATACCCATCTTAGAAAGGGGGAAAAAGCCTGTTTGAGAAACAAAGAATTGCTCGCAGTGAAGTGGAAGGAAAAACGGGATGTTTACCTCCTGTCTTCCATTCACGCAGATACGACCGTCCAAATTGCCACGGCAGCTGGTGTTGTTGAGAAGCCCCTCTGTGTCCATGATTATAAACTTAACATGGGAGGGGTGGACTACAACGACCAGATGATGAAGCTGTACTTAGTTTCCCGAAAAGCCAGACGCTGGTACAAAAAAGTGTCTGTTTATTTATTTCAATTGGCTGTATATAACGCTTTTGTTCTCTACAAAGCAACTGGACATAGTGAATCCTACCTAAAATTCCAGTTAGAGATCATCAGGGCCCTTTTGTATCCTGAAGGTGCTGCGCCCCAAACCCCCATCCCAGATGCAGTTAGCCAGCTGCATGAGAGACATTTTCCCTATACCATTCCTGGTACCCCAACCCAAAGAAGTCCCCAAAAAAGATGTTGTGTCTGTAGCAAACGTGGAATTAGGCGTGACAGCCGCTTTTGTTGTCCCTCCTGTCCTGGCCAAACTGGCCTCTGCGTCAAGACCTGCTTCCGCCTCTACCATATACTAGTAAACTATTAGTATAGGGTACAGCACGGCACAGTTCAGGGCACATTTACACAGGGTCTCGAAAGATGTTAGGTAGTCAAGAAACTGGCTATCGCATTTGGAGAGACCCTATCATCTGTTTTAAAAATGTTTAAAGTTTGAAAAAAAAAAGTTAAAAAAAAAAAATTAAAAGTACAAATCCCCCAAAAAATAAAAAATTGTAAAAACCAAAAATAGTTATAGTTTTTTTGTTGTTGTCATTTTTGTGATTGTTCTACTTTTACTGTTTTATTGTTACTGTTTTATTGTTAATGCTTTCAGCTGCAGCACTGACCTGTTTATTCTGACAGCAACAGGAACTTGCTCTCAGAATAGACATAAATCAGTGTGGACAGCGCTATTGGATGAGATTTTTCATCCGCAGTTAAAAAAAGAACATATATGCCGAAGCATGGGGGCCTGGGGTGGCCAGTCGGTGGATGACCCCTATGCTTCGGCATATATATTTTATATTTGTTGGCACATTTCATGTTTGCCCACCATTAGAAGTGGGTGGATGCAGGGAGGTTTTCTAATGGTGGGCATACCACACACTTTTTCTGGCAGAGATTTCTTCTCTTTTTTTTCATTCAGCCCACAGGCTGCATAAAGAAAAAAAGAACATAGCATATACACCCAACAAAGACCAGCGACGTACTGGTACATCACTGGACTTTGAATGGTTATACCAGGGTGATGCCTGCAGCTGCAGGCATCATCCTGGTATCATTTTTTTCAGCCGGCAATGGACTTTCATGTAAAAGCATTCCTAGTGGTTAATTAGCTGCAGGATTGCTTTTACAAGCAGCGGGAGAAAATGCCCCCCCCCCCTCCCCCTCCCTGAGATAGCATTAAAAGTGCTAAAAAAAAAAAATTAAAGGGACAGTGTAAAAATAAATAAATAAATCAGAAAAAAAGAGAAAAAAAAAAAAGTTCCCTCGCCCACCTGCGCACGCCTGCGGTCGTGAGCGTTGACCCTGTGCCAGTATGGAAACAGCGATTGCACCATGCATGTGAGGTATCACCATGAACTTCAGGCAGTAATTATAGCTCTAGACCTGTAAATCTAAAATGGTAGCTTATAAAGGCTTTTAAAGCGTTGCCTATAGATATTAAAAATGTATGCAGTTTGTCACCATTGCACAGGGCACGTGCAATTTTAAAGCATGTCATGTTTGGTATCTATTTACTCAGCATAGCATCATCTTTTATATCATACCAAATAATTGTCCAATATATTGTGTTTTTGTGCATTAACATTAAAAAAAAGTGTATATTTTTCAAAAAAATTGCATTTGAAAAATCGCTGTGTAAGTAATATGTGAGATAAAAAATTGCAGCACCCACCATTTTATTTACTAGGGTGTCTGCTCTAAAAAAATATATAATGTTTGGGGGTTCACTTTAATTTCTTAGCAAGAATACTGATTTTTTTAATGTGAACAAAAAGTGTCAGAAAAGGCTTGGTCTTCAGGTGGTTAGAAGAGTGAGTGATATGTGGCATAAACTTCTAATGCTGGGCATAAAATGCCCCCACCCCCCAAAATGACCCCTTTTTGGAAAGTAGACACCCCAAACTATTTGCTGAGAGGCATGTTGAGTCAATAGAAGAATTTATTTTTTACCACATGTTTTTGGAAAATGACAAAAAAAAAAAATTACACAAAATTGTCATTTAAATAATTTATTGCTCACACAAGCCATATGTATATGTGCAATTACTCCCCAAAATACTTTCTGCTACTTCTCCCAAGTATGGGGGTACCACATGTGAGAGACATTTTGTCAGTCTAGCCAAGTACATGACCCCAAAATCCAATAAGCACCTTCAGGCTTTTAAAGGGCTTTATATCCTCATTACACTTCCTGACTACCTATCACAGTTTCGGAGGCCCTGGAATGCCAGAATAGCACCAAACCCCCCCAAATGACCAATTTTTGGAAAGTAGAAACCCCAAGGAATTTGATAAGAAGCATGGTAAGTATTTTGTTGCCACAAGTTTTTGGAAAATGAAGAAAGAAAACAAAAACATATTTTTTCTTTTCTTTTTTTATATTTCAAAACCTTGTGAGAAAAAATGAGATCTACAAAATACTTACCATGCCTCTTTTTAAATTCCTTGGAGTGTCTATTTCCAAAAAGGGGTCATTTGGGAGGGGGTTGGTGCTATCCTGGCATGTCATGGCCTTCAAAACTGTGATAGGTAGCGAGGAAGTGAAATGAAGAAGTTACGCACCTTCAGGCTTTCAAAGTGGTCATTGGATTTCAGGCTCCTGTATGTGGCTAGGCTCCCAAAAAGTCTCACATGTGTGGTATCCTCATACTCGGTAGAAGTAGTAGAATTTATTTTTGGGTGTAATTCCACATATACCCATGGCTTGTGCAAGAAATAAATCAATTAAATGACAATTTTGTGTAAAAAAATAAAAATGTTTTTGTCATTTTCCAGAAACTTGTGGAAAAAAAATAAATCTTCCATGGACACAATATGCCTCTCAGCAGATAGCTTAGGGTGTCTACTTTCCGAAAAGGGGTCATTTGGGGGTGTTTGTTCTATCCTGGTATTTTAGTACCTCAAGAGATGTGATGGGCGGTCAGAAAGTAAAAGCTGTGTAAATTTCAAATTATCTATACCATAGTTTGTAGACGCTATAACTTTCATACAAAGCAATCAATATACACTTACTGGGATTTTTTTACCAAAAACATGTAGCAGAATACATTTTGGCCTAAATTTATGACGAAATTTGAGTTTACGATATTTTGTATAGCTGAAAGTAGAAAATGTTGTTTTTTAAAAAAATTTTCATGATTTTTTTGTTTATATCGCAAAAAATAAAAAGCGCACAGGTGATAAAATACCACCAAAAGAAAGCTCTATAAGTGTGAAAAAAAGGACGTAAATTTTGTTTGGGTACAGCATTGCATGACCGCGCAATTATTATTTGAATTAGTGCAGCACTGTATAGCAAAAAAAGGCATAAATTACAGTATCTATACCATAGTTTGTAGGCGCTATAACTTTCACACAAAGCAATCAATATACACTTATTGGGATTTTTTGTACTAAAAACATGTAGCAGAATACATTTTGGCTTAAATTTATGACTAACTTTGAGTTTACGATATATTTTTTATAGCTGAAATTAGAAAATATTGTTTTTTTTCAAAATTTTCGTGTTTTTTTTGTTTATAGTGCAAAAAATAAAAAGCGCACGGGTGATAAAATACCACCAAAAGAAAGCTCTATTTGTATGAAAAAAAGGACGTAAATTTTGTTTGGGTACAGCATTGCCTGACCACGCAATTATCATTTGAATTAGTGCAGCGCCAAACAGCAAAAAAAGGCCTGGTCATTAAGGGGGGTAAATCCTCAGGAGTACAAGTGGTTAAGGTAGGCTCAGACAAAGTGTTGGTTCTCTATCTGTGCACAAAAGCATATGTAATGGCAGTGCTTCACTTTTGTATTGTGCTGAGGTTTATATGTATCTGTGACACTTGTACCTTTGGCGCAGCATTCGAAGCGGATTTCATAGGATTTCATAGGTACAAGGAGGCTCAGATTTGGTTTAATATGCCCCTTAGTGCAGGAACTGTACATGACTGCAGGAAGTCCTGGGGCAAGGCCAAACACAGGGTGCAATCTGCAACAACTGAATGTGCCAGTGGCTAACTCTTCCCTGGGTGAGCAATATTCACTTCAATGTTCTAGGTACTAGGTGTCTTAGAGGGGGCAATGTGTACAGGGAGGGGGGCAATGTGTACAGGGAGGGGAGCAGTGTGTACAGGGAGGGGGGCAATGTATACAGAGACAGGGAGCAGTGTGTACAGGGAGGGGGGCAGTGTGTACAGGAGGAGGGGGCAGTGTGTACAGGGAGGGGGGCAGTGTGTACAGGGAGGGGGGCAGTCTGTACAGGGAGGGGGGCAATGTGTACAGGGAGGGGGGCAGTGTGTACAGGGAGGGGGGTAGTGTGTACAGAGAGGGGAGCAGTGTGTACAGGGAGGGGGGCAGTGTGTACAGGGTGGGGAGCAGTGTGTACAGAGAGGGGGTAGTGTGTTCTGGGAGGGGAGTAGTGTGCACAGGGAGGGGGGCAGTGTGTACAGGGAGGGGAGCAGTGTGTACAGGGAGGGGGCATTGTGTACAGGGTGGGGAGCAGTATGTACAGGGAGAGGGGTAGTGTCTACAGGGTGGGGGAGCAGTGTGTACAGGGAGGGGGGAGCAGTGTTTACAGGGTGGGACTGTGTATACAGTGTGTGAATTAAATTTGAGATAAGTCCCCAGTTGTGTTCATTTTTTTGTTTCTAATCAGACCATTAACCACTTCTGTGCTGCCCTATAGCAGAAATACTGCTAGAGGACGGCATAGGTGTGAAAAATCACGTGATTTTGCAGTTCCAAATAGGGGGCGCACGCTGCCATTCGCGGCCTTGTCTGTCAATCACCGGGTGCCAGCCAGTGATTCCTCACCGGCACCCGTTGATCACCAAATATCACCAATGGGGCAGAGACCTGTGTATAAACAACACAAATCTCTCCTGTCAACTCCTGCACACTGCTTTGTATGGCTCTGCATAGCACAGCCATACAAAACAGTGTGCTTACAGTGTAAAGTACACACACATCACACAGTAAAACACACACAGCACACAGTTAACCCTTTGATCGCACCAGATGTTAACCCCTTCCTACCCAGTGAAATTAGTACAGTGTGTATTATATTCTCCTAGATTGTAAGCAGGGCCCTCCTTTCCCTCTTGTATTGAACTGTATTGTTGCTGTATTGTCTCCTGTTATATTGAAAAGCGCTGAGCAAACTGTTGGCGCTATATAATGAAAGGGATTTGTGCTTCTAATGACCACTGGTAGGTTTTGCCCCCCCCCCCATTGGGCCCAAGAGACCGCTCTCTGGAAGAAAGAAATTCACACACACCAAGCCTTCAAGACAGCAATCTAAAAATGTATTCATAGATACTTCTTCTTATATTGTAACAAGGAGAACCATAGAATGTAATTTCACTGGATACTTGTCAAGGCTGTGAATGTAAACAATTTAGATTTCCCAGACCTTGAATAAGTTACAAGAAACCAACAGTTATTTTCCAATGGAGCAGAAGTGATTGACTTTTAACCACTTGAGCTCCAGAGGATTTACCCCCTTAATGACCAGGCCTCTTTTTGCTACTCAGCGCTGCACTAATTCAACTGATAATTGTGCGGTCATGCAATGCTGCACCCAAACGAAATTTATGTCCTTTTTTTTCACACAAATAGAGCTTTCTTTTGGTGGTATTTGATCATCTGAGCGCTTTTTATTTTTCATGCTATAAACAAAAAAAGGCCAAAAATTTTGAAGAAAAACAATATTTTTTACTTTCAGCTATAAAAAATATATAATAAACTCAAAGTTGGTTATAAATTTAGGCCAAAATGTATTCTGCTACATGTTTTTGGTAAAAACAATCCCAATAAGTGTATATTGATTGCTTTTTGTGAACGTTATAGCATCTACAAACTATGGTATAGATACTGCAATTTACGCCATTTTTTTGCTATACAGCGCTGTGCTAGTTTAATGGACAATTGCGCAGTCATGCAATACGGTACATAAATACATCCTTTTTTTCCCCACAAATTGAGCTTTCTTTTGGTGGTATTTGATCGCCTGTGCGGTTTTTATTTTTTGCGCTATAAAAAAAAAGGGTGACGATTTTGAGGAAAAAAAACAATATTTTGGACTTTTTGCTATAAAACATGTCCAGTAAAAAAAAATTTAAAAATCAAATTTAGTCATACATTTCTGCCAAAATGCATTCTGCGACATTTCTTTGGTAAAAAAAAAACCCAATACGTGTAAATTAATTGGTTTACGTGAAAGTTATAGCGTTTACAAATGGCGGGAAAGATACTGGGATTTTTAGTTTTTTTTTATACTAATAATGGCGGCGATCAGCGACTTATGGCGGCGATCAGGGACTTATGGCGGCGATCAGCAACTTATGGCTGGACTGCGGCAGACATTCTGACATTGGGGGGTACTGACTTGGCGTCACTGACATCCCCAGTGACACCAATACAGTGATCAGTGCAAAAAAAAAACACTGACACTGTACTAATGGCACTGGGGAGGAAGGGGTTAATTTTATTTTGCAGGTAAGGGTTATCTGTGTTTTACTAGGGGGCGGATTTGTGTACTGAAGGGAACACCGCTGATCGGGAGAGGGAAACTCTTCTGTCCTGGTCAGCGTGTTCTCGAGCTGTCAGGGAAGTGACAGATAGCACAGCTACTGCAGCTGTGCTCTCTGTCACTGATTGCCGCCGATCGCCGGGTCATAGCCGGTAAGGATCGGCTGTGACCCAGCGACTGACATCCGAGGCTGTGATCGACGGGACAGGCAGGGCGGCGGCGTGTCTCTCGCGTGCCCCCTACCTGTTTACAAAACACACGTTTTAAAACGTGGTTTTACCTGCCCGTGCCGTCCTGCCGCCGTATTTCTACAGTGGCTGGGCGGCAAGTGGTTAACTATATCATAGCACAAACAGGTGCTGTTAGTACAAAGAAATAATTGGTTACTTTTCATGTCTTGAGCAGAACTAGATTTAAAAAGATGCATGGGTACAGGTCTATAGCATGTACATATACAGTTGCAAGAAAAAGTATGTGAACCCCTTGGGATTACGTGGCATTTTGCATGAATTGGGCATAAAATGTGCTCTGAACGTCATCTAAGTCACAACAATAAAAGAACACAGTCTGCTGAACATAATACTACACAAACATTAGATGTTGCCATGGTTTAATTGCACATAACATGTAAATATTCACAGTGCAGGGGGAAAAAGTATGTGAGGCCCTAGCTTAATGATTTCTCCCAGAGCTAATTGGAGCCAGGAGTGAGCCAACCTTGACTCCAATCAGTGTGATGATATTGGATGTGTTGCTGACAGCTGTCCTGCCCTTAAAAAACACACACCTGTTTTTGGTTTACTGGTTTCAAGAAGCACTGTCTGATGTGAACCATGACTCGCAAAAAAGAGCTCTCAGAAGACCTACGATCAAGAATTGTTGACTTGCATGAAGCTGGAAAGGGTTACAAAAGTATCTCCAAAAGCCTTGATGTTCATATGTCCACGGTAAGACAGACTGTCTACAAATGGAGAAAGTTTAGCACTGTTGCTACTCTCCCTAGGCATGGTCGTCCTGTAAAAATGACTGCAAGAGCACAGCGCAGAATGCTGCATGAGGTAAAGAAGAATCCCAGAGTGTCAGCTAAAGGCCTACAGAAATCTCTGGCACATGCTAACATTTTTGTTGACACATCTACAATAAGGAAAACATTAAACAAGAATGGAGTACATGGGAGGACACCACGGAGGAAGCCATTGCTGTCCAAAAAGAATATTGCAGCACGTTTGAAGTTTGCAAAAGAGCACCTGGATGTTCCACAGCACTACTGGCAAAATATACTGTGGACAGATGAAACCAAGATTGAGTTGTTTGGGAAGAACACACAACACTATGTGTGGAGAAAAAAGGCACAGCACACCAACATCAAAACCTCATCCCCACTGTAAAACATGGCGGAGGGAGCATCATGGTTTGGGGCTGCTTTGCTGCCTCAGGGCCTGGACGGATTGTTGTCATTGATGGGAAAATGGATTCCAGAGTTTATCAAGACATTTTGCAGGAAAACATACGACCATCTGTCTGCCAACTGAAGCTCCGCAGAGGATGGGTGATGCAACAGGACAATGACCCAAAGCATACAAGTAATTCAACAAAACAATGGCTGCAACAGCACAGAATACGCCTTCTGGAGTGGCCCAGTCAGAGTCCTGACCTCAACCCGATTGAAATGCTGTGGCATGACCTTAACCACTTGCCGACCAGGCACTTATACCCCCTTCCTTACCAGGCCAATTTTCAGCTTTCAGCGCTGCCGCACTTTGATTGACAATTGCGCGGTCATGCAACATTGTACCCATATGAAATTTTGATCATTTTTTTCTCACAAATAGAGCTTTCTTTTGGTGGTATTTAATCGCCACTGGGCGCTTTACTTTTTGCGCTATAAATTAAAAAAAGTGCAAAAAATTTGAAAAAAAAAAAAAAGTTTATTTGTTTCTTTCATAAAATTTTTCAAACAGGTATTTTTTCTTCTTCACTGATTTGCGTTGATGAGGCGGCACTGATGGGCACTGATAGGCGGCACTGATGGGCACTGATAGGCAGCACTAAAGGGCAATGATAGGCAGTACTAATGAGGTGGCACGGATAGGCGGCACTGATAGACAGCACTAATTAGGGGTCACGGATAGGCGGCACTGATATGCAGCACTGATAGGCGGCACTGATAGGTGACACTGATTATGGGTACTGATAGACGGCACTGACTGGCATCACTTCTGGGCACTGACTGGCGGCACTGACTGGCACAACCCCTGGGCACTGACTGGTGGCACTGACTGGCAGCACTGGTGGGCTGCACTGGTGGGCGGCACTGGTGGGCAGCACTGGTGGGTGGGCACAGGTGGGTGGCACTGGTGGGCACAGGTGGGTGGCACTGGTGGGCACAGGTGGGTGGGCACAGGTGGGTGGCACTGCTGGCACATGTAGGTGGCACTTCTGGGCACAGGTAGGTGGCACTGCAGAGTGGCACAGGTGGGGGCACTGCTGGGCACAGGTGGGGGCACTGCTGGGCACAGGAGGGGGCACTGCTGGGCATGGGTGGGCGGGGCTAGTGGGCGCACTGCTGGGCGGAACTTGCGGGTGTCACTGCTGGGCACCGATCATCAGGGCACTGATCATCAGTGCCCTGATGATCGGTGCCGATCCCCGCTCTGACAACTGCCGGTTCTCGGCAGTACTTTCCTCACGATCTGACAGCGTGAGGAAAGTGCAGCCGAGAACCGGCACTTGCATTTCCCTGTGATCAGCGTGTCATTGGACACCGCTGATCACGTGGTAAAAGGCCGGTGGGATCGGCCTTTCACCACATCTCGTGATCAGCTGTGTCCGTAGGACACAGCGATCACGGAGATCGCCGGGTGCGCGCCCCCTGGGGCGCGCAGGAGAGCGCGTTCTGGGAGGACGTCATATGACGTCCACTCAGAACTAGCCGGCCGCGGTGAAGCCGTCATTCGGCTATGCGCGGTCGGCAAGAGGTTAAGAGAGCGATTCACACCAGACATCCCAAGAATATTGCTACACTGAAACAGTTTTGTGAAGAGGAGTGGTCCAAAATTACTCCAGATCGTTGTGCAGGTCTGATCTGCAACTACAGGAAACGTTTGGTTGAGGTTATTGCTGCCAAAGGAGGGTCAACCAGTTATTAAGTCCAAAGGTTCACATACGTTTTCCTCCCTGCACTGTGAATGTTTACATGTTATGTGCAATTAAACCATGGCAACATCTAATGTTTGTGTAGTATTATGTTCAGCAGACTGTGTTCTTCTATTTTTGTGACTTAGATGACGTTCAGAGCACATTTTATGCCCAATTCAGGCAAAACTCCACGTAATCCCAAGGGGTTCACATACTTTTTCTTGCAACTGTAGCTGGCATGCACATCTATACATTTAATCATCTAGACAAAATATAAAATAGAAATAAAATGGAGGACGAGGAACATACATTTCCCTTCAATCCCTTCTTAAATCATTATTTACATACATGATTTTTATTCCCCCTTATACAACATAGTTATTTTGCTACTTCTTTCTGTATTTGACTAGATAACTGTGGTACTCCTTAGGTTTTGGGTTCAGTGGGGTAGTTTGTTCTTGGATCTCTTCCTCATACATAGTCATATTTATACCTTTGTTCATAAGCCTCTTTATACAGGGAATCACACAGCATGCTATCAGGGCTATGAGTATCAGGGTTATCACAATAATCACTCCTATCTGTGCTAATACCTGCTTCCATCCCTTGAGCCACCTGAAATATTGAAAGCATGGGTCAGTGATCCCTGAGTTCCTTTTCAACTCTTTCAACAGATCAGACAGCTTTTTTATAGCCACAG
Organism: Staurois parvus; assembly: GCF_062004578.1. Classification (NCBI taxonomy): domain Eukaryota; kingdom Metazoa; phylum Chordata; class Amphibia; order Anura; family Ranidae; genus Staurois; species Staurois parvus. The sequence continues at coordinate 524,940 of NW_028318964.1, forward strand.
TGACCTTGCCGTTTGGCCCAGTGTTGCCTGGGATGTAGGTACAGCAAGTACCGGTTCCTTTTACCATTGCACACACACCACCCTTTTCTGCAAGCATCATGTCTAAGGCCATACGATTTTGGAAGGTCATGGTGCAGTCAGCTGCAACTGTTCCGCTATCCCCTCCAATGCGTTCCTGGTGTAGTTGACAAACCTCTGCTGATTGTAATATATATAATTTATCCAATCAACATTTTTGTTAATGGTAATGGTTGGAATGATTGACTCAAAACCCACTTTGACCTGGTCCCTGGCTTTAAACTCATCCGGGACCCCTCTTGAAACCCCTATGGCGTCTATATAAACATGTGGGTCAAAGCTACCCATCGGGGCCTCCCTCTTACGCCTGTGGGTGCCTCCTGCTATATCTCCAGGGATCTCAGAGGGAATTTTACTAAAAATGTGTAAGGGAATAATAGCTTTAGCCAAAGCACACTCACCAGACCACTCCTCCAATCTAGACCTGATCTTACCATCGCCACAAATCCAGTAGATATCACCTAAAGATTGTGTCTGATTCTGTAAACGCCTAGATGAAATGTTGCTGTATGTGTGACAAAAACCTTTTGTAAAATTTCCAAAACTTCTTTTATGCGCTATTCCTCTGTAACAAGTGTAATTTCCGGGGTATATTTGCAAACCTTCCCCAGGTTTGGGGGTTTTAGTGACTATGGGATACTTTGCTTTCCATGCTTCACAGGAAGCATTCTGGTTATGTGTGTTTGTAAATAGACCTAGAAAACCTTCCTCAACATCTTCAGGAAGGTTTAGTGGCACTGTTCCCACATGGGGTCTGGCTGCTCCACAGACATAACAACTAGACTTGTTGTGCTGCAGGGCACTGTACCTCATCCATTCTAACCAAAGATTTACATCTAAAAATCCCGTCTCCACTGCCACAGTATCTTCGAAAGAAGGATCAACGATGGCAATCATATCCTTAAAAGTACCGATGTGTGGCTTCAGGGGGTTGTAATCATTGTTATTATGCATGTCTTGTATCTTAAATTGCCCCCTTGTGCCCGATATATCCCCTCCCCAGTATAACCCAAATACGTACATTCCCGAATCACTAGGGCTGGGATTTTCTATGGTAAGCGTATATTTGGCATTGGGCTTGGTAAGAGTCATTCTATTCATGAGGGATTTTCCGATCTTGTCCTTCTTATTTATGGCTGTGTCAGGTTTGTATCCCCAGTTAGTTCCTATGTTCCATCCCACTGCTCCCCAATAATCACAGTTACTCCCCCAATAATCATCAGTTACACAGATGTAACCTATTCCCTCCTTCTTGTGCGCCTTTTTCCTGCTACTCTCTTCATCCCCTCTTTCTGTGAGGTCTCCATAGATGAAGGAAAAGGTAGCAACATGGGTGTTAGAAGAGTCGAACCACAATGTAGTAATCTTCCCCTCTCTGGTAATAGCAACCTGTGGTTTCTGTGCTGGTATATTGGTTTCTCTTTTGGTCCTAGTGTGTATTGGGTGTGTGTTTTCTGAGGTATTATTATCATTGTTGTTGTGAACTGTGTGCGTATTTTCTGAGATATTCTGGTTTTCCTTGTAGCCACATATGACCTGAACAGCGCCCAGGTCTTCTGGGGAGTATATACAGTTAGTCACTATCCATATTGGGGTAAACACTAAAAATATAATCAGTCCCAGCAGAAGCCATAATTTGCCAGTGTCATTGGCTAGCATAATTGACATATTTAGATTCTTCAGAGACTTTCTCACCAGCTTCACTCACTCTTTGAGGATTTGTATCACCTGCTTCACCTTCTTTAATAGACAGCACCTTGTCCTGGTCCTCTCCTGTGCCTGTGTCTTTGTCTTTGGCCACCTTGACTCTTTTCACCTGGCTGGCATGGATCCAGGCTTGTTGTCCATCTACTAGGACAGCGGTCCTAGATCACTCTGGTCTCTGGTCCGAATGGATACCCGGCCTTCTTGTTCTGGGCTAGTTGTTTAACCACCACGTGATCCCCGACCTGAGATGGGTGCATTGGTACCTGTGAATCAGAAAGAGAGGTGCGAGCAACATTTCTTTCAACCATATCCAAAATTTCAATCAATTTACGGACATACTCTTCCCTAATCTGATCCAAATCCTCTGTCTCTAGAGTTAAAGGTGATCTAGCCCAGGGAGTAGGGAATGGTCTTCCTATTAGAGTTTCAAAAGGTGAATATCCTGTGGTTTTACTAGGTGTCATCCTAATCTCTGCAAGGATAACGGGGAGCATCTTTGTCCAATTTGAAAAAGTGCCCCCAGTTGCTTTCCTTAGTTTGTCCTTTATGGTCCTGTTCATTTTTTCTACTATCCCTGAACTTTATGAATGATAAGGAATGTGAAATTTCCACTCGATTTTTAGGGCTCTCACTAGTCCCTGACAAACTTTTGAGGTGAAAGCAGGACCATTGTCTGAATTGATCTATAGAGGGCACCCCCATCTAGGAATAATTTCCTGTGTGAGGATACGGACAACTGTCTGGGCATCTTCCTTTGTAGTATTGAAAGCTTCTACCCACCTAGAAAACACATCTAAAATCACCAAAAGATAATCTTGCTTCTTTCCTATCTTTGGCATGTGTGTAAAATCAACTTGAAGGTGTGTAAAAAAAGTGGTAGGGTATTGTAGATGCTCATGCTTAGGCTTAATTGGTATGTTTGGATTATTACGGATACAAATAATGCAACTGGATACAAAAGCGTTCACTAATTTGGGGAGACCTGCAATGTAAAAATCTTGTAATAAAACTTCACAGGTGTTTTGCCAGCCCCTGTGTCCTACCCCGTAGTATTGTTCTATGAACAGGGAAGCACTAGCTGCAGGGATGCATGGCTTCCCCTCTTTGAGAAAAAAAACCTTTCTCATCTTTTACTAAATCCTCTCCCACCCAATCATTAAGATCTTGCTCTGATGCATATGTTTGGAGACTCAACAAGATACTGTCCAGAAATGTGATCTCTGGGGTCAACATAGACATTTGTATCTCAGCCGTTTGTGTGCTAGCTGCTTGTTTCCCTGCTAGATCTGCAAGTGCATTTCCTTTTGCAATGTCAGTTTGTTCTCCCGTGTGTGCTTTGCAATGAATGATTGCCAATCTATTTGGCAGTTGGATAGCATGGAGGAGGTCCTTCAATAGCGTGGAATGTGAAATGCTCTAACCATCAGCAGCTACAAATCCTCTCCTAGACCAAATTACCCCAAAGTCATGTGCTACGCCAAATCCATATTTGGAGTCAGTGTAAATGTTTACATTCTTTCCTGCGAAGAGCTGACAGGCTCTTGTAAGTGCTATGAGTTCTGCAGCTTGGGCAGACTGATAGGGAATTGCTTTGGCCTCTATGATTTCATCTGGCAGTTTTACTACTGCGTAACCTGCATGGTAGGTGGTATCATTGGGTCTGGAGCAAGACCCATCCACAAAAATGTCTTGAGCAACTGAGTGCGACAGATGACATGTCTGGGCGGGGAGAAGTATCCTGGTGAATCAGATCTACACAATCGTGCCGGGGAACTGGCTCATCTTCCTCCCCCTTTAATCCTAACAGAGCATTAAGAATGGGAGCAGGGTCTGAGGTGGCTGACGCATATTTGATAGTGAGATTTGGATTGTACAGCAAAATGACCTCATAGCCGCTCAGCCTCTGGCAGAACATGTGCTGAGTGTGTATATTTTTTTAGCAAAATAGCTACATTATGTGTAGTATGCAATGTTGTAGGATATCCTAGGGTGAATGACGTAGTCATTACAACTGCCATCGCGCAAGATGTTAACGCTCTGTGACACGCAGGCATGCCTTGGACCTGAACTGGCACCACTTTTGAGAAAAAAGCTACAGGGCGAAGTCTGCCTCCGTGCTCTTGGGCGAGTACACCAAAAATGGTCTTACAATTGTCCCTTGCATACACACAAAACATTTTTACATAGTCAGGGAGGCCGAGGCCAGGGGCGGTTACCATTGCATTTTTCAAATACACATAAGCATCAACCATGACATCTGACCATTTAACAATTTCTGACATTTCCTGGGTTGTGGCTTGTCTCAACAAATTGTCATAATAGGAACAGTCAGGTATCCACTGGTGACAGTAACCAATAGCTCCAAGAAAGGAGAGCATGTCTTTCTTGGTTTGTGGGCAGGCAGGACCCAAAAGAGCCGCAGCTCTCTTTGGACTGACGTTCCTTTCCCCCTTTGTAAGCACAAAACCCAGATATTCAACACTTGTTTTATACCATTGTAGTCCCCTCTTTGACACTTTGGCCTTGATTCACTAAGATGTGAGTGTACTAGCAGAGACTGACCATTCAGGCAGACTCCGGTCAATCAATCAGTCGTCTGACCAGCGTCTAGCAAGCTCATTAACGAGCGTCTACTGACTACTTTGCCATTAGTGAATGTGGTATCCCGTCTGGCACATTTTTAGGTGCAATACCGGATATATTCGCTAGATGGCGCACAAGCGCGGGCTTTATTAACATTGGCGTTTTTCTGATAGAAAATTCTAATACAGCTGTACTATTACATTCTGAAAATTCTCTTTTGCTATTTTTTTTTTTTTTGCTGTTTCTCCAAAATGATCAGGAAAGTATTGCATTTACTAATGAATGTCATACATTCTATTTTCAAATGTGAAACATTTTCACACTTATATCTCAAATAATTTATATACTTCTAATTTCCCAATATAGTTATATATCTTCATTCTCTTTAATCACATAACTATTCTATGGTAAAGACAAGTGCAGCGCTATAAATGCATGTGATCAATAATGAACGCATGTAAAAACCAAAAAGTGTAAAGAATTGCAATAATGATGTAAACTGGTAAATCGTGCTAAAATAAGTTCATATAATTATTCCTGAATAATGGAATGTCCTTGGTGTGAGAGTACCAACTCAGAGAGTGCCTATGAATGGCACGTGTGTTCTCTCCGTGGCGGACAGTAGTGCATGAACTTGTGAAAGATAAACCACCCTTGGGACTGGTCTACACTCACCAGAACAAAAGTATTAATGTGCATGGGTTATACACATCGCACATCTGGGGGTGCAGCGGTATGCTGGCAGCTATGGGTTAGTCATCCAGCTCCATCAGGGTGGGTGCCCAAATGGTCCTGGGGAGGAATTAGCTCAGCCACAGGAGCCAGAAAGGTGCTTAATAGTGTAGTACACTGTCACAGGGTGGATGACCTTTCACGAGTTCATGCACTACTGTTCGTGGTTATATTTATCTTGTGTAATACCATTTTAGTAGTCTATATCATTTGACCAGCGCTCGCTTTATCATTTTTAAACAATGTAACTATTCTACATTATAGCTCAAACTGTGTCTCCCACAGTGGTTTAGTGGTTAGAGCTCAGAACTTACAGCACTTGGGTCATGGGTTCTAATCCCAGTCTTGGCAACATCCCAAAAAAATGGAGATCAATTTTCTGGGTTGTGGCAGGAATATTGATCAATCAATTATGATTTTGCCTAATGACTAGAAAGTGGATGAATGTTACTTGCGTACTGTTCTTCTGCCAATTAGGAAATGTGCAAGTTTCATGCCGTGTATATTTCATTGTAACTTTTTCCTCTTTTAAATCTGTCTCCTTATACAACTTGACCCCCTCCCCCACCCCATCATCACCTGTCCCATATGCAAATCTATGGATCACCGCCCCACTCTTTAACTATCTATTTACTGATCAAGTGAATGTGTCTCATTTTCTATCAGCTACAGCTCAGATCTCACATTATTATACAATTGCTGATTGTATCTCACCACTAGTCTGATTGAATTCACAATTCCTGGTCAGTCCCGTTCCCTGATCTCTAATAACCTTTAGGGCCAGTTCACACTACATGTGTTTCAGTTGCTTTTTCGGCATCACAAACGCACAGAAAGAAGGTTATATGGTTGTCAATGTCATAGTTCACATCAGCGCTTGCATTTTCAATGCATTGCAGGTGCTGTAAACAAAGTTGACCACGCTGCATTGTTTCTGCACAGAACTGTACTGGAACACATTGAAACATCCTTGAATGTACTAAAGCGCACATGTCCCTAACTACATTGAATACAAAGAAAATAGAAAAAAATAAGTGGAAGGGATACAAAAATGCAATGTAAACATGTCCAAAACGCATCCAAAATGTACTGGAACACACTAAACATGCATGCCAAAAGGGCATGAAAAAAACCCATCAGGAACACATCTAGACTGTTTCTATAGTGTGAACCAGCCCTTAGGACTTGTTCACACCATTGGTGGTGCAGAAACGCATGCAAGAACACACATTTTCCAGCACAGCAAAGAAATGCAATGCCCTATGTAGATGTGCGCAGGTACCATGATGAAAACGTTGTTGCACCTACACACGTCTATTAAAAACAGCCCCATTCACAGCCACAAATACGCATGGCACCACACTACTGTGCGGTTAGGTGCGACACACTTGGAAAATAACATAAAAATAAGCCAACATGGCTAAAACATATCTTGAAAATATGGGGACTCTGATATCCGGCGACAGTCCGTTCACGAACGAGAAGCAATTCTGCACCCCTAAAACCAACATAGAGGAAAGGGATGGTCAAATTGCTGTGCTGCTTCCAAACCACCTCTGGCATGCCAGGGTCATTATGCAGGTCCTCGATGCCAGTTTTTGCCTGCGGCCACAAAATATCCACTGGCCACAAGTGAAGGTGAGTGGAGGACGTGAAGGTGGATTTCTACCAGCTTCAACCGCAAGCAGTACCACTCCTGAAAAATGAGAGCAAATAATCATTGACACGTCATCATGACAGTCAATTCTCAGTGCAGGCTATCTAGAGTGTCTTTCCTTTTTAACCATTTCAAGAGTTCAAGGAAACATTCTTGGAGCATCTACTGTGTTTGGAAAGGCCAAAGGTCCCCCCCTCCCCCAGGCACACTAATGCTTATGCAGGCCATAGACGGGGAGAAAAACAGCCGATTTTTCTTTTAAAAAATGAAAAATCGGTTGTTCAAGCGGCCGACGTTACCAGCAATGGTAAAAAAAAAAATCGTCTACAGCCGGCAAAAAGTGTCCCTGCAGAGAGCTCCGCTATTTCTTTGACAGTTCTTTGACATTTATAGCGGTTGCAACAATGTATTTGTATCCATTTCGGATACAGATGTTTTTATTCGGAAACAAATAGATACAATGTTGCAACCGCTGTAAATGTCAAGGAACTGTCAAAGAAATAGCAGAGCTCTCTGCAGGGACACTTTTTGCCATACTGGAATTCCTCTCATTTTTCATCCTTCTTCTTCCTCTTCTTCTTCTTCTTCTTCTTCTTCATCATCATCCTCTTCTTCTTCATCATCATCCTCTTCTTCTTCTTCATCATCATCCTCTTCTTCATCATCCTCTTCTTCTTCATCATCTTCTTCATCATCATCATCCTCTTCTTCTTCATCATCATCCTCTTCTTCCTCTTCATCATCTTCTTCTTCATCATCATCCTCTTCTTCCTCTTCATCATCATCCTCTTCTTCATCATCATCATCCTCTGCATCATCATCCTCTTTTTCATCATCATCATCCTCTTCTTCATCATCATCCTCTTCTTCTTCATCATCATCATCATCCTCTTCTTCTTCTTCATCATCATCCTCTTCTTCATCATCCTCTTCTTCTTCTTCATCATCTTCATCATCATCCTCTTCTTCTTCTTCATCATCCTCTTCTTCCTCTTCATCATCTTCTTCTTCTTCATCATCATCATCCTCTTCATCATCATCCTCTTCTTCATCATCTTCATCCTCTTCTTCTTTTTGTCTTCCTCTTGCAGGTCACTGCTCATGTGCAGATTTTTTATCAGTAAAAAATCGGCCGATTTGCCCATCATTGCCGCGAAAATCGGCCGATCGGCAAATTCGGCCGTTTTTTTCCAACTTTACCGAAAAAAAAAATCTGCCAAAATACCGAAAAACGGCCGAACAAATAGCCCACTAACGATCCGAAAATCGGCCGATTTTATTTTCCGCCGAAAAATCGGCCGATTTTCGACCCATCTATGGCCTGCATAAGATATGGTGTGGCCCTAGGGTCAATGTGTGTTTAGAATACTTCCAAAATGCACATACAAAAACACTCCATCCAAATGCATGTTGCATTTCTATAGCATGTTAAACAGAAGAAAAATGCACTTCCATAATGTTAACATGCGCAAGTAAAAATAGACGAAATCCACATCCTTTTATTCTGGCTTCACATACATGCATTGTGGTCTAACACCGCACTCCTGGGCAAATCACATGCAATTTGTGTGCGTTGCAATTAGAGACAAACATTTTGCACACCTCAAATTGCACCGCATCCGGGCCAAAAATGTGCAGGACCCTTTTTCAGGGTATGCACATGGGTGTGAATAGGCATGCCATCCAATTTGGCAAATCGCAATACGCTTTGTGTACCAATATTTGTGTGTTGGGAACTTCACCTAGAAAGCCGCAGCAGGTGGCATGAAGGGGTTGCGGTTGTGATGCGGTGCAGCGCTTGCACAGAAAACACTGCAAATTTCACATCGCATCTGTGTGACACCAGAATGTGCCAATATGTGGCATGACAAAGCACAGTGGTCAGTGCAGATTATTTTCAATCCATGTTTTTTTACACTTTTCATTCACTGGTTTAACTCAGGTGATCGTTAATCCCAATTATCTCCGGAGATCACATGCAGCCCCTCAACCATCTACACATATCTCTGGAAATCTATACAGATCTCCTTGAAAAAATGTCTCCTCTCTTCTTCGGAAAACAATTGTCCTCCACCTCATAAACAGGGGGACAGAGAAGACTTCTCCTTGATAACTAAAATCAGATTAATTATCTGTGCTTAATAAACATACACCAATACTGCAAATGCATTGTACTGTCCAAGGCATTGCACACCAACGCATTGCACACTAGAAATGTCAAATGCGTTAGTGTGTACAGTGCATGAGTGTAAAATGCTTTAGTGCACACTGCAGTGTACAACGCATTGCACACTGTAATACTGTGTACACCCACACATTGTAGACTGTAATGCACTGTACTCTGTCATGCAGGATGGAGCAACGCATTGCACACTGTGATACCGTGTACACCCACACATTGTAGACTGTAATGCACTGTACACTGTCATGCAGGCTGGAGCTACGCATTGCACACTGTGATACGCTGTCCACTGTCATGCAGAATCCAGCAACGCATTGCACACTGTAATACACTGTACAATGTAATACCGTGTACACCCACACATTGTAGACTGTAATGCACTGTACACTGTCATGCAGGATGGAGCAACGCATTGCACACTTTGATACCGTGTACACCCACACATTGTAGACTGTAATGCACTGTACACTGTCATGCAGGCTGGAGCTACGCATTGCACACTGTGATACGCTGTCCACTGTCATGCAGAATCCAGCAACGCATTGCACACTGTAATACCATGTACACCAACACATTGTAGAATGTAATGCATTATACGCAGTATACATGTCCAGATATTCAAAGATTAGCCATGAAGGCCTAGCTGGTTACCTATTTGGCGACCGCAGATAGCCGAATAACGCTACACTGCATCCAGGCAGCTCTGGGAGGGTGTCATATGACATCCTGGCAGAACGCGCTCTCCGTGATTGCTGTGTCCTAAGGACACAGCTGATCACGTGATGTGGTAAAGACCAATCACAGTGGCTTTTTACCATGTGATCAGCCATGTCCAATGACACGCTGATCACCGGGAAATGCATTTGCCGGGTCTTGGCTGCACTTTCATCACGCTGTCAGAATGTGTGGAAAGTACTGCCGAGAACCAGCAGTTATCAAAGCAGGGGTCGGCCCCGATGATCAGTGCCCACCAGTGCCACCCAACAGTTACGCCCACCTGTGGCCAGCAGTGCCACCCACCAGTGCTGCCTCATCAACGCATATCAGTGTTGCTAAATTACCAGTTTACCAAATGTTATAATATAAACAGACTTTTATTCATTATGAGCTATTTTGTGGTTTATCGAGCAAAAAGTAAAACTCACAGCAGCAAGTCAATACCACCCAAAGAAAGCTCTATTTGTCTGAAAAAACTGATACAAATTTAAGATGGGTACAATGTGGCATGACCGCACAATTGTCATTCAAAGGGTAACAGTGCAGAAAGATGAAAATTGGCCAGGACAGGAAGGGGGTAGGAGTACCCAGTAGGCAAGTGGTTAATATCATTGACCCATCAATACCCAGGAGCTAATGTACAGATAAGTAGCATGTGCACCAAGTGAGATTCTGCTAGGCCCCACCCACAAAATTGCAATTACCTGTCCCTCACATGTTATAAACATATTTGCAATGGCCACAGTTACTTTACATATAAGGATCATCTCCTCAGTTGAGAACTGTGCTCTCGCCATGTCCAAATGCCAATAAAGTTATCAAAATTTTCAACCAACACTAAACCTCCAACCACTTCTCATCAACTTACACTCCCCACAACCACTTCCGGGTGCGCACGCACCAGATGACGGACTTCCGGGAGGATAGCTGCTCGTGCGCCATGGGGGACACCTGTTTGGCGTTTATTTGTGCACGATCGCGCATATCTATGCACGATCGCTCATTTCTATGCACGGCTATGATAGCTTTCGCGAATGTGTGTTTCTTAGTGATTTTTTTTTTTTTAAACCTTGGCTAATATATATTTGTTGCCAAAGGCCAAAAATCAACATACAGTGGGGACTATTTTATTACTGTAAATCAAATTGTAGAAAACCTGTAGCTGGCTGCACAGTGAATGTGACATATTCATTAGTACATAACAATATTGTGGTGCAAGCAGGTTTTTTATTTTTTTATTTTTTTGTTTGGTTTTGAAAAAGCCAGTTTGCACCCACTTGCATATTCACGCTCTTACAAGCTGCATTTGAGCAGATTATATAAGTATACAAAGTAACTATTAAGGTTGTTCATATATTGAACATAAAATAAACACAAAAACATCAGTGAAACATTTATTGATCAAATATATCTTCATTTATTTGGTCAGCAGGAACAAGTAGGTACAGTCAATATCTTGGTGAGTCACAAAAATAGGATTGATGTGGCAAAAATAAAACACTCCTGCTCATAAGAGCTTACAATCTAAAGATACTTCTAGTGAACTGTGTGTGCACAGGCTATAGCAGGAAACAAAGGGGAAGATAAATCAAGTAACATTTTCATGCACATAAGGTTTACTTACACAATCACTTAGTATGAAGATCCATTCACAAAAAAAGTCTACAGATCAAAATATCAAGAAAACAAGACATGTGAAAAACCCCTCCCACCTCTACAAAACCCCTCCCACCTCTACAAAACCCCTCCCACCTCTACAAAACCCCTACACATACATTTGTCAGCAGGTTTGTAAGAAAAATGCATTGGAGTCTAAATAAGCAAGCAAAATTAAAACAAGAGCAGATTTTAAACAAAACGATTGACATGTGTGAGGCTTTCAATGCAAAGAAAAAAACACAATCATTGTGCAATAACACACAAACACTTTACAAGGCCAAAAATATGCAAACGTTTCCAGCCCACTTCCAAACACAGCCTGAGTGGTGTCTGGGGCAATTCAGCACAAAATCTCTTCCTCCCCCAAACCACTACAAGCAAGGACTTAGTCACAAACCACCCGGCCTAGTAACAGGCCAAATCACTCCCTACTGCACGTCTTTATATAAGCTAGGTTGTATTTGGAGCGCCAAACAAGGCCCCACACCCAATGAAGCCACACCCACCACTGACCTTAATTTGGTCAGTGAAAGTGTTTTCACCTGATGAATCCGCTTCCTACCTGCATTAACCCTTGGTATACAGGCCCCACAAATCAGAAAGATATATACAGTGAAATGTACGTGTGCAGCATACAACAGAACATTGAGCAGGGATGTGAAAGGGAACCCCAATTGGAACCGTTATTGCTACTATGGTCACAATTCCCTCCAGATTCTCGCATGAGTTAAGACAGTCACATGACCACATCTTGTATGCAATACTGAAAATGACAAATCGATTTGACTAGTATGGTGAATTTCCCATCAATTGGTAAAACACTCCAGAAATCAAACATCACCAAACATTACACTCTGGGCAAAGCGGATTTACAAATCATGCAACTTACAGTAAAGTTGACCATTTCAATGCAATTTTCAAGACATCTGACACAGATCTCTATGCAAATTGCCACTAAAGTAGTACATGTACTACTTAAGAAATCAGTGTTTGAAACGCACCCATGTGGTCGCTCTAATAGCAGACAATAGGGTGCGACTTTGCAGACGATTTACAACTTGCATGTTGTGCAAATCACATGCCAAGTCCCACTCAATGTGCACGCTATTGTATCGTTCATATTGTTGTGGTTCAAACTTGGTCGGAGCCGCAAGTAATAGAAGAGTAATGAATACACTACTTTTCATGCAATTTGCTGAGAGATCGGTGTTGGATGTCTTGCAAATTGCACTTGAAATCACCATGTACCCCGACTTTGAAATCATGCAACTTCTATGCAAGTCACATGATGTGACTGTGGTGTCAATAACACCACTTAGAAATCTGCTTTAATGTGACCGGGTGGCCCCCAGTAACATTGTTTGCGATTGCCATGCAATTGGCATGACAGGCGACTTGCAAATCGTAGACCAAGTCGCACCCTATTGGCCACTGTAGGCTCTGTTCACATCCAATTGGATTGTGAACTCGTGCAACTTCACTGTAAGTTGGGCAATTGCCGCATCGGATTAGATGTGACAGTGGTGTTGGTCCCCAGTAACATTGGGTGCAATTTGCCATGCAAAGAGCAAGCTGCTGGTCATGCCAATCACATGACAAGTCACATCCAGGGTGTGCAATTTCAGGTGCGATTTGTGCATTGACATCGTACCTGATATTGGATATAATGAATGTGAGTGTATTAACATACACCATTTGTTGCAGCAAGAGTTCAAAGGTATATGAGAATTGTGGCCATTTATTAGCAATTTAACATCTAGACTCAAATAGAAATCGCAATGCTACACACAATTGAAAACACAACTAGTTAGTAATTCTCTAGAAAACACAGTAAAATTGGCAACTTAAACAGTAATTTTCAATTGCATATAGTGTGAGCGAAGCAGGAAAATCAACAAAGGAAATAAATCTTTGAAGGCGTGCGGTACCTGCCTGCTGGGATAAGGGTCTGCTATGCATTTGGGGGAAAAATGCACGCCAGGATTTGTGACAAGTTTGATGTGTGGATTCACCAACCAAGTCTTTTCTCTCTCGCTCACTCTTCTGAATGTCTCTCTTTATCACTCCTCAGTATGTATCTCTCGCTCACTCTTCTTCGTCTCACTGGCTCGCTCTTCTCTCTCGCTCACTCTTCTGAATGTCTCTCTTTATCACTCCTCAGTATGTATCTCTCGCTCACTCTTCTTCGTCTCACTGGCTCGCTCTGCTCTCTCGCTCACTCTTCTGAATGTCTCTCTTTATCACTCTTCATATGTATCTCTCGCTCACTCTTCTTCGTCTCACTCTTCTCTCTCTCTGTCAGCTCTTTGCTTGCCAAATCCTTCACAAAAGTGGGTGGAGTGTAAACCATCATTATCAAATCTATTAGTGATTCAGGCCCTTACCTTATACCATTGTATGACATTCACATAAGGTGCAGCTTTGAAGGTGTTTCAACAGACAAGGCCTCATTCTAATTCAAATTTTAGGGATCATTTAGACAGAAAGCAAAGATGTTGCCAGAACATCTATTTGAAGACAGCCACACACGGAGATCATGCTACTACCTCGCCGGGGTTGGGATTCGAACCGACAACCCTAGAGTTGTGAGGCAGCAGTGCTAACCACTAACCCACGGAGCTACATTGCTAACCCAGCCTGTATTTCTGTGCTGTGAATCAATCTTAGGTCCCTGGGCATGGTCAGTATAACTAGCCAGATATCTCCAATGTGACACAAATGTTGTGCTATGTTGCCAATTCAGATGTATGTTGGTTCTATGTATCCCAATACAAACGATTGCAATACTAATACAGGCGTACCTCGGTTTACCAACGCCTCAGGGAACGTCATATTTGGGGTACAAATGTCAAACCATTTCAGTTAATTGGTCTGTTTACAAATGTTTGAATAATTTGGTATGGGCATGTGGCCTGGTATGGTTCAGGAGGGGGGGAGGCGCTCGCTCGTCCCCCCCCCTTTCCTGACCTGCCGGGCTGCATGCTCGGATAAGTATGTGTTATGGATTTTGGGGGGTACCCCATGCTGTTTTTTATTTAATTTCAGCGTGGAGTTACCCCTTAACATCCATACGAGACCCGAAGGGCTTAGTATGGATGGGAGGGGAGACCCCACGCCAGTTATTTAAAGAACTGTTTCTAAATCCCTGCAATACTTTGACATTCAACTGTCAGTGGGGAAATCCGCTGACAGCTGAAACATGAGCGCTGCATTGGTTTTCACTACTAAAACGCCGCATGAGTTGATAACATAACTCATGCGGGATTGTAGGAGCGACAGCCATGTGTTAACGTTTCAACTGTCAGCGGGGTTCCCCACTGACAGCTGAATGTAAAATAATTCCCTTTATTGCATAAATAATAAAAAAAAAAGCGTGGGTCCCCCCTCCCATCTGTACCAAGCCCTTCGGATCTGGTATGGATATTAAGGGGGAACTCCACGCTGGAATTAAAAAAAAAACCAGCGTAGGTCCCCCTCAATATCCATACCAGACCCTTATCCGAGCATGCAGCCCGGCAGGTCAGGAAAGGGGGCGGGACGAGCGAGCGCCCCCCCTCCTCCTGAACCATACCAGGCCACATGCCCTCAACATGGGGGGTGGTGCTTTGGGGCAGGGGGGGCTCCCCCCCCAAAGCACCTTGTCCCCATGTTGATGAGGACAAGGGCCTCTTCCCCACAACCCTGGCCGGTGGTTGTGGGGGTCTGCGGGCGGGGGGCTTATCAGAATCTGGAAGCCCCCTTTAACAAGGGGGCCCCCTGATCCCGGCCCCCCCCCCCTACGTGAATGATTCTGCGGTACACGGTCCACAGACTCATTCACAAAAAAACTAAGTGTGGTGTAAAAAAAACACAGTACAGGGTCTTTGACAAGTCCTTTATTAAAACAATGTCCCCCCGAAGTAGATCCAACGTCAATCGCGGCGGCGGCGACCCGAAAAAAGGAAAAAAAAAAAAAAAGGTTCCGCTCCCGTCCGAGGCTTCCAGCCTTGTGAAGAAAAGCCTAGCTGACATTTCTTATATAGGTATGGGGCGGGGCCAGCCAGGAACAGCAAGCATGTGACATGGGGCGGGTCACTGAGGGGGACCCACGCTGTTTTTTTTTTAAATTTCAGCATGGAGTTCCTTTGTGTCCACCTTCAAAAAGACATTTCAAAAAACTTTCCCCGTCCCTCCAGCTGGCCTCCTTTGGGAGACTGCAGAAGAGGATATTTTCCACGTACTGCAGCAGGACTGACCCATGGTCCGGTGCCCACCCCCTCAGAGTGGCCTGGAGGTCAATTGAGTAGACTACAGGGAAATCTACAAAACCCTGAGGCATTTTACACCAGGTCATCTGGTGGCTCTGAAAACAGAAAGAAAAAATGGGCTGTGTCTCCGCGTCAACAGGGACGCTAAAAAATGCATTTGCTAAGTCAATTACTGAAAACCATTCAGCATCAGACGGTATGGCCGTGAGCAAAGATGGCACATCAGGCACCATGGGGCGATGGGAACCACTAGGCTATTTATTGCCCGCAGGTCCTGGACAAAATGATAACTGCCATCACTTTTCTTTACTGGATTTATGGGCGTATTGTAGGGAGATATTATATCCCTTACAATTCCCTTCTCTAGAAAGTGTGTAATGATGGGCGTTATTCCTTCCTCTTTCTCTTTAGACAGAGGGTATTGTTTGTGATAGATGGGGCTAGTCCCCTGTTTCAGTGTGACTCTATACGGTGTGCAGTCTATCTTTTTCCACATCCAAAGAGTCATTACTCCACAGCCGTGGGTCAATGTCCTCTGGGAAGGGGACCTCCTCCGTTATTGCATAAAAAATTGGATTTATTTCATCTGGAGTATATAGCTGAATTTTTTCTGACTTTACCATCAGTCCTCCTTGCAAGGAGGCTGCTAGCCCTTTCTGAGTTTTCCCATTAAATCTCTTCCCAAGAGACTCACTGGGCAACCGGTGATGATTCTGAAGCTGTGCCATATAGTGGTGCCTTCCCCCGCTGGGTCTGTTATAAGTAGGAGTGGTGTTTTATAGATTTTGGTGGGGATCCCATTAATCCCCATAGAAGGTTCAGCGTTCATGATTTCTCCTCATGTATTCCTTATCCCACTGTGGGTCTCCCGGGTAATATGGGAAAGCCTCGGTGTCCCCTAGACATAGTCCTTTTATCATATCCATATAAAAAGTATCATTATCCCCTGTTCTTGGGAACGGACTTGAGCTCCCCATTGCTTAAGTCCACCCTGCTAGATTGTCTACCCACGGATTTATTAGGTAATAATCAGTCCCACAAATCCGGGCTATGAAGTCTTTACATGACTCCCCCAGTTCCGGACAGGGAACACTTTTACTCTTATTTTGTCCCATTTTATCTATTCAGAAAAAATGTATAGATTCAAAAGAAAAGGAAAGAAGAAAGTGAAAGTGATTCACAGTGCTCGACTGCCAACTGAGTTTCCCTCAGATGCATCTTCCTAAAACGTGAATCTAGTCACTTGTGTACCTTCTCGGGTCGAGTGATCTGTGAGCAATTATCACTCTTATCACAAAGATTATAGAGAGACAGAAAAAGAATATACAACTTTTCCTACTCTATACCCTGAAAAGGACACTCTATATAATAATATCCTTTGTCTCTAACCTGTCTTTTAACTTCTTCTACTGTGAGTCCCTCTTGAAATTCTACTGGACAATGTAAATTTACCCTTTCTACCTGTATTTTGGGACTACCTTGATCAACAAAGGAGTCTTCTGCCTAATTTATGTTTATATCCCTTTTCTACCTTACTCACAAGGTAACCTTCAGGAATACGATGACTAAAAAATAGTCCGCATACACATTCAGGGCAAGTCATTTGCAAAACATTTAATCCATAACTACCGGTCCATACACTTACCACCTGGACATCGGTGTCACACAACAAATTATCTTATACTTTACGTGACAGAAAGATAAGCAACAGAATTTTGGCAGCCCAAACCCACCAGTGTCAATATTTTCTTATTTCCTGGACATCCAATGTTCCTGGACATCCTATGTCCTTAAAGTACTTTCCAAAAGTACATATAAACTACCCTTTCATTAAAACATACTTCCAAAGCATGTGGGCATCGGAACTTGGCCAGAGCCCAGTCAAGGTAAATATCAGAAAATATAAATCAAATACTCACCGGATAGGATGACCCTCCGATCCCGGGACAAGCCCCCAAACTGAAAGGGATTTGTGCTTCTAATGACCACTGGTAGGTTTGGCCCCCCCCCCGTTGGGCCCAAGAGACCGCTCTCTGGAAGAAAGAAATTCACACACACCAAGCCTTCCAGACAGCAATCTAAAAATGTATTCATAGATACTTCTTCTTATATTGTAACAAGGAAAACCATAGATTGGCATTTCACTGGATACTTGTCAAGGCTGTGAACGTGAACAATTTAGATTTCCAAGACCTTGAATAAGTTACAAGAAACCAACAGTTATTTTCCCATGGAGCAGAAGTGATTGACTTTTAACTATATCATAGCAGAAACAGGTGCTGTTAGTACAAAGAAATAATTGGTTACTTTTCATGCCTTGAGCAGAACTAGATTTAAAAGGATGCATGGGTGCAGGTATATAGCACGTACATATAGCTGGCATACACATCTATACATTTAATTATCTAGAAAAAATATAAAATAGTAATAAAATGGAGGACGAAGAACATACATTTCCCTTTATATAAATCCTGTATAATAATAATAATTTGCACTGATCACTGTATTGGTGTCACTGGGGATGTCAGTGACACCAAGTCAGTTCCCCCCAGTGTCAGAATGCCCCCCGCAGTTCCGCTATAATTAGTAGGAAAAAAAAATTCCAGTATATATACCGCCATTTGTAAACGCTATAAAAGCAATTAATTTACACATACTGGGAT
Organism: Staurois parvus; assembly: GCF_062004578.1. NCBI lineage: Eukaryota > Metazoa > Chordata > Amphibia > Anura > Ranidae > Staurois > Staurois parvus. Next base: position 543,165 of record NW_028318964.1, read on the forward strand.
TTTTGTTTAGCAAAGATATGTAGCAGCATACATTTTGGTCCAAATTTATGATGAAATTTGATTTTTTAAATTTTTTTATTGGACATGTTTAATAACAAAAAGTAAAAAATATAGTTTAAGCCACACCCAATATTTCATGTAATTGAACCACACCCACTTTTTGTCATGCCGCAAGTCAACTTCTTCCTAAAGTGTCCCTCATTCTCAAATTGTAAAGTTGGAAGGTATGGGAAAGGAGAGCTGTCTGCTCATCACAGCCAGTGGGCCACTTGGGATCACTGCAATGGGTCACAACCATCACAAGGTATAAAGCCATTCTTATTTGCTCTGTGCTTTCTGCCTGTGATTATCACTTGCCATTGACAAGTGTGATCAGAGGCATTGTTTACAGTTGTGATCACTGCAATTGATCATAGCAACCACTTGGTACAAAGACATTTTCAATGATTCTGTAGCTTTTTTCTGTGATTTGCACTCTCCAATGACTGTGCTCACAAGCCTTAAGAGGTAAATTATCACAAAGAAAAGACATGTAAAGATAGCCACTTGCCTTACAATGGTTGGTGCTGAAGAGGTTAAGATCTGATCATGAAATTCTGGAATCCAGCACCATAGCACTACAAGGTGTTTCCATCATATTCCAACAGAAACATACAGTACGTGTAACACAAAGGTCAGCTTTAGAATAGCTTCAAGGAAGAGTATATAAGAGGAGAATTCTTTCACTTTCACATTGGTCTACAGGGCATAAGTTACCTGCACTTACAAGCAGTAAATATTGATTATGTCTTTTATATGTTTTATATGGCTGTGCTATGCAGAGCCATATAAAACAGTGTGCAAGAGCTGAATGGGGAGAGATCTGTGTTGTTTATACACTGGTTTCTCCCCCGTTGGTGATACTCGACGATCGCCAGGTGCAGGCAGGGAATCAGCAGCCGGGACCAGATGATTGGCAGCCAAGGCCACGAATGGCGGCGCAGGTAGGGCGCGCACAGCTGGCATGTGACTCCTACCCGGAAATGCAAAATCACGTGTGTATATATACGTGATTTTGCGCACCCCTGCTGCCCTGTAGCAGTATTTCTGTTATAGGGTGGGGGGGTTTAATGTTTTTCACAGATCCCAGCTTGCTCACAAGGATAAATACAGCAAAAAGAGCTACGATTGGAGTACAGATGTTATCTTTCTATTCAGTAGCAGTAGTAGTCACATTCATCTAGACTTGTTCTGGAATTTTAAAGACATTTCCAAACTTACTAAGCCACTTTTTCAGTTCCAATGAGTGTCAGGAAGATACTTCATTATTTACATTCATACCTAAGAATGCCTAATCCAATCACATGCAGCATGTTAATATTGGTTGCCCAAGAGCAGGATGGGAGGTTTGAAAGTTGTGGTGCCATCTGTAGCAATCGTGCACACAAAGCCGGACGTGTCCCTCCATTTTGGTAAGAATTCTCCATGTTGTCCCATCATTCCCCCTCCCACTCTGTTCATCCACAGTGCCATGTGACCTGTGTGTTGGCCAAGGTCACAAGCGGCCAAAGCACAGAAGGGAGCTCTGAGCTATAAAACCTCACGAGCTGGGTGCCGCGCTGTCTAAGAAACTGTGCAATCTGGCACATCGTAAAAGTATAACCCAAGCCTTTCCCTGAGTTCAAAGACATTCCAGAGGAGTAATAAACTAGATACCACATTCAAAAATCCATTTTTCCCCTATGTCTCATATCTTGGAATATGAGGGACTTACACAAAAAACAGGCATATCTTCAGATTAGTCACGTTGAGACAAATCGTTTGGTATCTTACCTTCCCTAGCTGAGATCAACAGGAGAGCAGAAAATAAAATCTCCTAATCATCCCAGCAGGTATGTTATACTTCATATGTAGATCTTCAGCAGATGGTTCTGCATACTAATCTACCCGTGGGTGGAATGTCAAATGTACCTAGGAAAAGTTATGAGCCAAAATAGCAGCTATGATAGCTTCTAGTCATAACTTCGGGCTCCACCTACACCTCCCTCCCCAAATAAGGCAATTGGTTCTTTGTTGTAAGGAGACATCCGCTGAGATTGTAGTAAAAGGGCTGTTATGCTTAGAGTTGTGTGAGAGAGAAAGCAGGGTCTCCCTGTTACATCAAAACTGAGTGGAAGACCAGAAATCCTTTTTGAGCTCATAAGACCTGAAACTGCTTAACCCAAGGCTTATTAGCAAGTACTTTAATCCTTTAACCTCCTTTCTGTTACCTCTTTGCTGTGCTATTGTTCTCTGTATATTTATATATATATTGGCTACATCTTTTTTCTGTAAATATTTTTATTGCACCCTTTTGACCTTTTAATAATAAATCTTACTTTCTGAAAGTGTTGAACTGTTTCTAAAGCTCCTTAATGCAACTTACGAATTCATACCACTGAAGAACGCTACTGTGTGTGTGTTTAACCCTCTGTATAACCTGTCTGCGGTGACAGTGGTATACAGACGATTATCTAACCATCATAGTGTTATTGCTGATCTTGCCGAATTTCCTCTTTCTCTGTACAAAAAGGAGGTGGTGGCAGTGTGAAGGGTTAATTGCGTAATTAACCTGACCCAGTAACAATCGCGCTCAGGCTGCCGGTACATCGATTTGTGGTCCAGTGAGCTGGAAAATCATTGTGCAGGGTGCAGCTGGGCGCCGCATTGTTACGCACGTGACATCACGGTTTTAGATTGACTAGTCTTTCGGTCACGAGTTTGGTGAGAAAGGCGGGGGTCTGATGTCGTGATTGTCACATCATCCTGTCCTCGTTACGTAACCCCATTGTTGGCGCTAGGAATCCTGATTGGATATTAATTCCTTGATTTCCATGAGTAAAGGTGTGAATTGTTGTCAATTTATTGGGGTAGAGATGTTAAAATGGCATTATATGGCCATACTTCTTTTGCACCCTTGTAAGTATGCTTGCTTTGTATATAAAAAAACTGAATTGTAATGTGTTCATATTAGATGTTCAATTGCCCCCTGCCCTGATCAACACAAACTAACATATCTGAAGCAAATCTTTCTTTTTTTTAAGTATATACTTGCCATAACTGGATCTGTGTGCTCTTCTTTGCTATACAGTAAGATTGGGACGGGGACATTGTAAAAGAGATGGAGAGCAGTGTGTACAGGGAGGGGGGCAGTGTGTACAGGGAGGGGGGCAGTGTTTACAGGGAGGAGGGCAATGTGTACAGGGAGGGGGGCAGTGTGTACAGGGAGGGGAGCAGTGAGTACAGGGAGGGGGGCAATGTGTACAGGGAGGAGGGCAATGTGTACAGGGAGGGGGGCAGTGTGTACAGGGAGAGGGGCAGTGTGTACAGGGAGGGGGGGCAATGTGTACAGGGAGGGGGCAGTGTGTACAGGGAGGGTGGTAGTGTGTACAGGGAGGGAGGGCAGTGTGTACAGGGAGGGGGACAATGTGTATAGAGAGGGGGGCAGTGAGTACAGGGAGGGGGACAATGTGTACAGGGAGGGGGGCAGTGTGTACAGGGAGGGGGACAATGTGTACAGGGAGCAGATCAGTGTGTACAGGGAGGGGGACAATGTATACAGAGATGGGGAGCAGTGTGTACAGGGAGGGGGGTAGTGTGTACAGGGAGGGGGGCAATGTGTACAGGGAGGGGGCAATGTGTACAGGGAGGGGGCAATGTGTACAGGGAGGGGGGCAATGTGTATAGGGAGGGGGGCAGTGTGTACAGGTAGGGGGGCAGTGTGTACAGGGAGGGGGGGGCAATGTGTACAGGGAAGGGCGACAATGTATACAGAGATGGGGAGCAGTGTGTACAGGGAGGGGGACAATGTATACAGAGATGGGGAGCAGTGTGTACAGGGAGGGGGGCAGTGTGTACAGGGAGGGCACAATTTATACAGAGATGGGGAGTAGTGTGTAGAGGGTGGGGGGTAGTGTGTACAGGGAGGGGGGTAGAGTGTATACAGTGTGTAAATTAAATTTGAGATAAGTCCCCAGTTGTGTTGTTTTTTTGTTGCTAATCAGACTATTAACCACTTCTGTGTTGCCCTATAGCAGAAATACGGCTACAGGGCAGCATGGGTGTGCAAAATGATTTTGCAGTTCCAAATAGGGGTCGCACGCTGCCATTCGCGGCCTTGTCTGTCAATCACCGGGTGCCGGCCAGTGATTCCTCACCGGCACCCGTTGATCACCGAGTATCACCAATGGGGGAGAGACCAGTGTATAAACAACACAAATATCTTCCCTGTCAGCTCCTGCACTTTGTATGGCTCTGCATAGCACAGCCATACAAAGCAGTGTGCTTACAGTGTAAAGCATGTACACAGCACACAGTAAAACACACACAGCACACAGTTAACCCTTTGATCGCCTCAGATGTTAACCCCTTCCTGCCTGGTGCCATTAGTACAGTGTCAATGCTGTGTATTAGCACTGATCACAGTATTGGTGTCACTGGGGATGTCAGTGACACCAAGTCAGTTGCCCCCAGTGTCAGAATGCCCCCCGCAGTCCCACTATAACTAGTAGGATAAAGAAATTCCAGTATATATACCGCCATTTGTAAACGCTATAAAAGAAATTAATTTACACGTATTGGGATTTTTTTTCTTAGCAAAGATATGTAGGAGAATATATTTTGCTCCAAATTAATGACGAAATTAGATTTTTTAAATTTTTTTATTTTACATGTTTAATAACAAAAAGTAAAAAATATAGTTTAAGCCACACCCAATATTTCATGTAATTTAACCACACCCACTTTTTGTCATGCCGCAAGTCAACTTCTTCCTAAAGTGTCCCTCATTCTCAAGTTGTAAAGTTGGAAGGTTTGGGAAAGGAGAGCTGTCTGCTCATCACAGCCAGCGGGCCACTTGGGATCACTGCAATGGGTCACAACCATCACAAGGTATAAAGCCATTCTCATTTGCTCTGTGCTTTCTGCCTGTGATTAACACTTGCCATTGACAACTGTGCTTACAGCGTATTGTTTACAGTTGTGATCACTGCGATTGATCATAGCAACCACTTGGTACAAAGACATTTTCAATGATTCTGTAGCTTTTTTCTGTGATTTGCACTCTCCAATGACTGTGCTCACAAGACTAAGAGGCAAATTATCACAAAGAAAAGACATGTAAAGATAGCCACTTGCCTTACAATGGTTGGTGCTGAAGAGGTTAAGATCTGATCATGAAATTCTGGAATCCAGCACCATAGCACTACAAGGTGTTTCCATCACATTCCAACAGAAACATACAGTATGTGTAAGATAAAGGTCAGCTTTAGAATAGCTTCAAGGCAGAGTATATAAGAGGAGAATTCTTTCACTTTCACATTGATGTACATGACATAAGTTACCTGCACTTGTAAGCAGTAAATGTTGATTTTGTCTTTATATTATAATTGTTACCTGTGCAGGTATGTCTTTACTATTAGTTTTGCCTGCGATGTTTTTTTGCAGACTTGTGTTTAGGTTACTAGGCTGGTTTTATCATGATCCTACATAGTACATAATGATATGCTTTTTCCAATAAATGAAGGGTAGGGGGCATAATACAAAGAAAGTTTAATTGGAATGTATTTATCTTTTTATTTATTAATTTACTTAATTTTGATATCCATTCGATTTTTTCCAGTCCTATACAAAGTACAGCAACACTAGTCATTTCCCCTACAGAGCTTGGAGTTTAACATGTAACGTGTCCAGTAGCAGTAAAAACACATCCAGATTCATACTCATACAAATGAGCGCAGAGAGGCCACTCCAGGTGGAAACATGTGAACAGTTAATCATGAGCTCACCACTGCTGCCTTGTTAATCATATGCATGATGAAGAGAACTGGAAAAAAAGGCGCTGTGGAAAATGCTCTCAGACAAGCACCTTAGTGTAGGTGCATCTTTATTGGGTGAGATAAAGTAGCAAGTATAATAAAATTAACCAGCCTGAAGTGGACAGTGTGATTCAAATGGACGGCCCGTCCGCTCTGAGGGGAGCTGAGATCAGAGAATGCTCCTGTCGGCTTCAAATCACGTGGTGTCAGCGTACCAGCATCCTGGGTGGTGTCACCATGGCTCCTTGGCTTTGTCAAGTCTCCTAGGAGACTTGACAAAGCGCAACTGCGCAAAACATGTCGTCTTGGTAACCCCACATGTGCTCCCAGCTGAAGCCAACGCTGGACACTGCCTTCGTTTGCCATGGTGACACCACCCAGGACGCTGGTACGCTGACACCACGTGATTTGAAGCCGACAGGAGCATTCTCTGATCTCAGCTCCCCTCAGAGCGGACGGGCCGTCCATTGGAATCACACTGTCCACTTCAGGCTGGTTAATTTTATTATACTTGCTACTTTATCTCACCCAATAAAGATGCACCTCCACTAAGGTGCTTGTCTGAGAGCATTTTCCACAGCGCCTTTTTTTCCAGTTCTCTATCCAGATTCATACCACCATTCAAGACTTGCTCCCCTTACCATGCATGGACAATCTGGGTGCAGGCTCCTATAGACCTTCTCCTCTCTACATCTGTCCTGCCCATATTGTTGAAAATAATCTATGTAATATACTGTAATGTTATGTGATGTTGCTGCCATCTAGTGGTTAGAGTTATTATGCCTAGTTATAGCAGGGTTTATAGGAAGTGGTAATTTTCACATGCAGTAACCTTCAACCTGGAAGTTCCTGTCCTCCATTTCGTGACTGCTTCTGAAACTAGCAAGTAGCATACAGTGAAGCTCCAAGCTATTCCTGGACTTATGGTGGAATTGTCCATGAGTACACTCACTGATGGGATGAAGCTGTTCTATAATGTTTAATGTACTGACACATATGTTTTGTTTGTGCTTATGTTGTAGTTTTACAAAGTCATTCAGAACAAAGAATACATACAGATCTGATGTGTCACGTTTCTTGACTTCTGAATTATTGTTAGACAGTCTGACTAGTGTTATACAACAGTTCAATAATGCGAAGCAGAACAACATCAAAAGAATAAAAGATAATGGCTGCACACCAATCTTAGCTCTCCAATCTTAGTTCAGCAAAGTGACTGCATACATCATGTCTCCACCCGAAAAACAACCTTTCTTAACCTCTTCACGCCGGCTGCATGCAAATGTGCGTCCTCCCGCCATCTAGGCCTTGATGCTAAGCGGCCGCACATTTGCGTGCAATTAACAAAAACGCGCTGAGAGCGCGTGCCCTGTGCGCTCCCAGCACACATGTCCGGTACTCATGGAAAGGTCCTGATCTCCTCTTTCGATCGGGACCTTTCCTGATCATGTGACTGCCGTGATGGTGAATCACAGCGGTCGCATAACCTTAAAGTCCCACCTCCCGGCTTCAGAAACCCTTAAAGACCCGGAAGGCGCTGGCGCCAAGGGTTTAAACCACTTGACCTCCTGAGGATTTCACACCATCCTGTCCTCGATACATAACCCCATTGTTGGTACCAGGAATCCTGATTGGATATTAATTCCTTGATTTCCAGGTGTGAATTGTTGTTAATTAACTGGGGTAGAGATGTTAAAATGGCATTATATGACCATACTTCTTTTGCACCCTTGTAAGTATGCTTGCTTTGTATATAAAAAAACTGAATTGTAATGTGTTCATATTAGATGTTCAATTGCCCCCTGCCCTGATCAACACAAACTAACATATTTGAAGCAAAGCTTTATTTTTTTAAGTATATACTTGTCATAACATGATCTGTGTGCTCTTCTTTGCTATACAGTAAGATTGGGATGGGGACAATGTATAAAGAGATGGGGAGCAGTGTGTACAGGGAGGGGGGCATTGTGTACAGGGAGGGGACAATGTGTACAGGGAGGGGGGCAATGTGTACAGGGAGGGGGGCAGTGTATACAGAGATGGGGAGCAGTGTGTACAGGGAGGGGGGCAGTGTGTACAGGAAGGGGGCGATGTGTACAGGGAGGGGGGCCGTGTGTACAGGGAGGGGGCAATGTGTACAGAGAGGGGGGCAGTGTGTACAGGGAGGGGGGCAGTGTGTACAGGGAGGGCGGCAGTGTGTACAGGGAGGGGGGCAATGTGTACAGGGAGTGGGACAATGTGTACAGGGAGGGGATCAGTGTGTACAGGGAGGGGGGCAATGTATAAAGAGATGGGGAGCAGTGTGTACAGGGAGGGGGGCAATGTGTACAGGGAGCGGGGTAGTGTGTACAGGGAGGGGAGTAGAGTGTACAGGGAGGGGAGCAATGTGTACAGGGAGGGGAGCAGTGTGTACGGGGGGGAGAAATGTGTACAGGGAGGGGGGCAATGTGTACAGGGAGGGGAGCAGTGTGTACAGGGTGCGGGGTAGTGTGTACAAGGAGGGGACAATTTATACAGAGATGGAGAGCAATGTGTACAGGTTGGGGGGTAGTGTGTACAGGGAGAGGACAGTGTATACAGTGTGTGAATTAAATTTGAGATAAGTCCCCAGTTGTGTTTGTTTCTAATCAGACTATTAACCACTTCTGTGTTGCCCTATAGCAGAAATACGGCTACAGGGCAGCATGGGTGTGCAAAATGATTTTGAAGTTCCAAATAGGGGTCGCACGCTGCCATACGGGGCCTTCTCTGTCAATCTCTGGGTGCCGGCCAGTGATTCTTCACCGGCACCCGTTGATCGCCGAGTATCACCAATGGGGGAGAGACCTGAGTAAAACAACACAAATCTCTTCCCTATCAGCTCCTGCACACTGCTTTGTATGGCTCTGCATAGCACAGCCATACAAAGCAGTGTGCTTACAGTGTAAAGCACGCACACAATACACAGTAAAACACACACAGCACACAATTAACCCTTTGATGTTAACCCCTTCCTGCCCGGTGCAATTAGTACAGTGTCAATGCTGTGTATTAGCACTGATCACTGTATTGCTGTCACTGGGGATGTCATTGACACCAAGTCAGTTTACCCCAGTGTCAGAATGCCCCCCGCAGTCCCACTATAACTAGTAGGATAAAGAAATTCCAGTATATATACCGCCATTTGTAAACGCTATAAAATAAATTAATTTACACGTATTGGGATTTTTTTTCTTAGCAAAGATATGTAGGAGAATATATTTTGGTCCAAATTTATGACGAAATTTGCTTTTTTAATTTTTTTTATTGGACATGTTTAATAACAAAAAGTAAAAAATATAGTTTAAGCCACACCCAATATTTCATGTAATTTAACCACACCCACTTTTTGTCATGCTGCAAGTCAACCTCTTCCTAAAGTGTCCCTCATTCTCAAGTTGTAAAGTTGGAAGGTTTGGGAAAGGAGAGCTGTCTGCTCATCACAGCCAGCGGGCCACTTGGGATCACTGCAATGGGTCACAACCATCACAAGATATAAAGCCATTCTCATTTGCTCTGTGCTTTCTGCCTGTGATTAACACTTGCCATTGACAAGTGTGATCACAGGCATTGTTTACAGTTGTGATCACTGCCATTGATCATAGCAACCACTTGGTACAAAGACATTTTCAATGATTCTGTAGCTTTTTTCTGTGATTTGCACTGTCCAATGACTGTGCTCACAAGCCTTAAGAGGCAAATGAGCACAAAGAAAAGGCATGTAAAGATAGCCACTTGCCTTACAATGGTTGGTGCTGAAGAGGTTAAGATCTGATCATGAAATTCTGGAATCCAGCACCATAGCATTACAAGGTGTTTCCATCACATTCCAACAGAAACATACAGTACGTGTAACACAAAGGTCAGCTTTAGAATAGCTTCAAGGAAGAGTATATAAGAGGAGAATTCTTTCACTTTCACATTGGTCTACAGGGCATAAGTTACCTGCACTTGCAAGCAGTCCAGATTCATACCACCACTCAAGACTTGCTCCCCTAACCATGCATGGACAATCTGGGTGCAGGCTCCTATAGCCCTTCTCCTCTCTACATCAAAGGATGAAAGATAACAGCTGCACCCCAATCTTAGCTCTCCAATCTTAGTTCAGCAAAGTGACTGCATACATCATGTCTCCACCCGAAAAACAACCTTTCTTAACCTCTTCACACCGGCCGCACGCAAATGTGCGGCCTCCCGATGTCTGGGCCTTGACGCTGAGCGGCCGCACATTTGCTTGCAATTAGCAAAAACATATGTGCTGAGAGCGTGCGCCCTGCGTGCTCCCAGCACACATGTCCGGTACTCATGGAAAGGTCTCAATCTCTTTCAATCGGGACCTTTCCTGATCATGTGACCACCATAACGGCAAATCACAGTGGACATATGACCTTAAAACCTAGCCCATTCTCCCGGCTTCTGAAACCCTTAAAGGGCCGGGAGGTGGCGGCGCCAAGAGGTTAAACCACTTGCCCTCCTGAGGATTTACCCCCTTTCCATACCAGGCCATTTTTGGCATTACAGCGCTGGGTTATTTTAACTGACAATTGCACGATCATGCAACTCTGCATCCAAATATAATTTACATCCTTTTTTTCCCACAAATAGAGCTTTCTTTTGGTGGTAATTGATTGCCTCTGGGTTTTTTTATTTTTTGTTTATACACAGGTTTCTCCCCCGTCAGTGATACTTGACGATCGCCAGGTGCAGGCAGGGAATCATCAGCTGGGACCCGGTGGTTTGCAGCCGAGGCCACGAATGGCGGCACAGGTAGGGCGGGCACGTGCAGCTGGCACGTGACCCCTACCCGGATATGCAAAATCATGTCTATATATACGTGATTTTGCACACCCCTGCTGCCCTGTAGCGGTATTTCTGCTATGGGGCAGGGGGGAGCAGTTAATGTTTTTCACAGATCTCAGCTTGCTCACAAGGATAAATACAGCAAGAAGAGCTACGATTGGAGTACGGTTGTTATCTTTCTATTCAGTAGCAGTAGTAGTCACATTCATCTAGACTTGTTCTGGAATTTTAAAGACATTTCCAAACTTACTAAGCCACTTTTTCAGTTCCAATGAGTGTCAGGAAGATACTTCATTATTTATATTCACACCAAAGAACGCCTAATCCAATCACCATGCAGCATGTTAATATTGGTTGCCCAAGAGCAGGATGGGAGGTTTGAAAGTTGTGGTCCTCGTTACATAACCCCATTGTTGGTGCCAGGAATCCTGATTGGATATTAATTCCTTGATTTCCATGAGTAAAGGTGTGAATTGTTGTCAATTAACTGGGGTAGAGATGTTAAAATGGCATTATATGACCATACTTCTTTTGCACCCTTGTAAGTATGCTTGCTTTGTATATAAAAAAACTGAATTGTAATGTGTTCATATTATATATTCAATTGCCCCCTGCCCTGATCAACACAAACTAATATATTTGAAGCAAAGCTTTATTTTTTTAAGTATATACTTGTCATAACTGGATCTGTGTGCTCTTCTTTGCTATACAGTAAGATTGGGATGGGGACAATGTATAAAGAGATGGGGAGCAGTGTGTACAGGGAGGGGGGCATTGTGTACAGGGAGGGGACAATGTGTACAGGGAGGGGGCAGTGTGTACAGGGAGGGGGGCATTGTGTACAGGGAGGGGACAATGTGTACAGGGAGGGGGGCAGTGTGTACAGGGAGGGGGGCAGTGTGTACAGGGAGGGGGACAATGTATACAGAGATGGGGAGCAGTGTGTACAGGGAGGGGAGCAGTGTGTACAGGGAAGGGGTAGTGTGTACAGGAAGGGGACAATGTGTACAGGGAGGGGGGCAGTGTGTACAGGGAGGGGGGCAGTGTGTACAGGGAGGGGGACAATGTATACAGAGATGGGGAGCAGTGTGTACAGGGAGGGGGGCAGTGTGTACAGGGAAGGGGTAGTGTGTACAGGGAGGGGACAATTTATACAGAGATGGGGAGCAATGTGTACAGGATGGGGGGTAGTGTGTACAGGGGGGGGCAGTGTGTACAAGGAGGGGGGCAATGTGTACAGGGAGGGGATCAGTGTGTACAGGGAGGGGGTAGTGTGTACAGGGAGGGAGGGCAGTGTGTACAGGGAGGGGGGCAGTGTGTACAGGGAAGGCACAATTTATACAGAGATGGGGAGCAATGTGTACAGGGAAGGGGGCAATGTGTACAGGGAGGGGGGTAGTGTGTACAGGGAGGGGAGCAGTGTGTACAGGGAGGGAACAATTTATACAGAGATGGGGAGCAATGTGTACAGGGAGGGGGGTAGTGTGTACAGGGAGGGGAGCAGTGTGTACAGGGAGGGGGGCAGTGTGTACAGAGAGGGGATCAGTGTGTATAGGGAGGGGACAATGTATACAGAGATGGGGAGCAGTGTGTACAGGGAGGGGGGCAGTGTGTACAGGGAGGGGATCAGTGTGTACAGGGAGGGGACAATTTATACAGAGATGGGGAGCAATGTGTACAGGATGGGGGGTAGTGTGTACAGGGGGGGGCAGTGTGTACAAGGAGGGGGGCAATGTGTACAGGGAGGGGATCAGTGTGTACAGGGAGGGGGACAATGTATACAGAGATGGGGAGCAGTGTGTACAGGGAGGGGGGCAGTGTGGCAGGCGCAGCACCCTTTGGTGCCTAGTGCGCTGTGGCATTAGAAAAATTATGCAATTGCTGTTTCTTTGTTTGATTAGACTGACTTTACTCTGTAATTCCTCCAATGCCGCTCTATGGATGCAGTAGGTTTAAAGAGCACACCGAATACTTTAGTTAACTTCTTTAATAACTTCAATCTTCTTCATATAACACTGCTTACAATGGCTTGTTTCTTTCATATTACAATGGTTTAATTTGTATTACATTGGGTTGATTCGATAGCTTATCTCGATAGGTTCAATAGATTTGATAAATTCGTTCTGTATATTTCGATAGATTGATAAATTCACTTGGATTTATAAATTCGATTATGATTACTCTACAGTGACTTGATTCGTAAGTTCGTAAATTCGTAAATTCAGTGGAACTACAAGTAAACACATACAACAGTTTTTACATACAGATCTATAAAAAAAAAAAAAAAAAACTTTTTGGTGATGCAATAAATCCCACATTAAATTCAAAATCCTAAATATACCAAATAATCTAATATAATATAGATACACCAAATCAAAATAGTCCAATGTGAACTCCTAAATTATGTCCAAAAATTGTCCAAAATAAGTCCAATATAGTGTCCTAATTTCAATCTTTTTCCTCCAATCTGTGAAAATTATTCCTCCAAACACGTACCTCGAGAAATAAAAATAAACAATCTAGTGCAATTCAATTAATTAAAGAAAATCACCCCGTGAAACTCCACACTTCACTGCAAAAAATATATCAATTTGTGAGAAAAAAAAAAAAAAAATATATATATATATTTAAATTCAATTATACCAATCTTATTTTATAATAGTGCAAAACCACATCAATCAAAAGTGTGCGCACTCTGTGATCACTGCTGCACAGTGAATTCCTTCAACCACCACACAATAGTACCAAATACTATTACCCTCTGTGTATGTAATTAAAGCTCTACCAACATTATGGATCAGTAATCCTCCAAAGATCTTCTTTTAGAATATTTCCAGGTCCTCAGAGAAATAAATGGTCTTAGGAGCAATATTCAAAACATAGGGATAACATTTATTAGTAACTCACACTTAAGAATTGGATTATCAGCTCCAACCATGGTTTCTGTCCGCTTAAACAAACATTTCCTCCACCATGTGTATTGATAGCCTAAAAAATGGCCGCGGCGACACTTCCGGTCTGCGTACGTGCGTCCTGACGTCACTCCTTTAACGCGTTTCGTCACTTCCGGACTTCATTTTTTCCGGACTTTTTTTTTTTTTTTTTTTTCTCACAAATTGATATATTTTTTGCAGTGAAGTGTGGAGTTTCACGGGGTGATTTTCTTTAATTAATTGAATTGCACTAGATTGTTTATTTTTATTTCTCGAGGTACGTGTTTGGAGGAATAATTTTCACAGATTGGAGGAAAAAGATTGAAATTAGGACACTATATTGGACTTATTTTGGACAATTTTTGGACATAATTTAGGAGTTCACATTGGACTATTTTGATTTGGTGTATCTATATTATATTAGATTATTTGGTATATTTAGGATTTTGAATTTAATGTGGGATTTATTGCATCACCAAAAAGTTTTTTTTTTTTTTTTTTTTTATATATTTAACACTTTCTAGGGTGGAAAGTATTGACTTTTTGAGGGTATAAGGAGGATATATATGTAATTAATTATTTACATACAGATCTACCTGCATTACTAAACAATAGAGGAACACACAAGTGCATTAAATACCTATTTGGCCTTCTCTGCTTCCATAAAGCTTTTCTGATTTGAACTGTCTGTTTCCTCTTCTGTCTGGTGAGCATGTGTCTCTAGAAAATCCTAGCAGGGAGTTTTACACAGGCATAAATGTGAAACTGGCTGGGATTGGTTAAGGCTCTGTACAGTATGAGGCTGTCTGTGATTGGCTCATCTTTAACTAACTCTTAAAGGCATATTTTCCTTTTCTGCTTCTGCTAACAAAATGAATATATAAATGTCATATAACAATCAAAGACATAAATTACAGCAATGATTTTGCTTTTGGCTTTAACATATGCACATATATACTATACTGAGGTTATTGGCAGGTTTGGTATACACATATATGTGAACCATATTAACAACCTAGGACTGATCTTAGCTGGCCAGCTACACTCCCACCAAAATTACCTATAATTCTATGTTCTCAGTAATAGGATTCGAACATGAATTTGAGGAATTTTCCATCAGTTTCTCAACTCTCAAGTGTCTTTGTTACTCTCAAGCAGAACAACTAACTTTTGTATTGGATGTTCCAACTTGAGTGGAGTTGTGAGACGTTTTCCCTTTTTGTCCAGTTTTGAGTCTCCCATTTGTAACAAAACTCTTCTTACTAGTCCTTCTTCATCCTTTCGAGCTTCTAGGACTTTGGCCAATTTCCATTGACTTCTAGGTAAGTCGTCTTCCTTTACTAACACTATGTCATCAACATGAACATTTCTTCTAGGCGTTTGCCATTTACTTCTTAGTATGAGATGAGCTAAGTACTCCTTGCTCCATCTATTCCAAAACTGCTCTGATAGATATTGAACTCTTCGCCATCTTTTCCTTGCGTATAAATCCTCTTTGGTGAAGTTGCCAGGCAGTGGCTGTATGTAATCAGCTTTAAGGTGAAGTAGATGGTTGGGCGTTAGAGGTTCCAAGCTTGGGTCGTTGATGTTGTTGACTGTAAGTGGACGACTGTTAACAATAGACATTACTTCATAGAATAGTGTCCTAAGTGAAGCATCATCTAATCTTCCGGCGTTCTTTTTCAGAACTGAACTTAGTACGTTTCTTACAGTTCTGATTTGCCTCTCCCAGACTCCGCCTGTATGGCTTGCATGTGGAGCATTCATGTGAAAATCACACTGTTTCTCTAACAAGTACTCAGTAACCTTTTCTTTATCAATCTCTCTTAGAGCCTTGTTCAATTCGTTCTTTGCTCCAACAAAATTAGATCCTTGGTCAGATCTAAGTTCTCTGACAGTACCTCTAATGGCTATGAAACATCTTAAGGCGTTGATAAAGGCGTCGGTTGACATATCTTCCAACATTTCCAGATGAATTGCTCTGGAGCTTAGACAAGTAAATATCAGTCCATATCTCTTGTACTCTTTGCGGTTTTGTTTGGTGATAAATGGGCCAAAGCAATCCATTCCGCTATAAAGAAATGGTGGTGATGGGTTTACACGATCAGCTGGTAGATCAGCCATTCTTTGTTCTTCTGTAGGTCTACGTGTCTTTCTACAGATTACACATTTACTTATGTACTTCGCTATAACTTTGCTTCCTTTCACTATCCAGTAACCACCTTCTCTCAAACAGCTTTGTGTAAAGCTTCTTCCTTGATGCAAGGATTTGTTGTGGTAGTGATTGATAATCAATCTTGTGAAGGTAGAATTTTTGGGTAGAATTGCTGGATGCTTAACTCTGTTAGGTAGCGGCGCATTTTCCAGCCTCCCTCCCACCTTCAGTATACCATCCTGCAGAATAAGATTAAGCTTGTACAATGGGTGGTTGTTTGGAAGTCTCTTAGGTTCTTGACTAAGTCTCTTCAATTCTTCACTATAGAATCTTTGATGAATGAGTCTTATAACCGTTTCTTCAGCTTTCACTCTTTCCTCTGCATTCAACGATTCTTTCTTTCTGATTCCTTTTGCTAAGCGTTGAATTCGAGCTACAATGTTTATGACTGTATTCCACTTTGAACATCTGGCTAGTCGTTCAAGTATGTCATCTTGACACTTGGCAGCAGTGCTCAATGTTTGAACTACCTTTACTTCTGGATCACCCATAGACAGTTCTGTATAACCTTCTCTGGGTATGATTTCCCTTTCCCAAAGGAACTCTGGACCGGTGAACCAGTTTGAATTCTTCAATTCTGTTACATTTAGGCCTCTTGAATCATGATCTGCCGGGTTTTGCTTTGTGTCAACATAGTGCCAATGTTCTGGATTCGTTGCTTTTCGAATTTTTTGAACTCTGTTAGCAACAAAAGTGTGGAATCTTCGAGCTTCATTGTTTATGTAACCTAGGACAACTTGTGAGTCTGTCCAAAAATGCTCTTCATCTATTTTCAATTCCAATTCTTCTTCCAGAAACTGACTTACTGATGCTGAAACGACGGCTGCCGTTAGTTCGAGTCTTGGTATTGTCTGAATATTGTTGGGTGAGACTCTGGCCTTTCCAATAACTAGGGCACAGTGTATCTTTTCTTCTCCTATTACTCTGATGTAGAAGCACTGACCATAACCATGACTACTGGCATCTGAAAAGTGATGAAGTTCTATTTTCTTGTACTTTCCGAAATCAGGAGGTACAAAACATCTGGGTATCCGAATTTCTTTCAAATTTTGCAAGTCTCTTATCCAACTCTCCCACCTTGGCCTCAAGCCTGCAGGTATGGGTTCATCCCATCCCAACGTCTGTCTGCATAATTCTTGCAGTATTTCTTTTGCTCTGAGGATTACTGGTGCCAAGAATCCCAATGGATCATATATTGAGGCTACTGTGGAAAGAATGGTACGTCTAGTTGGAACTTTCTCTTCCATGGATATTTCAAAGAAAAAATTGTCGTTTTCTACATTCCATCCCAATCCGAGTACATTCTGAACTGGAAGAGGATCATAGTTAAGATCCACATTCTTTATTGTTGATGCACGTTCGGAGTCACTGATGGATTCTAGTACCTCTCTGTCGTTTGAGATGAATTTGTGAAGATGCAGGTTTGCCATTGCGCATAACTCTTGGCTCTCTCTCACCAACTGAATTGCCGATTCTGAGGATTCTAGGCTTATAAGACCATCATCTACATAAAAGTTTTTCTTCAAAAAATTTGCTGCTGATGGACAATCCTTTTCATTCTGATTGGCCAGATACTTCATACCATAATTAGCACAACCTGGGGATGGTGCTGCTCCAAACAAGTGTACTTTCATCCTGTATTCTGCTGGCTCTGTATCTGTATCTCCATCTTCACACCATAGGAACCTCAGGAAGTCTCTATCTTCTACCTTCACATGAAATTGGTGGAACATCTTTTCAATGTCGCACATGACTGCTATGGGATACTTTCTGAATCTACAGAGTACTCCAGGTACAGTGTTTGTAAGATCTGGTCCCTTTAGTAGATGATCGTTCAATGCAACATCATTGTACCTTGCTGAGCAATCAAAAACTACTCTGATCTTATCTGGTTTCTTTGGGTGATAGACACCTTGATGTGGGATGTACCACACTTCTCCATTTTTAGGCTGACCATCAACTTTCTCTGCGTGCCCTTCTTTGAGGATTTCTTTCATGAATTTCAAATAATCGTCTTTCAATTTGGGATCTCTTCCCATCCTTTTCTTTAAGCTTTTCTATCTTGCCACGGCAAGATCTCTGTTATTTGGCAGATGAGGTCGTTCTCTAAAAGGTAGGGGCATTTCAAGATAACCGTGTTGATTTTGCTTAATATTATCTTCTAGAACTTGTACAAACTTTATGTCCTCTTGGGAGACACTCTTTTCATTAGAACTTACGTCTGCAAAGTCGGATTCTAGGATTTTGAGTACTTTCGCTGGACTTACAGTTGGTAACTCTTGGACAGATATTCTATGACACAATCCTGTCACCTGTCCTGAGTCTGCAATCTGTCGTTTTCCTCCAACAACACCCCATCCTAGATCAGTCTGGACTGCGTAGGGTTCACCCTTTCCTCCTGCGATTATCTTCCGTGGCACCAACGCCTCGGGACAGTCGTAGCCTATCAACAGTCCAACACCAAATTCCTTCAGCGGGGACATTTCATGACATATGACAGATAGGTGTTCCCATTTGTTGGCTGTTTCACAGGTAGGTATGCGATCTCGATCCAGAGGTATGTCGTCTTTTGTATAAGCTGGAGGTAGATCTAATATGCAGTTTGAGTGGAGTCCTCTAACTCTCAGTCCTTTGACTCTTTGACTGTTCACCAATGTGTCTCTTCCTGTCATTGTGGTGAGTTTGAGTTTCACTGGTTCTGTGACCACTTGTAATTTCTTGCAGATTTCTTGATCAATGAAGGTGACGTCACTCTGGGCATCCAGTAGCGCATAGGCGTATACCTTCTTGTTCTTCCTTTTAGGATTTGAAATACACACTGGTACAACCATTGACGTGCCATTGATTTCTCTTTCTCTCACTCTGCAAGAGAATACTGTCGCTTTATTTTCTTCCTCAGTGTCCTTGGGCATTAAGGATTTCTCTTTCTTTGGACGTTCTTCATGTAGTGGTGTAGGATGACGTCCTTTACAAACGCTGCAAGTGGCCTTTTTCTTGCATTCTTTAGTAATATGGCCTTTTCTTAAACATCCAAAACACAGCTGATTATCAAACACAAACTTCTTTTCATCTGGAGACCTTTCCTTCAATTGCTGTCACTTATGTATGGAGTGATTCTCTTCACAGACCATACACTTGAAGGTAGGCTGAAGACTTGTTGGTTCTGACTCTTTACTGATCCCAGTAATGACGTTGAACTTGCTCTCATGGGCATCTGGACCTTTAGTAGCTGTGTTGGTTGCAAAGCTAGTTGCTCCTGCACGTCTTATCTCTCTTGTAGGCCTTTCTTCTAAGGGTTTTAAGACATAAGATGCTGTTACTGGATTACACGCTATTCGTGCTTCCTCATTGACAAATTCAGAGAACTCTTTGAAACTTGGGAAGTTTTTGCCTTGATCTAACTGTTTAGTCACATAGCGATTCCATCCAGAAGCCACTTGTTCTGGTAGCTTGGCTAGCATCCTGTGGTTTTCTAGATAGTCGTTCAATACTTCTAGTCCTTGAACATGTGGGATAGCATTGCTGCATGCTTGCAGGAAGTCGCTATACTCTTGGAGCTTGAAGTGTTCTTTAGGACCTATTTTGGGCCAGTTTATCTACTTCTCTCTGAAAGCTCTTTGCACTAAGAAGGGATGACCATATCTTGCATTAAATTTTTCCCAAGCTTGCTTGTAGGCTTCTTCATCTTTCCTATAGAAGTTACCTTCAAGAACCTTTTTTGCTTCTCTGCCAGTATACCGCTGGAGGTAGAATAACTTGTCCACTGGACGGGAGCAATTATGTTCAATGATCATTTCAAAACGTGCCTTCCATGCTATAAACTTCAGTACGTCTCCGGAGAATATAGTAGGTTCCGGAACAGGAAGTCTAGTGAGAAAGCTTCTCTGAGGTTTCGCCGGGTCAGCAGTTGCAACATTCTCGTGACCACTGCCATGACATATGAGAGTTGAATTATCCGGTTCTCTTTTTCCACTTTGTTCTGAATCAGGTGAGTCTCTCTTCTTTTCTCTCTGAGCAGGGATGGAAGGACTATGACTTATTTCTTTACTACATGCTGGAGATTTCCTTCCATTTTCCTGGGCGTAAGGAAGAACGTAGGAGTCAGCTTCTCCACTTAGCACTGATTTGGATCTATGACTACCCCGATTCATATCCTCTTCGTGCACTCTGAGTCTGGCTTCTATAATCTTAACTTCCTTCTGCCTTTCCAGACTTTTCATTTCAGCTTCCATTTTATGGCGCTGAGCCTCCATTTCGGCTTCCATTTTATGGCGCTGAGCCTCCATTTCGGCTTCCATTTCATGGCGCTGAGCATCCATTTTATGGTGCTGAGCTTCCATTTCCTGGCGCTGAGCCTCAATGGCAGATTCCATCTCTACTTCTGCTCTTTTGGCAGCGAGTTGTTCAGCTAATTCCTTTCTTTTGGCTGACGTACTTGAGAACTCTGTTATGTGGCTGGCGCTTCTGCTAGTGATGGAAGTCACACTTGAGATTGTGGTTCCTCCTAAGGACCTAGCATAGTCTTTCATGAAGAGCTCATTCATTCCCTTTCGTGCCTTGACTTCATCATAATTTGCTGCAGATGATAGTTCTCTCATAAGCTTCACTAAATCCCTAGTGACTGCGGTACATGTATCCATGTTCCTTACAATATCCTGGGAGGGTGTCAAGGACGACCGCAAATTGACATATGCTGTCAAAAGCTCTGACTCAGAATCTTCTACTGTCTCTATCATTTCACTCAAATTCTCCTTTATGCTTTCTTGTTTTAGCTTTCTGCGAATGTCTATAATGTATACTTTCCACCTCTCATACATCCGGGCGAACCTTTTTTCTTTCAGTGCTGCCTCTTGCTCCAAATTTTGTAGCACCTTTTGGGTCGGTTTTCTGTCCCGTGATGAACGTCTTAGTTCACCTGTTTCAGCTATATTTGTTTGGGGCGAGACTACCGTTACATTGCACCTTTCAGATTCAGACAGGTTCTCTTGCTCTTCACCTTCTACCATATCTATCATTGCATCCGCTAACAGTGGGGTGGCAATGCTAGGCTCAGCCATTTCTGAATGCTATAACAATTAATATGAATAATAAGGACCTGTCACTTTAAATGCAATACTACCAAATGCAAGAATAAATGACTTTCACTTTACATGTAATAGCACCAAAACACAGGCAATAAAATTACTTTCACTTTAAATACTTCAGAGTCATATACTATAACTGTCTCTTTTTATTAAAAGTCTGTATTCTCTTGAGCACAAAAATGTCTCTTGCAGAAACCTATGTGCATAAGTGAGTAATAAAGGAAAGCTCTGACCTTAATTGGAAAGCAGGATACCGTGATCTGAAGGTTGCAGAAACAAATGTCAGTTTTCTTGATGCGGTGACTTGCGATGCTCTGCGGTGACTTGCAATGCTGTGCGGTGACTATACGATGCTCTGCTGTGACTTGCGATGCTCTGCGTTGACTTTGCGATGCTCTGCGGTGACTATACGATGCTCTGCGGTGACTTGCGATGCTCTGCGTGAACTCTCTGAATGCAACATGTGGTCTCTTGATGGATAGCAGTGCGGGCACTCTAGCTCTGGACTCTGGCCCTCCCCCCATGCATCTCTTTCTCTCTCTAGGGGTGCAGGAGGTTTGGCGCTCTTTCTCTGACTGTCTTGCCTTTGCCGTTATGCCACTTTAAGAGTCGGCTGCAGTCTGACTAATGCGCACATGCTATGGCCTGTACTGTTGTTCCGCTGAGGTGTCTCCGCGTGGCGGTATATGCTGGCGCTCTGTTTCTCTAGTGTACTCTTTACTGTGCAAGTTGAGGAGCGCTGTTGCTTGACCTCTGAGGGTAATAGTTCCACTGTGGCAGGCGCAGCACCCTTTGGTGCCTAGTGCGCTGTGGCATTAGAAAAATTATGCAATTGCTGTTTCTTTGTTTGATTAGACTGACTTTACTCTGTAATTCCTCCAATGCCGCTCTATGGATGCAGTAGGTTTAAAGGGCACACCGAATACTTTAGTTAACTTCTTTAATAACTTCAATCTTCTTCATAAAACTGCTTACAATGGCTTGTTTCTTTCATATTACAATGGTTTAATTCGTATTACATTGGGTTGATTCGATAGCTTATCTCGATAGGTTCAATAGATTTGATAAATTCGTTCTGTATATTTTGATAGATTGATAAATTCACTTGGATTTATAAATTCGATTATGATTACTCTACAGTGACTTGATTCGTAAGTTCATAAATTCGGTGGAACTACAAGTAAACACATACAACAGTTTTTACATACAGATCTACCTGCATTACTAAACAATAGAGGAACACACAAGTGCATTAAATACCTATTTGGCCTTCTCTGCTTCCATAAAGCTTTTCTGATTTGAACTGTCTGTTTCCTCTTCTGTCTGGTGAGCATGTGTCTCTAGAAAATCCTAGCAGGGAGTTTTACACAGGCATAAATGTGAAACTGGCTGGGATTGGTTAAGGCTCTGTACAGTATGAGGCTGTCTGTGATTGGCTCATCTTTAACTAACTCTTAAAGGCATATTTTCCTTTTCTGCTTCTGCTAACAAAATGAATATATAAATGTCATATAACAATCAAAGACATAAATTACAGCAATGATTTTGCTTTTGGCTTTAACATATGCACATATATACTATACTGAGGTTATTGGCAGGTTTGGTATACACATATATGTGAACCATATTAACAACCTAGGACTGATCTTAGCTGGCCAGCTACACTCCCACCAAAATTACCTATAATTCTATGTTCTCAGTAATAGGATTCGAACATGAATTTGAGGAATTTTCCATCAGTTTCTCAACTCTCAAGTGTCTTTGTTACTCTCAAGCAGAACAACTAACTTTTGTATTGGATGTTCCAACTTGAGTGGAGTTGTGAGACGTTTTCCCTTTTTGTCCAGTTTTGAGTCTCCCATTTGTAACAAAACTCTTCTTACTAGTCCTTCTTCATCCTTTCGAGCTTCTAGGACTTTGGCCAATTTCCATTGACTTCTAGGTAAGTCGTCTTCCTTTACTAACACTATGTCATCAACATGAACATTTCTTCTAGGCGTTTGCCATTTACTTCTTAGTATGAGATGAGCTAAGTACTCCTTGCTCCATCTATTCCAAAACTGCTCTGATAGATATTGAACTCTTCGCCATCTTTTCCTTGCGTATAAATCCTCTTTGGTGAAGTTGCCAGGCGGTGGCTGTATGTAATCAGCTTTAAGGTGAAGTAGATGGTTGGGCGTTAGAGGTTCCAAGCTTGGGTCGTTGATGTTGTTGACTGTAAGTGGACGACTGTTAACAATAGACATTACTTCATAGAATAGTGTCCTAAGTGAAGCATCATCTAATCTTCCGGCGTTCTTTTTCAGAACTGAACTTAGTACGTTTCTTACAGTTCTGATTTGCCTCTCCCAGACTCCGCCTGTATGGCTTGCATGTGGAGCATTCATGTGAAAATCACACTGTTTCTCTAACAAGTACTCAGTAACCTTTTCTTTATCAATCTCTCTTAGAGCCTTGTTCAATTCGTTCTTTGCTCCAACAAAATTAGATCCTTGGTCAGATCTAAGTTCTCTGACAGTACCTCTAATGGCTATGAAACATCTTAAGGCGTTGATAAAGGCGTCGGTTGACATATCTTCCAACATTTCCAGATGAATTGCTCTGGAGCTTAGACAAGTAAATATCAGTCCATATCTCTTGTACTCTTTGCGGTTTTGTTTGGTGATAAATGGGCCAAAGCAATCCATTCCGCTATAAAGAAATGGTGGTGATGGGTTTACACGATCAGCTGGTAGATCAGCCATTCTTTGTTCTTCTGTAGGTCTACGTGTCTTTCTACAGATTACACATTTACTTATGTACTTCGCTATAACTTTGCTTCCTTTCACTATCCAGTAACCACCTTCTCTCAAACAGCTTTGTGTAAAGCTTCTTCCTTGATGCAAGGATTTGTTGTGGTAGTGATTGATAATCAATCTTGTGAAGGTAGAATTTTTGGGTAGAATTGCTGGATGCTTAACTCTGTTAGGTAGCGACGCATTTTCCAGCCTCCCTCCCACCTTCAGTATACCATCCTGCAGAATAAGATTAAGCTTGTACAATGGGTGGTTGTTTGGAAGTCTCTTAGGTTCTTGACTAAGTCTCTTCAATTCTTCACTATAGAATCTTTGATGAATGAGTCTTATAACCGTTTCTTCAGCTTTCACTCTTTCCTCTGCATTCAACGATTCTTTCTTTCTGATTCCTTTTGCTAAGCGTTGAATTCGAGCTACAATGTTTATGACTGTATTCCACTTTGAACATCTGGCTAGTCGTTCAAGTATGTCATCTTGACACTTGGCAGCAGTGCTCAATGTTTGAACTACCTTTACTTCTGGATCACCCATAGACAGTTCTGTATAACCTTCTCTGGGTATGATTTCCCTTTCCCAAAGGAACTCTGGACCGGTGAACCAGTTTGAATTCTTCAATTCTGTTACATTTAGGCCTCTTGAATCATGATCTGCCGGGTTTTGCTTTGTGTCAACATAGTGCCAATGTTCTGGATTCGTTGCTTTTCAAATTTTTTGAACTCTGTTAGCAACAAAAGTGTGGAATCTTCGAGCTTCATTGTTTATGTAACCTAGGACAACTTGTGAGTCTGTCCAAAAATGCTCTTCATCTATTTTCAATTCCAATTCTTCTTCCAGAAACTGACTTACTGATGCTGAAACGACGGCTGCTGTTAGTTCGAGTCTTGGTATTGTCTGAATATTGTTGGGTGAGACTCTGGCCTTTCCAATAACTAGGGCACAGTGTATCTTTTCTTCTCCTATTACTCTGATGTAGAAGCACTGACCATAACCATGACTACTGGCATCTGAAAAGTGATGAAGTTCTATTTTCTTGTACTTTCCGAAATCAGGAGGTACAAAACATCTGGGTATCCGAATTTCTTTCAAATTTTGCAAGTCTCTTATCCAACTCTCCCACCTTGGCCTCAAGCCTGCAGGTATGGGTTCATCCCATCCCAACGTCTGTCTGCATAATTCTTGCAGTATTTCTTTTGCTCTGAGGATTACTGGTGCCAAGAATCCCAATGGATCATATATTGAGGCTACTGTGGAAAGAATGGTACGTCTAGTTGGAACTTTCTCTTCCATGGATATTTCAAAGAAAAAATTGTCGTTTTCTACATTCCATCCCAATCCGAGTACATTCTGAACTGGAAGAGGATCATAGTTAAGATCCACATTCTTTATTGTTGATGCACGTTCGGAGTCACTGATGGATTCTAGTACCTCTCTGTCGTTTGAGATGAATTTGTGAAGATGCAGGTTTGCCATTGCGCATAACTCTTGGCTCTCTCTCACCAACTGAATTGCCGATTCTGAGGATTCTAGGCTTATAAGACCATCATCTACATAAAAGTTTTTCTTCAAAAAATTTGCTGCTGATGGACAATCCTTTTCATTCTGATTGGCCAGATACTTCATACCATAATTAGCACAACCTGGGGATGGTGCTGCTCCAAACAAGTGTACTTTCATCCTGTATTCTGCTGGCTCTGTATCTGTATCTCCATCTTCACACCATAGGAACCTCAGGAAGTCTCTATCTTCTACCTTCACATGAAATTGGTGGAACATCTTTTCAATGTCGCACATGACTGCTATGGGATACTTTCTGAATCTACAGAGTACTCCAGGTACAGTGTTTGTAAGATCTGGTCCCTTTAGTAGATGATCGTTCAATGCAACATCATTGTACCTTGCTGAGCAATCAAAAACTACTCTGATCTTATCTGGTTTCTTTGGGTGATAGACACCTTGATGTGGGATGTACCACACTTCTCCATTTTTAGGCTGACCATCAACTTTCTCTGCGTGCCCTTCTTTGAGGATTTCTTTCATGAATTTCAAATAATCGTCTTTCAATTTGGGATCTCTTCCCATCCTTTTCTTTAAGCTTTTCTATCTTGCCACGGCAAGATCTCTGTTATTTGGCAGATGAGGTCGTTCTCTAAAAGGTAGGGGCATTTCAAGATAACCGTGTTGATTTTGCTTAATATTATCTTCTAGAACTTGTACAAACTTTATGTCCTCTTGGGAGACACTCTTTTCATTAGAACTTACGTCTGCAAAGTCGGATTCTAGGATTTTGAGTACTTTCGCTGGACTTACAGTTGGTAACTCTTGGACAGATATTCTATGACACAATCCTGTCACCTGTCCTGAGTCTGCAATCTGTCGTTTTCCTCCAACAACACCCCATCCTAGATCAGTCTGGACTGCGTAGGGTTCACCCTTTCCTCCTGCGATTATCTTCCGTGGCACCAACGCCTCGGGACAGTCGTAGCCTATCAACAGTCCAACACCAAATTCCTTCAGCGGGGACATTTCATGACATATGACAGATAGGTGTTCCCATTTGTTGGCTGTTTCACAGGTAGGTATGCGATCTCGATCCAGAGGTATGTCGTCTTTTGTATAAGCTGGAGGTAGATCTAATATGCAGTTTGAGTGGAGTCCTCTAACTCTCAGTCCTTTGACTCTTTGACTGTTCACCAATGTGTCTCTTCCTGTCATTGTGGTGAGTTTGAGTTTCACTGGTTCTGTGACCACTTGTAATTTCTTGCAGATTTCTTGATCAATGAAGGTGACGTCACTCTGGGCATCCAGTAGCGCATAGGCGTATACCTTCTTGTTCTTCCTTTTAGGATTTGAAATACACACTGGTACAACCATTGACGTGCCATTGATTTCTCTTTCTCTCACTCTGCAAGAGAATACTGTCGCTTTATTTTCTTCCTCAGTGTCCTTGGGCATTAAGGATTTCTCTTTCTTTGGACGTTCTTCATGTAGTGGTGTAGGATGACGTCCTTTACAAACGCTGCAAGTGGCCTTTTTCTTGCATTCTTTAGTAATATGGCCTTTTCTTAAACATCCAAAACACAGCTGATTATCAAACACAAACTTCTTTTCATCTGGAGACCTTTCCTTCAATTGCTGTCACTTATGTATGGAGTGATTCTCTTCACAGACCATACACTTGAAGGTAGGCTGAAGACTTGTTGGTTCTGACTCTTTACTGATCCCAGTAATGACGTTGAACTTGCTCTCATGGGCATCTGGACCTTTAGTAGCTGTGTTGGTTGCAAAGCTAGTTGCTCCTGCACGTCTTATCTCTCTTGTAGGCCTTTCTTCTAAGGGTTTTAAGACATAAGATGCTGTTACTGGATTACACGCTATTCGTGCTTCCTCATTGACAAATTCAGAGAACTCTTTGAAACTTGGGAAGTTTTTGCCTTGATCTAACTGTTTAGTCACATAGCGATTCCATCCAGAAGCCACTTGTTCTGGTAGCTTGGCTAGCATCCTGTGGTTTTCTAGATAGTCGTTCAATACTTCTAGTCCTTGAACATGTGGGATAGCATTGCTGCATGCTTGCAGGAAGTCGCTATACTCTTGGAGCTTGAAGTGTTCTTTAGGACCTATTTTGGGCCAGTTTATCTACTTCTCTCTGAAAGCTCTTTGCACTAAGAAGGGATGACCATATCTTGCA
This sequence comes from Staurois parvus, assembly GCF_062004578.1. Lineage (NCBI taxonomy): Eukaryota > Metazoa > Chordata > Amphibia > Anura > Ranidae > Staurois > Staurois parvus. The sequence continues at coordinate 570,532 of NW_028318964.1, forward strand.
TTAAATTTTTCCCAAGCTTGCTTGTAGGCTTCTTCATCTTTCCTATAGAAGTTACCTTCAAGAACCTTTTTTGCTTCTCTGCCAGTATACCGCTGGAGGTAGAATAACTTGTCCACTGGACGGGAGCAATTATGTTCAATGATCATTTCAAAACGTGCCTTCCATGCTATAAACTTCAGTACGTCTCCGGAGAATATAGTAGGTTCCGGAACAGGAAGTCTAGTGAGAAAGCTTCTCTGAGGTTTCGCCGGGTCAGCAGTTGCAACATTCTCGTGACCACTGCCATGACATATGAGAGTTGAATTATCCGGTTCTCTTTTTCCACTTTGTTCTGAATCAGGTGAGTCTCTCTTCTTTTCTCTCTGAGCAGGGATGGAAGGACTATGACTTATTTCTTTACTACATGCTGGAGATTTCCTTCCATTTTCCTGGGCGTAAGGAAGAACGTAGGAGTCAGCTTCTCCACTTAGCACTGATTTGGATCTATGACTACCCCGATTCATATCCTCTTCGTGCACTCTGAGTCTGGCTTCTATAATCTTAACTTCCTTCTGCCTTTCCAGACTTTTCATTTCAGCTTCCATTTTATGGCGCTGAGCCTCCATTTCGGCTTCCATTTTATGGCGCTGAGCCTCCATTTCGGCTTCCATTTCATGGCGCTGAGCATCCATTTTATGGTGCTGAGCTTCCATTTCCTGGCGCTGAGCCTCAATGGCAGATTCCATCTCTACTTCTGCTCTTTTGGCAGCGAGTTGTTCAGCTAATTCCTTTCTTTTGGCTGACGTACTTGAGAACTCTGTTATGTGGCTGGCGCTTCTGCTAGTGATGGAAGTCACACTTGAGATTGTGGTTCCTCCTAAGGACCTAGCATAGTCTTTCATGAAGAGCTCATTCATTCCCTTTCGTGCCTTGACTTCATCATAATTTGCTGCAGATGATAGTTCTCTCATAAGCTTCACTAAATCCCTAGTGACTGCGGTACATGTATCCATGTTCCTTACAATATCCTGGGAGGGTGTCAAGGACGACCGCAAATTGACATATGCTGTCAAAAGCTCTGACTCAGAATCTTCTACTGTCTCTATCATTTCACTCAAATTCTCCTTTATGCTTTCTTGTTTTAGCTTTCTGCGAATGTCTATAATGTATACTTTCCACCTCTCATACATCCGGGCGAACCTTTTTTCTTTCAGTGCTGCCTCTTGCTCCAAATTTTGTAGCACCTTTTGGGTCGGTTTTCTGTCCCGTGATGAACGTCTTAGTTCACCTGTTTCAGCTATATTTGTTTGGGGCGAGACTACCGTTACATTGCACCTTTCAGATTCAGACAGGTTCTCTTGCTCTTCACCTTCTACCATATCTATCATTGCATCCGCTAACAGTGGGGTGGCAATGCTAGGCTCAGCCATTTCTGAATGCTATAACAATTAATATGAATAATAAGGACCTGTCACTTTAAATGCAATACTACCAAATGCAAGAATAAATGACTTTCACTTTACATGTAATAGCACCAAAACACAGGCAATAAAATTACTTTCACTTTAAATACTTCAGAGTCATATACTATAACTGTCTCTTTTTATTAAAAGTCTGTATTCTCTTGAGCACAAAAATGTCTCTTGCAGAAACCTATGTGCATAAGTGAGTAATAAAGGAAAGCTCTGACCTTAATTGGAAAGCAGGATACCGTGATCTGAAGGTTGCAGAAACAAATGTCAGTTTTCTTGATGCGGTGACTTGCGATGCTCTGCGGTGACTTGCAATGCTGTGCGGTGACTATACGATGCTCTGCTGTGACTTGCGATGCTCTGCGTTGACTTTGCGATGCTCTGCGGTGACTATACGATGCTCTGCGGTGACTTGCGATGCTCTGCGTGAACTCTCTGAATGCAACATGTGGTCTCTTGATGGATAGCAGTGCGGGCACTCTAGCTCTGGACTCTGGCCCTCCCCCCATGCATCTCTTTCTCTCTCTAGGGGTGCAGGAGGTTTGGCGCTCTTTCTCTGACTGTCTTGCCTTTGCCGTTATGCCACTTTAAGAGTCGGCTGCAGTCTGACTAATGCGCACATGCTATGGCCTGTACTGTTGTTCCGCTGAGGTGTCTCCGCGTGGCGGTATATGCTGGCGCTCTGTTTCTCTAGTGTACTCTTTACTGTGCAAGTTGAGGAGCGCTGTTGCTTGACCTCTGAGGGTAATAGTTCCACTGTGGCAGGCGCAGCACCCTTTGGTGCCTAGTGCGCTGTGGCATTAGAAAAATTATGCAATTGCTGTTTCTTTGTTTGATTAGACTGACTTTACTCTGTAATTCCTCCAATGCCGCTCTATGGATGCAGTAGGTTTAAAGGGCACACCGAATACTTTAGTTAACTTCTTTAATAACTTCAATCTTCTTCATAAAACTGCTTACAATGGCTTGTTTCTTTCATATTACAATGGTTTAATTCGTATTACATTGGGTTGATTCGATAGCTTATCTCGATAGGTTCAATAGATTTGATAAATTCGTTCTGTATATTGTCTTGGAAATTCGCTTTAACGAATTTCTCCTTACCGTGAGTACTCGCAGTTGGATGTGCAGAAATCCCCCATAAAGCTGTGCGAATCTCGCTTACCACGACTGCAGCCAAACTACACGATTCCTGCCCATCCAAATACTTTGGTTCTGTTGAATTTGTGGGTGATGGAGCTCCGTTACCCTAGAATGATCACACGACACTCTAAGGCTGGTTGCAATCCACATAAGGGCCGGCTTTAGGCTCAGCTCTCTGTTTTTATTAAGAATACACACATGCCCCCCACATGAATAAAGTCAATCCCTCCCACCGAACAATACAATGGGGATTGCTTATACAGAGGATGTACATTCCAATTGGAGCATAGCCTTTGCTATTATCTATCACTGGTCCTCCCCCATGAACCTTCTGAGGTCAGCAGACTTCCTCCCCTTCCCCCCTATGAGCCATCTGAGGTCATATTTCCTGTCCTACTAGCTTCTATTGGTATGTAAAATTCTCTGCACAAGCACTCCCTAAAAATATCAGTCTGTACCTGGATGGGCCCGATACGATCTTTATTAAAACACATCCATCCAAGATACAGTTTCAAGTTGGTAATGGGTTGTAAGATATGCATAAGCCTACACGTGGAGTTCACACCGCTTGCGCATTGCGTTATGAAGCCCACGTGGTACCATGCTGCTGATATGTGGATACAGGCCCACGGTCTACTGACAGCAGCATTCGCATGGAATGCCGTGGTGGTATACACGCCGGTCTATAAGCGCAGATCTGCCATCTCATCCACTACCAAGCTGAGTACTGTAATACATACATTGTACATGCGCATGGCCCAATTGCAGCCTTCAGAGCTTTAATTAAGCCACACGAGAGACATATGAATAACACGAATACATGACACATTTAAAGTTCGACCAACAATACAAAATTTCCATGACATTCCCTCCTGTTTTATCATATTCTCCTCGTGTCCCTTCTTGATCTTCTTCAGCTTGATGGGTGTAGTCTCAAACTTCAAAGAGTTCCTGTAGTTGTCCCTGAGAATAAAGCTCCACGGGGTACCTGAAACAACAAGACCCGACGCAGACTCGACGCAAACAGGCTTGATTGAAGCGATGATCCTCAAGAGCGTTGGAACCTTCACTACAGGAAGGCTCTTGCAAAAACCACAAACAGACTTGTGGTATGAATAAAGCTTGTGATCCCACGGTGGTCTGGGGAGATCCAGCAACAGATTCTCAAATTGCCCCTGCAGACGGGGCCACACAAGGCTGGTCTCGACCCAGACAGTTTTCCAAATCGCAGACACAAACCATGATGAGGCTTGAAGCTTGCTTGAAGGTCTTGGAGAATGTGGTCTTCAGAGAGATAAATTAGAGGGAAGCCAGGACGTAATCTGTAGAGAAGGTGGATGGTTGGTGAGGTCTTCCTCCGATCAGTGGTTGGAGTGGGATCCCAGGAGCGGGCATGGAGATGTGGTCGTCTGCCCGAGCTTGGTTTACACGGTCGATGAGGCAACAGGAACATCTCACCGCGGCATATAAAAGGCAGATGAAAAAGAGAAGCATCAGGATATACACTCCCACTTCCTTCAACCAAGATCCGATGGAGAACAGGAAATCTCCCAATCCTCCCAAACCCTTGAACGGATTCCAACCCTCACTAGCTATAGCTCTAGCTTTTCCCTGTAGTTCACTAACTTTGTCCATATGGGCCTGGACCTTGTCATCGGTGTCTTCTATCCAAGTACAACAATCCTCTCCGATGAACTCACAGAACCCCCCTTTGGCGGCTAAAAGATAATCGAGGGCCATCTTCTCCTGAAGCACTAAAATTCCCATCTGCCGTTGTTCTTGGGCAATTTCTCTGACAGCCTCTACGGTCTCGTTAAACATACTATCCACGATGACAGAAAAATTGTTCAGGCGCTTCATAAGTTCTATTCCCCATCCTGTCCATGAGGGGAACCAAGCCCATGCCTGGTCGCCCTCAGAGAACAGTTCCCTGCGAACTCTCCCTGCCATCCTTACCTTCTTGTGGACCATCAACTCTTCATGGTCCATCACTACATAGGATGCGGGGACTAGCTTTATGAGGGCACACGAACCTTTCGCGTTCTGGGGGAATGTTCTATAGGCTGCCGAACCACACAGAAAATAGTATGGACCTGTCAGAGCAGAGCAGGAGGAGTTCCTCGTTCGGCCTCTGGCACTGAGCAACAGTTGCACAGACTGGGGGATTGCTCCCTCAGTCTGCACATCACATCCGTCCTTCCAACACACGTGGTCTGGTCGGTCAGTGTGGTTACTCAGAAAGGAAGTCTGGTTAGTCAGATTGACAGTTATACCTCCCTCGCAGGTGGTAGTCCCAACAAACTTGTTACCTGTGCCAAAGCTGATGTTAAAGCACACCTGAGGGCTGCCTAGCTGCCCAGTTACCCATAATGGACTGACGAGGGCCCTACAGGAGCTAGAGCTAATATTGGTGCTGAAACTGATGTTACCTGCTAAAAATGTGTCATTAAGTTCTACCGATAAATGTCTACGTGGGGGCTGACCAGGGGTCCCTTGCTTTTTCATGCCGACGCGGATGTCATATAGGGCATGAACAGCGGCCATTGCGGACATGTGATGACTGGGTGGGGGCTTAGAGCATACCCAACAGTTGGTTTTGTTGGCGGTTCTGGCTAAACGTAGGTGCATTTTAAATAAAAGGTTGGGGTATCTGCCATCTTTTCCTCCGTTCACACACATGTAAGACATACAAACAAAAAGAAAAAGGAAAATGACACCCCTCATTCTCTGGTGTAGCTGAGAAGCTTCTTGCAGTGGCTTGCGTGCACCCAGTTGTCTCGTCCCTCGAGCTTGAGTGAGGTAGGTGTCGTCAGCTGGACTTGGTATGGTCCGGTGAACCGTGGCTCGAGTCCGGTTCTTTGATGTTTCTTTAGGACGACCCAATCACCTGGCTCAATAGAAAGAACACCTGTTATTGTATTTGGATCGGGGAGCGATTCGCGAACCCGATGGTGTATCTTCTGCAGCTCCCGTTGCAGAGATTGCACATAACCTGTAAGCTGTGAATGCAAAGACAACAACTGTTGAGGAAAGTACAACCCTGTTTTGGGAGGTCCCCCAAACAACACCTCGTAGGGTGACAGCCCATGTGGTTGCCGAGGGGCATTCCGGATGGAATAGAGGGCAATGGGGAGACACTCAGGCCAAGGTTTTTGGGTATCGGAAGACGTTCAACCTTACCGCTACTCTCGGGGTGATATGGGGTGTGTCGCCGCTGACTCCAGTTCCACCAAAGAAATGCAGTCGTGTCCTTTGGAAGAGAGATTAGTAGTGGACAAAGAAGACATGTTAGCAGAAGAGGTGTTAGTATTGTTAGTCGTGTTGCAAAATTCAGCACTGTCATTGTTGTCCTCCCCCCCCTTCTCATCTTCCGACACAGGAAGAAGAGAAGCTGGGTTAAGAATAGTGCATCGTTTGATAGTGAGGTTAGTAGGGGTTAGGAGGGCTTTCCCCTGAGAGGGGTACCTTGCCTTGGATGTCCTGTTTTCGCAAGACTGTTCTGGCTGCACCGGTGTCGATGAGGCAAGGGAGGGGATATTTTAATTCCTCGAGAAAAAGATGGATCTGGGCCGACACCGATTTGCCAACTTCCTATGAGGATTCATAGGAGTTACTTACCATGGTGGTCATAGGGGCGGGGGACTCATCAGGAATGAACTGCCACCGACCTTTAGGTAATTGGGGACAGCTCCTCCTCATGTGCCCCGTTTGGTGGCACTGGAAGCACCTGGGTGGGGGCCTATCCTTCCTGTGACCCAGATCCCTTGGTTTTTCGTGTGGGGTCTGGGACATAAGAACTTTGGCCTTGTCTTGTTTTCTTCTATCCATTTCCCTCTCTATTGCCGCAAGAGTGGAAAGGATAGCAGGGATAGACATCTCATTATATTCGGGTCGGGCCAGAACCAGCCTTTCCCGAATTTTAATATTGATGCCTTCCAAAAATTTGGCCCGCAACAGAATGTGCGTCGCGGTCACCTTTACCCCTTCAGTTGGAGCATCAGGTCCAACTTCCAGATCTGCATCCAGTGCCGTTTGCTTGAGACGGCGCCAGAAGCAGGCGCTTTCCTCATTAGGACCCTGGGTGAGCTTCATCATGTCCGTAGTAGAGGTAGCACCATACATTTCTGGAAGCTTTGCCTTTAGATGTGTACAGAACTCTTTGCCCCCTGAAGTCATCTCCTCATGCGTGGTTATAGAGCACCCTGCAATCACTGTACTGGCCACTTCCATGCCCACCTTTGCCCGTAGGATCTGTGCACAATCTGACCCGCTCATACCATAGCTGAACTGGTTTTGTCCAAACATTCGAACAAATCCTCTCGGATTGACTCGATAGTCCGGGAGCTCAGCCAGAATAGTGCGGATCTCTGCCGGGGTGAAGGGGACATGCCAAACTACCCGTTCCCCTAAAGTCCGTTCCCCCCGTGCATTGGGAGGACCTTCAAATTGCTGCATCCTGACTGGATAGGCCTCGGTCCGGGAAGAGTGCAAGGGCTGACCCAGCATCATCGGTGGGCTTAGATTAACCACCTCGCTTACTGCACCTTCAGGTTTGAGGTCCCTCAGATCAGGGTATAGCTGGGGGGCAGGGGTCTGATCAGTGGTTCGTAGCGCTTTGATGCAATCCGCCCTGTTTTTTAACCGGGTGTCTACTCCCCTTGATTCACAGATAGTCTGCAAATCGGTTGTTGAGAAGGCTTCATAGTTGGAAACAGAAGGAGCTGGGGTGAAGCAGGAAGAAAGGAGAGGTAGAGGTAGAGGCTGAGGCATAGAGACAGAAGACACAGAAGGTATGTCAAGAGTGACGTCACTAACAGAAGAGACAGGTGCAGTTATACTTATCTCAGCCACTGTTGGTTGTTGGGGAACCCCAGCAGACCCTGATCCTGCCTGCCTTAGTAGAGTCAGCCCTGAAAGAGCTTCTTCCACCTCTGACACTGGATCCTCCTGTTTTATTCCCTCTGGAGGCCAGGTATACATCACCTGGTTCTTCCGGACAGACACCAGTTTATGTATGCCCTGCCTCCCTAATCGGATTGACCTGTGAAGCCATAGCTGTGCGATCTCTAGTTCTGACGCCTGCATCCGTGGTCCAAATTCAGAGATGAATTTTTCCCACCTCCATGCGTCAAATGTACCTTCCCGGGGAATTTCCCATCTGGTACCCTTCGACCATTTATTCCACCTTTTGAGGGGTTCTGTAGACTTCCCCCCCAAACTCACCTTCATCAGTTGTGCAGCTGTCCTTACCCTGAAGAGGGCTGGTTCCCCCTCTCTCTTCATGGACTGACTACTGCCCATCGTGACTAGTCACTGGTATATATCCCGCGTCCGGGTACCTGTTTACCCCCTGGAGCACTCGGTGGGATCCTACCGAGAGGCCTGATTCCACCACTTTCCCAGCACAGCGTAATTTATGTGATACTTATCGATCACCCGAAGCGCATCAAGTGGCGGTCAGACTGAGAGCACACCTCCCACTCCCACAGCGCAATTTGTGTGATCCTGACCACCCGAAGTGTTTGTGGTAACCAGGACTTCCCTGGACCGCCCACTCACACAGCGTAATTTATGTGGTTCTCATCACCCACTGTGTTTGGCAGGCCACACCGCACAATGATGAAAGTGGCTTTTCTCTCCCTGCACACAGTAGCTAACACAAGTCAAAACAAAAAGAGGGGTTCTTGGATGTTACTTAGGGGTCACTGGTTGGGCAGAAACCTGCTAACTGACCTTTAGGAAATTTGTGTAAAGAAAAAAAACTTTCCTAATACACACAGAAAAACCCTTTTTCAACCTGAAAAACTGTTAAAAAGGACAAAGTGGATCCTTATGAAAAACACGGGACGTTTCACAGTAAAACAATTACACAGAGGTAAACCGAAAAACTGCGCCAAAAGTAACCTTGTTGCTGACGCAAAAATCACTCCTATCAGCACCGCTAAACGATCCACGTTATACACGCAATCTTTACTGCAACCACCTAGAACCGTTTACACAAAAAGTCTGCTGGACGTGAAACACGCGACACAGCAGCTTAAAACAAACCCGCTTTACAATAAGGAACTACTTTTAACAGGAAAAACACAAGAAAAACATAATCACTATACAAGAAATCTATGTGCAAAAACCCAGACTACACCGCGCTCATTAAATGTGGAACACGTGAAGGGAAAACTCGCTTAATACACTTTAAATTGGCTGGCAATACGCAAATTTAAAGCTAAAAGCAAACAAATGAAACTGTAAAAAATTTGGATTAAAAACACAATATGGGTCAAATGCATATAGGAAACTTCATGCACATTGCATAGAGATTACTGCACATTTGGTAGCCAACAAAATGGCCACCAAACAAAAGGAGTCCATGTGGTTTAGTCAAGAAAATGACCCCCCACAGAGGAGCACATGGCAGATACTAGAATGACCCCCCACAGAGGAGCACATGGCAGATACTAGAATGACCCCCCACAGAGGAGCACATGGCAGATACTAGAATGACCCCCCACAGAGGAGCACATGGCAGATACTAGAATGACCCCCCACAGAGGAGCACATGGCAGACTCTAGCCTCAAAATTGCCTCTTACATAAAACAGACTTTTAGACAGAACATACACTGGACAATTACACAACAATATGAAGCACACATACAACACAATTTGGGCACAATCACAGAACGGACATAAAACACCAACATATCACACTAACATGCACATGTAACAGAAAGGACCCCCTGCTGCATGCTTGCTGGGAGCAGTAGTACCACAAAACATTGTACAGATCACATACACACAGAGATCTTACAACAGTTAACAATTAACCTAAGCCTTTCAGCACTGTAATAATTACCTCACGTGGAGGGGGGTAAAGCAATCACCACAGTACCTACAGCCCACAAATACTTACCTAACACTATGCAACAACTTTTACCCACTAAAACATATACCCGTTTAATTTTTGGTTGGAAGATTTTTAAACTTGACCAAATCCAGCCAACCAAACCCACCCCCCCTGCTGCTCTCAGCAGAGACAAACCCTCGTCTTTTCACCCACAAATCAAGAGTTTAGGACAAAAAACGAGGTCCTTGTTAAGCGGTATTTCTTGTTAGCTAACAGAGAGCGAAATCAGCCACACGAACACGCAAAAAGCGATCCTCTTAATGGCAGAGAGACCTGAAATGTGCCGGCATACTTTTTGCTAGTTCATGATGGCCATTCCCCCCTCGTTCTAGGTTAGCTACGCAAGAATACGCGTTAGTATCCACCAGGCTCGCCAAACTGTCTTGGAAATTCGCTTTAACGAATTTCTCCTTACCGTGAGTACTCGCAGTTGGATGTGCAGAAATCCCCCATAAAGCTGTGCGAATCTCGCTTACCACGACTGCAGCCAAACTACACGATTCCTGCCCATCCAAATACTTTGGTTCTGTTGAATTTGTGGGTGATGGAGCTCCGTTACCCTAGAATGATCACACGACACTCTAAGGCTGGTTGCAATCCACATAAGGGCCGGCTTTAGGCTCAGCTCTCTGTTTTTATTAAGAATACACACATGCCCCCCACATGAATAAAGTCAATCCCTCCCACCGAACAATACAATGGGGATTGCTTATACAGAGGATGTACATTCCAATTGGAGCATAGCCTTTGCTATTATCTATCACTGGTCCTCCCCCATGAACCTTCTGAGGTCAGCAGACTTCCTCCCCTTCCCCCCTATGAGCCATCTGAGGTCATATTTCCTGTCCTACTAGCTTCTATTGGTATGTAAAATTCTCTGCACAAGCACTCCCTAAAAATATCAGTCTGCACCTGGATGGGCCCGATACGATCTTTATTAAAACACATCCATCCAAGATACAGTTTCAAGTTGGTAATGGGTTGTAAGATATGCATAAGCCTACACGTGGAGTTCACACCGCTTGCGCATTGCGTTATGAAGCCCACGTGGTACCATGCTGCTGATATGTGGATACAGGCCCACGGTCTACTGACAGCAGCATTCGCATGGAATGCCGTGGTGGTATACACGCCGGTCTATAAGCGCAGATCTGCCATCTCATCCACTACCAAGCTGAGTACTGTAATACATACATTGTACATGCGCATGGCCCAATTGCAGCCTTCAGAGCTTTAATTAAGCCACACGAGAGACATATGAATAACACGAATACATGACACATTTAAAGTTCGACCAACAATACAAAATTTCCATGACAATATTTTGATAGATTGATAAATTCACTTGGATTTATAAATTCGATTATGATTACTCTACAGTGACTTGATTCGTAAGTTCATAAATTCGGTGGAACTACAAGTAAACACATACAACAGTTTTTACATACAGATCTACCTGCATTACTAAACAATAGAGGAACACACAAGTGCATTAAATACCTATTTGGCCTTCTCTGCTTCCATAAAGCTTTTCTGATTTGAACTGTCTGTTTCCTCTTCTGTCTGGTGAGCATGTGTCTCTAGAAAATCCTAGCAGGGAGTTTTACACAGGCATAAATGTGAAACTGGCTGGGATTGGTTAAGGCTCTGTACAGTATGAGGCTGTCTGTGATTGGCTCATCTTTAACTAACTCTTAAAGGCATATTTTCCTTTTCTGCTTCTGCTAACACAATGAATATATAAATGTCATATAACAATCAAAGACATAAATTACAGCAATGATTTTGCTTTTGGCTTTAACATATGCACATATATACTATACTGAGGTTATTGGCAGGTTTGGTATACACATATATGTGAACCATATTAACAACCTAGGACTGATCTTAGCTGGCCAGCTACAGGCAGTGTGTACAGGGAGGGCACAATTTATACAGAGATGGGGAGTAGTGTTTACAGGGTGGGGGTAGTGTGTACAGGGAGGGGGGTAGAGTGTATACAGTGTGTGAATTAAATTTGAGATAAGTCCCCAGTTGTGTTTTTTTTTTTTGTTTCTAATCAGACTATTAACCACTTCTGTGTTGCCCTATAGCAGAAATATGGCTACAGGGCAGCATGGGTGTGCAAAATGATTTTGCAGTTTCAAATAGGGGGCGCACGCTGCCATTCACGGCCTTGCCTGTCAATCACCGGGTGCCGGCCAGTGATTCCTCTGCGGCACCCGTTGATCGCCGAGTATCACCAATGGGGGAGAGACCTGAGTATAAACAACACAAATCTCTTCCCTGACAGCTCCTGCACACTGCTTTATATGGCTCTGCATAGCACAGCCATATAAAGCAGTGTGCTTACAGTGTAAAGCATGCACACAGCACACAGTAAAACACACACAGCACACATTAACCTTTTGATCGCCCCAGATGTTAACCCCATCCTGCCCGGTGCCATTAGTACAGTGTCAATGCTGTTTATTAGCACTGATCACTGTATTGGTGTCACTGGGGATGTCAGTGACACCACGTCAGTTCCCCCCCAGTGTCAGAATTCCCCCCGCAGTCCCACTATAACTAGTAGGAAAAACAAAAATTCCAGTATATATACCGCCATTTGTAAACACTATAAAATAAATTAATTTACATGTATTGGAATTTTTTTTAGCAAAGATATGTAGGAGAATATATTTTGGTCCAAATTCATGACGAAACTTGATTTCTTAAATTTTTTTATTGGACATGTTTAATAGCAAAAAGTAAAAAATATAGTTTAAGCCACACCCAATATTTCATGTAATTTAACCACACCCACTTTTTGTCATGCTGCAAGTCAACGTCTTCATAAAGTGTCCCTCTTTCTCAAGTTGTAAAGTTGGAAGGTTTGGGAAAGGAGAGCTGTCTGCTCATCACAGCCAGTGGGCCACTTGGGATCACTGCAATGGGTCACAACCATCACAAGGTATAAAGCCATTCTCATTTGCTCTGTGCTTTCTGCCTGTGATTAACACTTGCCATTGACAAGTGTGATCACAGGCATTGTTTACAGTTGTGATCACTGCGATTGATCATAGCAACCACTTGGTACAAAGACATTTTCAATGATTCTGTAGCTTTTTTCTGTGATTTGCACTGTCCAATGACTGTGCTCACAAGACTAAGAGGTAAATTATCACAAAGAAAAGGCATGTAAAGATAGCCACTTGCCTTACAATGGTTGGTGCTGAAGAGGTTAAGATCTGATCATGAAATTCTGGAATCCAGCACCATAGCACTACAAGGTGTTTCCATCACATTCCAACATACAGTATGTGTAACACAAAGGTCAGCTTTAGAATAGCTTCAAGGAAGAGTATATAAGAGGAGAATTCTTTCACTTTCACATTGGTCTACAGGGCATAAGTTACCTGCACTTGCAAGCAGTCCAGATTCATACCACCACTCAAGACTTGCTCCCATTACCATGCATGGACAATCTGGGTGCAGGCTCCTATAGCCCTTCTCCTCTCTACATCAAAGGATAAAAGATAACAGCTGCACCCCAATCTTAGCTCTCCAATCTTAGTTCAGCAAAGTGACTGCATACATCATGTCTCCACCGGAAAAACAACCTTTCTTAACCTCGTCACGCAAATGTGCATCCTCCCGGTGTCTGGGCCTTGACGCCGAGCGGCCGCACATTTGCTTGCAATTAGCAAAAACATATGTGCTGAGAGCGTGCACCCTGCGTGCTCCCAGCACACATGTCCGGTACTCACGGAAAGGTCTCAATCTCCTCTTTCAATCGGGACCTTTCCTGATCATGTGACCACCATAACGGCAAATCACAGCGGTCATATGACCTTAAAACCTAGCCTATTCTCCCGGCTTCTGAAACCCTTAAAGGGCCAGGAGGTGGCGGCGCCAAGAGGTTAAACCACTTGCCCTCCTGAGGATTTACCCCCTTTCCATACCAGGCCATTTTTGGCATTACAGCGCTGGGTTTTTTTAACTGACAATTGCTTGGTCATGCAACTCTGCATCCAAATATAATTTACATCCTTTTTTCCCCACAAATAGAGCTTTCTTTTGGTGGTAATTGATTGCCTCTGTGTTTTTTATTTTTTGTGTTATAAACAAGAAAACACTAACAAGTTTGAGAAAAAAAACAATATTTTTGACTTTTTGCTATTAAACATGTCCAATAAAAAATGCAAAAACGCTAATTTCATCATAAATTTAGGCCAAAATGTATTCTGCTACATGTCTTTGCTGGACAAAAATCCCAATACGTGTAAATTAATTGGTTTACATGAAGGTTATAGCATTTACAAATGGTGGTATATATACTGGAATTTTTTTAATTTTAGTTTTTTACTAGTAATGGCAGTGATCAGCGACTTATAGCGGGACTGCAGAACTGCAGGGGGCATTCTGACACTGGGGAGATCTGACTTGGTGTCACTGACATCCCCAGTGACACCAATACAGTAATCAGTGCTAATAAAAAGCACTGACACTGTACTAATGGCACTTGGCAGGAAGGGGTTAACATCCGGGGCAATCAAAGGGTTAACTGTGTGCTGTTTTACTGTGTTGTATGTGTGTGCTTTACACTGTAAGCACACTGTTTTGTATGGCTGTGCTATGCAGAGCCATATAAAGCAGTGTGCAGGAGCTGAATGGGGAGAGATCTGTGTTGTTTATACACAGGTTTCTCCCCCGTCAGTGATACTTGATGATCGCCAGGTGCAGGCAGGGAATCATCAGCTGGGACCCGGTGGTTTGCGGCCGAGGCCACGAATGGCGGCACAGGTAGGGCGGGCACGTGCAGCTGGCACGTGACCCCTACCCGGATATGCAAAATCATGTCTATATATACGTGATTTTGCACACCCCTGCTGCCCTGTAGCGGTATTTCTGCTATGGGGCAGGGGGGAGCAGTTAATGTTTTTCACAGATCTCAGCTTGCTCACAAGGATAAATACAGCAAGAAGAGCTACGATTGGAGTACGGTTGTTATCTTTCTATTCAGTAGCAGTAGTAGTCACATTCATCTAGACTTGTTCTGGAATTTTAAAGACATTTCCAAACTTACTAAGCCACTTTTTCAGTTCCAATGAGTGTCAGGAAGATACTTCATTATTTATATTCACACCAAAGAACGCCTAATCCAATCACCATGCAGCATGTTAATATTGGTTGCCCAAGAGCAGGATGGGAGGTTTGAAAGTTGTGGTCCTCGTTACATAACCCCATTGTTGGTGCCAGGAATCCTGATTGGATATTAATTCCTTGATTTCCATGAGTAAAGGTGTGAATTGTTGTCAATTAACTGGGGTAGAGATGTTAAAATGGCATTATATGACCATACTTCTTTTGCACCCTTGTAAGTATGCTTGCTTTGTATATAAAAAAACTGAATTGTAATGTGTTCATATTAGATGTTCAATTGCCCCCTGCCCTGATCAACACAAACTAACATATTTGAAGCAAAGCTTTATTTTTTTAAGTATATACTTGTCATAACATGATCTGTGTGCTCTTCTTTGCTATGCAGTAAGATTGGGATGGGGACAATGTATAAAGAGATGGGGAGCAGTGTGTACAGGGAGGGGGGCAGTGTGTAAAGGGAGGGGGCAGTGTGTACAGGGAGGGGGCAGTGTGTAAAGGGAGGGGGGCAGTGTGTACAGGGAGGGGGGCAGTGTGTACAGGGAGGGGATAAGTGTGTACAGGGAGGGGGACAATGTATACAGAGATGGGGAGCAGTGTGTACAGGGAGGGGAGCAGTGTGTACAGGGAAGGGGTAGTGTGTACAGGGAGGGGACAATTTATACAGAGATGGGGAGCAATGTGTACAGGATGGGGGGTAGTGTGTACAGGGGGGGCAGTGTGTACAAGGAGGGGGGCAATGTGTACAGGGAGGGGATCAGTGTGTACAGGGAGGGGGGTAGTGTGTACAGGGAGGGAGGGCAGTGTGTACAGGGAGGGGGGCAGTGTGTACAGGGAAGGCACAATTTATACAGAGATGGGGAGCAATGTGTACAGGGAAGGGGGCAATGTGTACATGGAGGGGGGTAGTGTGTACAGGGAGGGGAGCAGTGTGTACAGGGAGGGAACAATTTATACAGAGATGGGGAGCAATGTGTACAGGGAGGGGGGTAGTGTGTACAGGGAGGGGAGCAGTGTGTACAGGGAGGGGGGCAGTGTGTACAGGGAGGGGATCAGTGTGTACAGGGAGGGGACAATGTATACAGAGATGGGGAGCAGTGTGTACAGGGAGGGGGGCAGTGTGTACAGGGAGGGGATCAGTGTGTACAGGGAGGGGACAATTTATACAGAGATGGGGAGCAATGTGTACAGGATGGGGGGTAGTGTGTACAGGGGGGGGGGGCAGTGTGTACATGGAGGGGGGCAATGTGTACAGGGAGGGGATCAGTGTGTACAGGGAGGGGGACAATGTATACAGAGATGGGGAGCAGTGTGTACAGGGAGGGGGGCAGTGTGGCAGGCGCAGCACCCTTTGGTGCCTAGTGCGCTGTGGCATTAGAAAAATTATGCAATTGCTGTTTCTTTGTTTGATTAGACTGACTTTACTCTGTAATTCCTCCAATGCCGCTCTATGGATGCAGTAGGTTTAAAGAGCACACCGAATACTTTAGTTAACTTCTTTAATAACTTCAATCTTCTTCATATAACACTGCTTACAATGGCTTGTTTCTTTCATATTACAATGGTTTAATTCGTATTACATTGGGTTGATTCGATAGCTTATCTCGATAGGTTCAATAGATTTGATAAATTCGTTCTGTATATTTCGATAGATTGATAAATTCACTTGGATTTATAAATTCGATTATGATTACTCTACAGTGACTTGATTCGTAAGTTCGTAAATTCGTAAATTCGGTGGAACTACAAGTAAACACATACAACAGTTTTTACATACAGATCTACCTGCATTACTAAACAATAGAGGAACACACAAGTGCATTAAATACCAATTTGGCCTTCTCTGCTTCCATAAAGCTTTTCTGATTGGAACTGTCTGTTTCCTCTTCTGTCTGGTGAGCATGTGTCTCTAGAAAATCCTAGCAGGGAGTTTTACACAGGCATAAATGTGAAACTGGCTGGGATTGGTTAAGGCTCTGTACAGTATGAGGCTGTCTGTGATTGGCTCATCTTTAACAATTCTTAAAGGCATATTTTCCTTTTCTGCTTCTGCTAACACAATGAATATATAAATGTCATATAACAATCAAAGACATAAATTACAGCAATGATTTTGCTTTTGGCTTTAACATATGCACATATATACTATACTGAGGTTATTGGCAGGTTTGGTATACACATATATGTGAACCATATTAACAACCTAGGACTGATCTTAGCTGGCCAGCTACACTCCCACCAAAATTACCTATAATTCTATGTTCTCAGTAATAGGATTCGAACATGAATTTGAGGAATTTTCCATCAGTTTCTCAACTCTCAAGTGTCTTTGTTACTCTCAAGCAGAACAACTAACTTTTGTATTGGATGTTCCAACTTGAGTGGAGTTGTGAGACGTTTTCCCTTTTTGTCCAGTTTTGAGTCTCCCATTTGTAACAAAACTCTTCTTACTAGTCCTTCTTCATCCTTTCGAGCTTCTAGGACTTTGGCCAATTTCCATTGACTTCTAGGTAAGTCGTCTTCCTTTACTAACACTATGTCATCAACATGAACATTTCTTCTAGACGTTTGCCATTTACTTCTTAGTATGAGATGAGCTAAGTACTCCTTGCTCCATCTATTCCAAAACTGCTCTGATAGTTATTGAACTCTTCGCCATCTTTTCCTTGCGTATAAATCCTCTTTGGTGAAGTTGCCAGGCGGTGGCTGTATGTAATCAGCTTTAAGGTGAAGTAGATGGTTGGGCGTTAGAGGTTCCAAGCTTGTTGGGTCGTTGATGTTGTTGACTGTAAGTGGACGACTGTTAACAATAGACATTACTTCATAGAATAGTGTCCTAAGTGAAGCATCATCTAATCTTCCGGCGTTCTTTTTCAGAACTGAACTTAGTACGTTTCTTACAGTTCTGATTTGCCTCTCCCAGACTCCGCCTGTATGGCTTGCATGTGGAGCATTCATGTGAAAATCACACTGTTTCTCTAACAAGTACTCAGTAACCTTTTCTTTATCAATCTCTCTTAGAGCCTTGTTCAATTCGTTCTTTGCTCCAACAAAATTAGATCCTTGGTCAGATCTAAGTTCTCTGACAGTACCTCTAATGGCTATGAAACATCTTAAGGCGTTGATAAAGGCGTCGGTTGACATATCTTCCAACATTTCCAGATGAATTGCTCTGGAGCTTAGACAAGTAAATATCAGTCCATATCTCTTGTACTCTTTGCGGTTTTGTTTGGTGATAAATGGGCCAAAGCAATCCATTCCGCTATAAAGAAATGGTGGTGATGGGTTTACACGATCAGCTGGTAGATCAGCCATTCTTTGTTCTTCTGTAGGTCTACGTGTCTTTCTACAGATTACACATTTACTTATGTACTTCGCTATAACTTTGCTTCCTTTCACTATCCAGTAACCACCTTCTCTCAAACAGCTTTGTGTAAAGCTTCTTCCTTGATGCAAGGATTTGTTGTGGTAGTGATTGATAATCAATCTTGTGAAGGTAGAATTTTTGGGTAGAATTGCTGGATGCTTAACTCTGTTAGGTAGCGACGCATTTTCCAGCCTCCCTCCCACCTTCAGTATACCATCCTGCAGAATAAGATTAAGCTTGTACAATGGGTGGTTGTTTGGAAGTCTCTTAGGTTCTTGACTAAGTCTCTTCAATTCTTCACTATAGAATCTTTGATGAATGAGTCTTATAACCGTTTCTTCAGCTTTCACTCTTTCCTCTGCATTCAACGATTCTTTCTTTCTGATTCCTTTTGCTAAGCGTTGAATTCGAGCTACAATGTTTATGACTGTATTCCACTTTGAACATCTGGCTAGTCGTTCAAGTATGTCATCTTGACACTTGGCAGCAGTGCTCAATGTTTGAACTACCTTTACTTCTGGATCACCCATAGACAGTTCTGTATAACCTTCTCTGGGTATGATTTCCCTTTCCCAAAGGAACTCTGGACCGGTGAACCAGTTTGAATTCTTCAATTCTGTTACATTTAGGCCTCTTGAAGCATGATCTGCCGGGTTTTGCTTTGTGTCAACATAGTGCCAATGTTCTGGATTCGTTGCTTTTCGAATTTTTTGAACTCTGTTAGCAACAAAAGTGTGGAATCTTCGAGCTTCATTGTTTATGTAACCTAGGACAACTTGTGAGTCTGTCCAAAAATGCTCTTCATCTATTTTCAATTCCAATTCTTCTTCCAGAAACTGACTTACTGATGCTGAAACGACGGCTGCCGTTAGTTCGAGTCTTGGTATTGTCTGAATATTGTTGGGTGAGACTCTGGCCTTTCCCATAACTAGGGCACAGTGTATCTTTTCTTCTCCTATTACTCTGATGTAGAAGCACTGACCATAACCATGACTACTGGCATCTGAAAAGTGATGAAGTTCTATTTTCTTGTACTTTCCGAAATCAGGAGGTACAAAACATCTGGGTATCCGAATTTCTTTCAAATTTTGCAAGTCTCTTATCCAACTCTCCCACCTTGGCCTCAAGCCTGCAGGTATGGGTTCGTCCCATCCCAACGTCTGTCTGCATAATTCTTGCAGTATTTCTTTTGCTCTGAGGATTACTGGTGCCAAGAATCCCAATGGATCATATATTGAGGCTACTGTGGAAAGAATGGTACGTCTAGTTGGAACTTTCTCTTCCATGGATATTTCAAAGAAAAAATTGTCGTTTTCTACATTCCATCCCAATCCGAGTACATTCTGAACTGGAAGAGGATCATAGTTAAGATCCACATTCTTTATTGTTGATGCACGTTCGGAGTCACTGATGGATTCTAGTACCTCTCTGTCGTTTGAGATGAATTTGTGAAGATGCAGGTTTGCCATTGCGGATAACTCTTGGCTCTCTCTCACCAACTGAATTGCCGATTCTGAGGATTCTAGGCTTATAAGACCATCATCTACATAAAAGTTTTTCTTCAAAAAATTTGCTGCTGATGGACAATCCTTTTCATTCTGATTGGCCAGATACTTCATACCATAATTAGCACAACCTGGGGATGCTGCTGCTCCAAACAAGTGTACTTTCATCCTGTATTCTGCTGGCTCTGTATCTGTATCTCCATCTTCACACCATAGGAACCTCAGGAAGTCTCTATCTTCTACCTTCACATGAAATTGGTGGAACATCTTTTCAATGTCGCACATGACTGCTATGGGATACTTTCTGAATCTACAGAGTACTCCAGGTACAGTGTTTGTAAGATCTGGTCCCTTTAGTAGATGATCGTTCAATGCAACATCATTGTACCTTGCTGAGCAATCAAAAACTACTCTGATCTTATCTGGTTTCTTTGGGTGATAGACACCTTGATGTGGGATGTACCACACTTCTCCATTTTTAGGCTGACCATCAACTTTCTCTGCGTGCCCTTCTTTGAGGATTTCTTTCATGAATTTCAAATAATCGTCTTTCAATTTGGGATCTCTTCCCATCCTTTTCTTTAAGCTTTTCAATCTTGCCACGGCAAGATCTCTGTTATTTGGCAGATGAGGTCGTTCTCTAAAAGGTAGGGGCATTTCAAGATAACCGTGTTGATTTTGCTTAATATTATCTTCTAGAACTTGTACAAACTTTATGTCCTCTTGGGAGACACTCTTTTCATTAGAACTTACGTCTGCAAAGTCGGATTCTAGGATTTTGAGTACTTTCGCTGGACTTACAGTTGGTAACTCTTGGACAGATATTCTATGACACAATCCTGTCACCTGTCCTGAGTCTGCAATCTGTCGTTTTCCTCCAACAACACCCCATCCTAGATCAGTCTGGACTGCGTAGGGTTCACCCTTTCCTCCTGCGATTATCTTCCGTGGCACCAACGCCTCGGGACAGTCGTAGCCTATCAACAGTCCAACACCAAATTCCTTCAGCGGGGACATTTCATGAGATATGACAGATAGGTGTTCCCATTTGTTGGCTGTTTCACAGGTAGGTATGCGATCTCGATCCAGAGGTATGTCGTCTTTTGTATAAGCTGGAGGTAGATCTAATATGCAGTTTGAGTGGAGTCCTCTAACTCTCAGTCCTTTGACTCTTTGACTGTTCACCAATGTGTCTCTTCCTGTCATTGTGGTGAGTTTGAGTTTCACTGGTTCTGTGACCACTTGTAATTTCTTGCAGATTTCTTGATCAATGAAGGTGACGTCACTCTGGGCATCCAGTAGCGCATAGGCGTATACCTTCTTGTTCTTCCTTTTAGGATTTGAAATACACACTGGTACAACCATTGACGTGCCATTGATTTCTCTTTCTCTCACTCTGCAAGAGAATACTGTCGCTTTATTTTCTTCCTCAGTGTCCTTGGGCATTAAGGATTTCTCTTTCTTTGGACGTTCTTCATGTAGTGGTGTAGGATGACGTCCTTTACAAACGCTGCAAGTGGCCTTTTTCTTGCATTCTTTAGTAATATGGCCTTTTCTTAAACATCCAAAACACAGCTGATTATCAAACACAAACTTCTTTTCATCTGGAGACCTTTCCTTCAATTGCTGTCACTTATGTATGGAGTGATTCTCTTCACAGACCATACACTTGAAGGTAGGCTGAAGACTTGTTGGTTCTGACTCTTTACTGATCCCAGTAATGACGTTGAACTTGCTCTCATGGGCATCTGGACCTTTAGTAGCTGTGTTGGTTGCAAAGCTAGTTGCTCCTGCACGTCTTATCTCTCTTGTAGGCCTTTCTTCTAAGGGTTTTAAGACATAAGATGCTGTTACTGGATTACACGCTATTCGTGCTTCCTCATTGACAAATTCAGAGAACTCTTTGAAACTTGGGAAGTTTTTGCCTTGATCTAACTGTTTAGTCACATAGCGATTCCATCCAGAAGCCACTTGTTCTGGTAGCTTGGCTAGCATCCTGTGGTTTTCTAGATAGTCGTTCAATACTTCTAGTCCTTGAACATGTGGGATAGCATTGCTGCATGCTTGCAGGAAGTCGCTATACTCTTGGAGCTTGAAGTGTTCTTTAGGACCTATTTTGGGCCAGTTTATCAACTTCTCTCTGAAAGCTCTTTGCACTAAGAAGGGATGACCATATCTTGCATTTAGTTTTTCCCAAGCTTGCTTGTAGGCTTCTTCATCTTTCCTATAGAAGTTACCTTCAAGAACCTTTTTTGCTTCTCCGCCAGTATACCGCTGGAGGTAGAATAACTTGTCCACTGGACGGGAGCAATTATGTTCAATGATCATTTCAAAACGTGCCTTCCATGCTATAAACTTCAGTACGTCTCCGGAGAATATAGTAGGTTCCGGAACAGGAAGTCTAGTGAGAAAGCTGGCATTAGAAAAATTATGCAATTGCTGTTTCTTTGTTTGATTAGACTGAATTTACTCTGTAATTCCTCCAATGCCGCTCTATGGATGCAGTAGGTTTAAATTTTCTGCTTCTGCTAACACAATGAATATATAAATGTCATATAACAATCAAAGACATAAATTACAGCAATGATTTTGCTTTTGGCTTTAACATATGCACATATATACTATACTGAGGTTATTGGCAGGTTTGGTATACACATATATGTGAACCATATTAACAACCCAGGACTGATCTTAGCTGGCCAGCTACAGGCAGTGTGTACAGGGAGGGCACAATTTATACAGAGATGGGGAGTAGTGTTTACAGGGTGGGGGTAGTGTGTACAGGGAGGGGGGTAGAGTGTATACATTGTGTGAATTAAATTTGAGATAAGTCCCCAGTTGTGTTTTTTTTTTGTTTCTAATCAGACTATTAACCACTTCTGTGTTGCCCTATAGCAGAAATATGGCTACAGGGCAGCATGGGTGTGCAAAATGATTTTGCAGTTTCAAATAGGGGGCGCACGCTGCCATTCGCGGCCTTGCCTGTCAATCACCGGGTGCCGGCCAGTGATTCCTCTGCGGCACCCGTTGATCGCCGAGTATCACCAATGGGGGAGAGACCTGTGTATAAACAACACAAATCTCTTCCCTGACAGCTCCTGCACATTGCTTAGCACAGCCATATAAAGCAGTGTGCTTACAGTGTAAAGCATGCACACAGCACACAGTAAAACACACACAGCACACATTAACCTTTTGATCGCCCCAGATGTTAACCCCATCCTGCCCGGTGCCATTAGTACAGTGTTAATGCTGTTTATTAGCACTGATCACTGTATTGGTGTCACTGGGGATGTCAGTGACACCAAGTCAGTTCCCCCCCAGTGTCAGAATTCCCCCCGCAGTCCCACTATAACTAGTAGGCAAAAAAAAATTCCAGTATATATACCGCCATTTGTAAACACTATAAAATAAATTAATTTACATGTATTGGAATTTTTTTTAGCAAAGATATGTAGGAGAATATATTTTGGTCCAAATTCATGACGAAACTTGATTTCTTAAATTTTTTTATTGGACATGTTTAATAGCAAAAAGTAAAAAATATAGTTTAAGCCACACCCAATATTTCATGTAATTTAACCACACCCACTTTTTGTCATGCTGCAAGTCAACGTCTTCATAAAGTGTCCCTCTTTCTCAAGTTGTAAAGTTGGAAGGTTTGGGAAAGGAGAGCTGTCTGCTCATCACAGCCAGCAGGCCACTTGGGATCACTGCAATGGGTCACAACCATCACAAGGTATAAAGCCATTCTCATTTGCTCTGTGCTTTCTGCCTGTGATTAACACTTGCCATTGACAAGTGTGATCACAGGCATTGTTTACAGTTGTGATCACTGCGATTGATCATAGCAACCACTTGGTACAAAGACATTTTCAATGATTCTGTAGCTTTTTTCTGTGATTTGCACTGTCCAATGACTGTGCTCACAAGCCTTAAGAGGCAAATTATCACAAAGAAAAGACATGTAAAGATAGCCACTTGCCTTACAATGGTTGGTGCTGAAGAGGTTAAGATCTGATCATAAAATTCTGGAATCCAGCACCATAGCACTACAAGGTGTTTCCATCACATTCCAACAGAAACATACAGTATGTGTAACACAAAGGTCAGCTTTAGAATAGCTTCAAGGAAGAGTATATAAGAGGAGAATTCTTTCACTTTCACACTGGTCTACAGGGCATAAGTTACCTGCACTTGCAAGCAGTCCAGATTCATACCACCACTCAAGACTTGCTCCCATTACCATGCATGGACAATCTGGGTGCAGGCTCCTATAGCCCTTCTCCTCTCTACATCAAAGGATAAAAGATAACAGCTGCACCCCAATCTTAGCTCTCCAATCTTAGTTCAGCAAAGTGACTGCATACATCATGTCTCCACCGGAAAAACAACCTTTCTTAACCTCGTCACGCAAATGTGCATCCTCCCGGTGTCTGGGCCTTGACGCCGAGCGGCCGCACATTTGCTTGCAATTAGCAAAAACATATGTGCTGAGAGCGTGCACCCTGCGTGCTCCCAGCACACATGTCCGGTACTCACGGAAAGGTCTCAATCTCCTCTTTCAATCGGGACCTTTCCTGATCATGTGACCACCATAACGGCAAATCACAGCGGTCATATGACCTTAAAACCTAGCCCATTCTCCCGGCTTCTGAAACCCTTAAAGGGCCGGGAGGTGGCGGCGCCAAGAGGTTAAACCACTTGCCCTCCTGAGGATTTACCCCCTTTCCATACCAGGCCATTTTTGGCATTACAGCGCTGGGTTATTTTAACTGACAATTGCACGGTCATGCAACTCTGCATCCAAATATAATTTACATCCTTTTTTCCCCACAAATAGAGCTTTCTTTTGGTGGTAATTGATTGCCTCTGTGTTTTTTATTTTTTGTGTTATAAACAAGAAAACACTAACAAGTTTGACAAAAAAAACAATATTTTTGACTTTTTGCTATTAAACATGTCCAATAAAAAAATGTAAAAAGCTAATTTCATCATAAATTTAGGCCAAAATGTATTCTGCTACATGTCTTTTCTGGACAAAAATCCCAATACGTGTAAATTAATTGGTTTACATGAAGGTTATAGCATTTACAAATGGTGGTATATATACTGGAATTTTTTTAATTTTAGTTTTTTACTAGTAATGGCAGTGATCAGCGACTTATAGCGGGACTGCAGAACTGCAGGGGGCATTCTGACACTGGGGAGATCTGACTTGGTGTCACTGACATCCCCAGTGACACCAATACAGTAATCAGTGCTAATAAAAAGCACTGACACTGTACTAATGGCACTTGGCAGGAAGGGGTTAACATCCGGGGCAATCAAAGGGTTAACTGTGTGCTGTTTTACTGTGTTGTATGTGTGTGCTTTACACTGTAAGCACACTGTTTTGTATGGCTGTGCTATGCAGAGCCATATAAAGCAGTGTGCAGGAGCTGAATGGGGAGAGATCTGTGTTGTTTATACACAGGTTTCTCCCCCGTCAGTGATACTTGATGATCGCCAGGTGCAGGCAGGGAATCATCAGCTGGGACCCGGTGGTTTGCAGCCGAGGCCACGAATGGCGGCACAGGTAGGGCGGGCAAGCGCAGCTGGCACGTGACCCCTACCCGGATATGCAAAATCATGTCTATATATACGTGATTTAGCACACCCCTGCTGCCCTGAAGCAGTATTTCTGCTATAGGGCAGGGGGGAGCAGTTAATGTTTTTCACAGATCCCAGCTTGCTCAGAAAGATAAATACAGCAAGAAGAGCTACGATTGGAGTACGGTTGTTATCTTTCTATTCAGTAGCAATAGTAGACACATTCATCTAGACTTGTTCTGGAATTTTAAAGACATTTCCAAACTTACTAAGCCACTTTTTCAGTTCCAATGAGTGTCAGGAAGATACTTCATTATTTATATTCACACCAAAGAACGCCTAATCCAATCACCATGCAGCATGTTAATATTGGTTGCCCAAGAGCAGGACGGGAGGTTTGAAAGTTGTGGTCCTCGTTACATAACCCCATTGTTGGTGCCAGGAATCCTGATTGGATATTAATTCCTTGATTTCCATGAGTAAAGGTGTGAATTGTCAATTAACTGGGGTAGAGATGTTAAAATGGCATTATATGGCCATCCATCTTTTGCACCGGTGTAAGTATATGTGAGATGGGAAAACAGCTCTCATTGTGAATTAAATGTTTTGAAATGTTTTACTGACATTCTTCGATTTAGCCACAAGATGTCACTGGTTTTCCTTACACAGCCTCAGGCTGCATAGATATTTCTATATTCAGGAAGGGGTGGGTTTTACACATGGGAGCTCATTGAACAGGAAGAGAGACTGCAGCCATGTTTTGATGATGGTGAAGGAAAAAGAGCCATGTGAGCAGAGAATCCATTGGCATCCAGGTGTGAGAACTGCAGCTAGTGAAGCTGATGGTGTTCAAGACGCTGATCCTGTTCAGAGAAAGGAAGATCGCTGCCAGGAAGGCTGATGAGATCGCATGCTTGTTGGAGAGACATTTGTTCTGTTCTGAGCCACCAGCGGATGCAAGGCAGACCCGGGTCGGTAAGATCGTGCACACACCTAATTTCAGTGTTGGCGCCTCCAGAGACTGAGACAGGCCTATAGTTAGTTAGTTAGGGTCTCTGTTTGTGTCAGGCCGCAAGTGTTGTTACTGATCATTGGAAGGACTCCACAACTTAAAGTGACATTTCACATTGGAGAGCTGATAAAATCCTACAAACTCAAGCCAGACTGGCGTTTTGCTCAGAAGGAATACTCAGGCACGTGTTACAGGACCAGTTATGGGAGGGAGAATACTGTAGATTTGTGTAAGATTGTAAGCTGTTGTGCTGCATCGCAGGCTAGCCCATACCATACACCCATACACTGATTCCTGCTCTTTTAGGGTAATAACAGGTAAGGTGTGGCAGCTTAGTTGTGCCCACCAGTAGGTAAATTACTTTGCTTTCTACCGTCATCCATCAGAAGGCGCCATGCTGTGCAGCACAAGGGTCTCAGCCTTTGGGCTGGGTGTATGTAAATTTATTGTATGTTCCCAGCATTTGTGGTTGTGTTTATTTGCCACATCTAAGTAAAATTCTGTTGCGGCAAAACCTGGTGTTGGGGTTGCCTTCCTTGTTCGTGACTTCACTGTATCCTGGGGAGCCCACCCCGGTACACGGCTTACATATGCTTGCTTTGTATATAAAAAACTCAATTGTAATGTGTTCATATTATATATTCAATTGCCCCCTGCCCTGATCAACATAAACTAACAAGCAAATCTTTCTTTTTTTAAGTATATACTTGTCATAACTGGATCTGTGTGCTCTTCTTTGCTATGCAGTAAGATTGGGACGGTGGGAGGGGTAGTCATCTAAACATCCTCAGGTAAACTCTGTAGCCTGCCTTAGCAGAACAAAAGGTGAGAATCAGCATGATTTGACTATTTAACCCTTTTTCACCCACAACCTATGTCAAAAGTCAACAGTAGTTGGGTGGGGGGGGGGGATTACACAAGCTCCCGTCTGCTGTAGCACATTTTTATATATATACATTGTATACAAACTCTTATGTAAAAATCTATAGTGCGCTTTATCAAAAGAAAAGGTCACAAAGCAGCATGATTTGAATGTTTAAATGTTTTGCTGTCAGTGATGTACCATATTTTTCGCTCCATAAGACACACCTGACCATAAGAGGCACCTAGATTTTAGAGGAGGAAAACAGGAAAAAAAATATTCCGAACCAATGGACTGCAGACATAGTACAGGAGATGACCAGAGACTGAAGGCATAGTACAGTAGATGACCAGAGACTGCAGACATAGTACAGGAGATGACCAGAGACTACGGCCATAGTACAGGAGATGAACAGAGACTAGAGACATAGTACAGGAGATGAACAGAGACTGCAGACATAGTACAGGAGATGATCAGAGACTGCGGACATAGTACAGGAGATGATCAGAGACCGTGGACATAGTACAGGAGATGACGAGAGACTGCAGACACAGTAGAGAAGACCAGAGACTGTGGACATAGTACAGAAGACCACAGACTGTGGACACAGTAGAGAAGACCAGAGACTGTGGACACAGTAGAGAAGACCAGAGACTGCGGACACAATAGAGAAGACCAGAGACTGTGGACATAGTACAGGAGACCCGAGACTGCTGACACAGTACAGGAGACCCGAGACTGCTGACACAGTACAGGAGACCCGAGACTGCTGACACAGTACAGGAGACCCGAGACTGCTGACACAGTACAGGAGACCCAAGACTGCTGACACAGTACAGAAGACCAGAGACTGCAGACACAGTACAGAAGACCAGATACTGCGGGCACAGTGCAGAAGACCAGAGACTGCGGACACAGTACAGAAGATCAGAGACTGCGGACATAGTACAGAAGATCAGAGACTGCGGACACAGTACAGAAGACCAAAGATTGCGGACACAGTACAGAAGACCAGACACTGCGGACACAGTACAGAAGACCGGAGACTGCGGACACAGTACATAAGACCGGAGACTGCAAACATAGTACAGAAGACCAGAGACTGAGGACCTTTGGGGAGTGTAGTGGGGGGAGCGGGTACTTGAATTTGACAGGTACCTGCTCCCACTTCTGCAGAGTTGTCCTTCCCCCTCCCTCCCCATAATCTTTTGGGACACATGACAGGTCCCGTAAGATTACAGGGCCATTCACAAAGTGCAGCTCTTCTTGCGCATGCGCAGTGGGCACCCGGCTGTGAAGCCGCAAGCTGTCACATCTGGGTGCCCATGCCGGCACCGGGGAGAGAAGACTGAAAATATTGATGGACTGAGGAACAGGTAGGACCACTGCAGGTCTGCAGAGAAGAGCCGAGTGGCCGGCCTGGTATTCTAACACGGGGGGGGGGGCGCTCCATATTCACTACATAAGACGCTCACACATTTTCCACCATTTATGGAGCGAAAAATACAGTATATCATACCTCAACAGCAGTGAGGTTTTAACACATGATGTGTGTAAACCTGACAAACTGGCTGTCAGAAATGATCGGGTAACTATACAAGAACCTGGTCCATGGCTATTCCCCTTGAGTTTGGTGTTCTTCATGCACAAAGTGAACAGCAACTGATATATCTTGGTTGATGGGTTTTGCAGATGCCGATTTTCCAGAGGCACCTATACCTTGCTCCCGTGCTTCTGACACCTACATTTAGGAGGCCTTCCTACGTAAATTAAAGAACAAGGACATTTTAAAAGATAGACACAAAAATTGTCATCACAATTAAAATATTCTTCAATAAGATATTTTCTCCCAGCAAGTGGATGAGAAAATGTTTAACCACATCCTAAAATACTGCATATGTTACACTTATGACATTTGAAGCACCCTTTCTTATCTGAAAGTTTACAGACAATATTTCCTGACTGGATTGGCTCTTACTACAAGTCTTTGAGTAGTCTGCTTCATTTGTAGGTATGTAGTGGGGTCTCCGCACCTCTGCACACGTATTCTCATCATTAGTGAGGATGTTGTTGTGATACCTCATGATTTTTTAAATCCTTTTAGATATGAAGTTATAAGTCTGTATAATAGGAACCCTATTTATCACATTGTGCATAGATTTTCATTTTGAATCCTCATTCTAGCATATAGTAAAACTTTTCCTGAACTTCATCAGGGTATTATAGGAATTTCTGGTGCATTGTCAAAAGCTGTGTAGGTAGGAAGCACAAACTTGAATACTGGTAAATTTTCAGCTAGCTGTCTAGATGGTGAGCACTCGTAAAATGTAATGTAGTATTCCTATTTGTGGATTTATAATACAAGCTTGTAATGATACCACCTTGAATATTTAAAGTGGTTGTAAACCATTACATATACCCAGTGAAGTGGCTGGCCTCAGGTGATGCACAGAGAAAAAGCTAATTCTCCTACATAAGTTGTACCTGTCTAACTGCAGTGTTCTCTTCTCTACATTCGTTCGAAGTAATGAGTTTATAAAGCTTGTCTGAGAGTTCAGAAAAAATGGGACAGTGAGCTGTGTACAGGCTGGCTGCAAGGTGATGGTCACCCTCTTCTTGTATTTCTTGGCCACTAACCACAGCTGGATCCTAGTGGAATGTCTCTATCTGCACAACCTCGTCTTCATGGTGTATCTGTCTGATTGCAGCTACTACTGGGGGCTGACAATCATTGGCTGAGGACTCCCTGCGGTATTTGTCTCTATGTGGGCAAGTGTACTGGCGTCTCTTTCAGATACACACTATCTTCCCTAGGACAAGGGTTCCTCTTCCACCTATGCCTCTGATGGAGCAGTTCGTTTAACCCCCTGGCTGCCTCTTTGCTTCCAGATGTGATATACCTATGTGCCTGTTATCATATACCTTCTGGTGAGTGTACATCTGACCGAGGTGGTGGATTCCCCTGTGTGATTAGTTTCATGTTCACATCTTGCACTTTAGATTACTGCACTTTATGAATCTATGGACATTGTTTGAACTGAGTTTCTTTTATGGACTTATAATTTTAACCACTTGAGCTCCAGAGGATTTACCCCCCTTAATGACCAGGCCTCTTTTTGCTACTCGGCGCTGCACTAATTCAACTGATAATTGCGCGGTCATGCAATGCTGCACTCAAACGAAATTTACGTCCTTTTTTTCACACAAATAGAGTTTTCTTTCGGTGTAATTTGATCACCTATGCGGTTTTTATTTTTCACGCTATAAACAAAAAAAGGCCAAAAATTTTGAAGAAAAACAATATTTTTTATTTTCAGCTATAAAAAATATATAGTAAACTCAAAGTTGGTTATAAATTTAGGCCAAAATGTATTCTGCTACATGTTTTTGGTAAAAAAAATCCCAATAAGTGTATATTGATTTCTTTTTGTGAAAGTTATAGCGTCTACAAACTATGGTATAAATACTGCAATTTACGCCATTTTTTTGCTATACAGCGCTGCGCTAATTTAACAATTGCACGGTCATGCAATACGGTACATAAATGAAATTTACATCCTTTTTTCCCCACAAATTGAGCTTTCTTTCGGTGGTATTTGATCACCTGTGCGGTTTTTATTTTTTGCGCTATAAAAAAAAAGGCTGACAATTTTGAGGAAAAAAAAACAATATTTTGGACTTTTTTCTATAAAACATGTCCAGTAAAAAAAAATGCAAAAATCAAATTTAGTCATAAATTTCTGCCAAAATGCATTCTGCGACATGTCTTTGCTAAAAAAAAACCCAATACGTGTAAGTTAATTGGTTTACGTGAAAGTTATAGCGTTTACAAATGGCGGGAAAGATACTGGGATTTTTAGGGTTTTTTTTATACTAATAATGGCGGCGATCAGCGAATTATGGCGGCAATCAGGGACTTATGGCAGCGACCAGCGACTTATGGCGGGACTGCGGTGGACATTCTGACATTGGGGGGTACTGACTTGGGGTCACTGACATCCCCAAAAACACTAATACAGTGATCAGTGCAAAAAAAAAAAAACTGAGACTGTACTAATGGCAATGGGGAGGAAGGGGTTAACTTTATTTTGCAGGGAAGGGTTATAGGAGTGAGGGGAGTGTTTTACTAGGGGGCGGGGGTGTGTACTGGGCGGGACAAGGCTGATCGAGAAAGAGAAACTGTTCTTTCTCGATCAGCTCATCCTCGAGCTGAGAAGGAAGTGACAGACAGCACAGCTACTGCAGCTGTGCTTTCTGTCACTGTTTGCCGCCGATCGCCGGGACATAGCCGCTAAGGAGCGGCTGTGACCCGGCGACTGACATCTGCGGCGGTGATCCGCGGGACAAATAGGGCGGCAGCGTGCCTCGCGCGCGCCCCCTATTTGTTTACAAAACACACATCTTAAAACGTGGTTTTGCCTGTGAGTGCCGCCCTGCAGCCGTATATGTACAGTGGCTGGGTGGCATGCGGTTAATATTGCACAAATTACCAATGTGCAACTGCGGATATCAGTCATAATACTATTTGCATAATTGCCTTACTGTTTGTTGATTTGCTGTCCATTATATTCGCAAGTTTTGTATATTTATGTGTTGCACTTTACTGTTCCACTTGATACATTAAATGTTTTATTGTGATTTTAGCGCTGCACCTTTTTTATACATACACTTGTGGGGATTGTTACCTATACCTTGCGTGCTAGCTGCTCTATAGTCATCACCAGCGCTCGGCTATATACTGTACATTTACTAATCATACAATCTTCATGCATTGTCATGCAATCCGCAACGTTTCCTCTCCTTACACGTAGCCTGCTGCCCACTCCTTGGATATATTGGTCAATGCTGGGGTGCATTTAAAAGTTTGTGAGCAATGAGATCTGTCCATGTAAGCTTTTTCCTCATTAGTAAATTTTCCTATGCATTCTCTGCCAAAGCTTCAGTTGGCCTTTAATGCAAAAGCACTGTGTACACAAATACAAAAGAATTTAGAGTGTTAGATTTAGTTAGTTTAGATCAACTAGTTTGCGTATGACCAGCCCTCCCAAATTCAGAATCTGAAACACAATTGTTAATAGTATTCAGAGATTTAAACATCTCTGCCATTAGAATCTATACCAATAATTTTGATTACACCACAGCTAGGTTGTGCATTTTTTTATTTCTGTTACTTATTTACTAGATTCAATATCCCCAGTATCACTCTTGTCTTCAGCTTGGCCCCCTTGCCATGCAAAAAGTGAAAAATGTCACATAACTAGCAAGGAGCTTACCTTGATTTTGGTGGGATTTGGTGATTTGCCTTCTGTGGAGTGTCAGGAAAAGTGGCCTCTACTTTCACAGTAAGAAAATGGTTCCACTTCAAAGATAGGAGCGCGCAGTGATTCTGGCTGGGAGACCCTGTTGCTGTGTGGTATGACTTTGTTAGTTATAACGTGTTAGTGAACGGGGGTACGCATGCCCACGTACCAAAGCCAATGGGACCAAAACGGGTTAACCTAATTTGATCATTAGGATTTTTATAGGCAAGAACTGGGGATTTTGTGATCAAATTTTCCTTAAGAAAGAGATCAAGCACATATTGTCCATTCCTTCTTCAAAAGCCATATCATAAGAAAGAGGATAAACCACCTCTTATTGTGTTATCAAAGCCAACCCAATTTTTATCAGTAATGGTATATATCAGGGATCAAAATGTAACAGCAATATATTGCTTGTATTAAGACTATTGCAACATGTCCCTCCTGGTAAATCGTAAATCCACTATAAGTATAGTTAGTCATATTTTTAAGTGAGCTGAATTAAATATATTATTCACCCATCAGCATTTTCAGCTTCACTGTTCAGCAATGTTATCTCTTCAAACAACCATTCTCATTGTTCACTATAAGCATGTACATATACAATCATTCATGGAAGAGGCAATTCCCCAATCTGTCCCTGACTGGAAACTGCTGCTATAACCTGTTTCTAAAAGGGGGGGGGGATTGGCTTTCTAGCTCTAAATCATATACAAAATAAGAGTGCTCAAAGATTTTTTATAAAGATGTCTGCGTCACCAAATGATACGATTATGCAATCACGCTGCGTCCGTACGTCGTGACGCCACTGCGTAATGATGTCGTGCATGCGCAGTAGTGTAGTTTCCACGATCTTGTGGTAAGAAGATGAAATGACACTAACAACACTGAATATCACTACAGTATTAGTGCCAATCAGAGATATGTTCTCACATAGGCAAAGAGGCGTAGACTCACACCATGACCTTGGCATCCACGTACCTCCACAATTTATCAAAGTATTTTTATTCTCATCGCCGGCCATCATTGAAAGGGGAAAATATAAACAGAAGTCCCATACAAACAGTCCAAGCTTTGAACCTTGTGCTTTTGCTTGACACAATATGGGGTGCACATATATTTACTCCTGACGAAGCTCCATTGTAGGAGTGAAACATGTTGAGGTCATTTTTCTTTTTTTGGGGGTTTGAGCACTCTTATTATGTATATGATTTAGAGCACTTTATACTTATTTATAGGACTGAGATCAAGCAACCTCTGCCTATCCTTTGATATTTATTGGAATCAAGATAACATCAATATGCCTACTTATGCATGATTCCTTCCTGGATAGAGGCATTAGGAGTTATGGGTATGGGCGAACTCTGAGATACAGTGTATAGAGCTAGAAAGCCAATCCCCCCCCCCCTCCTTCCCTTTTAGAAATAGCTTATAGCAGCAGTCTCCAGTCAGGGACAAATTGGGGAATAGCGTCTTCCATGAATGAATGTATATGTACTTGCTTATAGTGAAGAATGAGAATGGTTGTTTGAAGAGATAACATTGCTGAACAGTGAAGCTGAAAACACTGATGGGTGAATAATATATTTAATTCAGCTATGCTTTGTTGTCCACAATGGATCACTTAAAAAGATGACTAATTATACTTATCGTGGATATATGATTTACTACGATGAGGACAGGGACAAGTTATAATAGTCTCTTAATACAAGCAGTATATTGCTGTTACATTTTGATCCCTGATATGTACCATTACTGATACAAATTGGCGTGACTTTGATAACACAATAAGAGGTGCTTTATCCTCTCTCTTATGTCATTGATTTTGAAGAAGAAATGGATAATATGTGCTCGATCTATTTCTTTAAGAAAATTTGATCACAAGCTCCCCAGTTCTTGCCTATACAAATCCTAATTATAAAATTAGGTTAACTCGTTGGGTCCCATTGGCTTTGGTATGTGGGCATGTGTACCCTCGTTCATTGAGGAAGCAAGTATTATGCCAGAAAAGGGAACCTCATAAATAGTTTGATATAGCAGGCATAGAAGTGTTTATAGTTGATAAATAATGTGTTAGTGGTAGCTCCAATGTGTCACACAATACAACCACAATGGTTTAGCACTAATCCACTAGTTCTTTAATGAGATAAAAAGATATAATTACTAATATATACAGCATCTATGTACCACTGATATTGTACTTGAAATCATTTTAAATGTTTAAAATGGGTTTTCGTTTAGTTCTAGTACATTGTCACCTATAAACCTTGAACCGGCAGATTTTTCAAGCAGTAAAACCAGAAATGGTAGGCTAAATAAAATGTACTACTTGTGAACACATATACATAATTGATATAATTCAGATATTGATGTACCTTTTTGTACTTACAGGCTGATGATTCAGTCAAAAGACAGATGAAAATGAAGCTAGAAAAGGTAATACAGATTATATCCTGTAAAAATTAAGCCATACAGACATTTGACCTAATGCATAATAACAGGCGCTATGGCTATATACACATGAGTATTTTTTTAACCCTAGCTTGTAAATGCTAGTCTGAGAATCATCATTTATGGATTGTGTTTACACTTCACCAGCAAATATTTAATACATATTTAGAAAACTTCTAAAGAGCTCAGTCCAGTTTCCAATATCTGGAACATGCCTACTGAATTCTGCTTAAAGTGGTTCTCTGTATTAAGGTAAGAAAACCTTCTGCAAGCAGTTCCCCCCAAGTCCCCCCCCCCCCAAATACTTACCTGAGCCCAATCTTGATCCAATGATGTGCATGAGAGCAGAGTCTCTCTCTCTCCTCACTGGTACAGACACAGCAGCTGGAGCCATTGGCTTCTGCTGCTGTCAATCACAGCCAGCTGAGGTGTGAGCAGGGAGGCGGGACTGAGCCGCATTCTGTGTGTCTTTTGGACACAGAGCCGGGTTGGGAGTGAGCATGCACTCAGCTGGCTGGAGGGGCCAGGAGCACTGGCAAAGGACTCAAGAAGAGGAAGATCGGAGCTGCTCTGTGCAAAAACATTGCACAGAGCAGGTACGTGTGACATGTTTGTTATAAAAATTAAATAAAAAGTGAGCCTTCAGAATCACTTTAATGTTTGTTAAGGCTGCAGCTAGCATTCCTGCATTTTACATTTCCAGATTACAATTTGAAAATATTTCTTGAAAACATACGATTGTGCCGCATTTCTCTTAATGTTAACCAATGCTAAATATAAATAGCAAAAAAACCCCAATGTGAAAAAAATATAAAATGAATATAAATATAATAATAAATAATGTGCACAAAGAACTAATGAATAATAAAGTCCATCTTCATATCGTGATTCTTTCAATATATAATGATGACTTGTGCCATTCAAATCTTCCTTTTGACATACGCAATGTGCCTTCACCAACACTGACACCACTTGTGCTCTCACCTGAAATTTTTGACCGCACAATTAAGTTTTATTACCTGTGTTTATCTGTGGGTTGTTTTTGTACTTGTAGTCCCACATGATAGCGTGCAACGGTTCCATTAACATGATTTTGATACTTATAGGATTTGTTATGTGGCTATTCCGCTCAGCATGCATTTACACTTTATCTGTGGGAATATGTTATAATGCCACGATTTAGGGAAGAGTAGAGATTGAGTATTACATTCCCCTTTTTAATTCTGGAGTTTTAGTGAGGAGAGGTCTGGGAAATATATGTCCTTGGCTTCAGTCTTCAGCAAAATGGCCACCGTTCAGCCCGCCTCGACTCCAATTGATTGATGGATGGCCTCCATATAATAGACAGCACCAGTCACCAATCACGGTAGCCTGATGAAGTCACGTGACATTGTGACGATACGCGTGGGCTCGTGGTGACACAATGTCCGGCGTGCTGATGCAACTTCCGGTGCGGACGCCATCTTGGAACTCCTATTGAGGTCAATGTATTAGTACACCCACAGCATGTGGATAGGTACCAAAGGCTTGTAATTTCTAGTCAAATGAGCTAACACTTCTAGGACCACCGAGAGGAGGCTGTATGCGGGACCTTGGTTACCAGAGAGGGAACTGACACGGCGGTGGACCTGACATCCGTTGGAGGGAGTCCGGGTTCCCGACCGGTGGTGTTTGATTGTTTAAAGCGTTTTGACCTTGCAGGGTAACCGCATGGAAGTGAGGGGCCATTGCACCTAGAGTAGGATTCATAGTATCCTGTTGCACATTTTGGTGATTACAGGACTACAGAACACCTCCACCATTTGGATGGTTCTGGACACTTTTCTATATTTTGGACACTTAATTTTTTCACTTTTTAGGTCACGATAATTATTATTTTTGGGGTCTGGTTTTTTGTTTATGTTGGTGGTTGGATTATCCACTGTTGATTTATGTTTGTGGATATACGGAAAGTGTGAAGCATTGTTTGAAGTCGCTTATTTAGAACCCCCATTTGGGGTTATGTATCACGTCTATAGGCATTTAGCCTATTTTTTATTTTTTTTTTTGTGGTGTTCACCCATCCCTAGTAGGGGGTCACTATTGTGTATATAGTGATTGTTAGTGATTTACAGGCGTTGAACCTGATTTTTTTCTTTCTTAATTACCACATTTGTGGTTTCACGGATTCACTTTATTTATCCCATATTGGGATCACTGGCATTTGTTTTCATTCACAAGTTATTTTGAGCTTATACATGCGTTTATTCATTTGATTGCTCTCTCTTTTTTCGTAGGTTTACCACAAGGAGTGGTTTCACTGATTCACTTTGTCTTTATCCCCCAGTGGGATCACTATTATTTCTTTCACACCAGTTTATCCAGGGCATGTAAAATTTACATGCGTTTAAGTCACTATTTTTTCACTGGTGTTGTCATTTAGGAGTTTTCCCAGTTTCACGGCATTTAATATATGTGTATTAATATTGTGTATATTTGTGGATTATCTTACTTAGGAGAGGGGGTGGAGAGGTTGTGGGGTTTATGTCTTATTTGACTTAGTTATCTATTATTGATTGTAAGGGAATACTGTTCACCTATGAAGTATTGGGGTTCACATATAGTTTATTAGCGCAGCTCCACATTTTACAATAGTGATATATAAGCTGCCAAAAATAATCAGCAGAAAATAGGGTTATTGCCATTTTGCCAATAGAAAAAAAAGGGGCATATACATACTGTACATAAATAGTGTTGCACTAATTCATATAGACATATTATTCCATAAACAGATTCAAATGTGATAGTTTAATCAAAATATAAAATATAAATAGACATATAAAGTCCTTGAATGGTGAAAATCAAATAAGGTGCTTGAATGGTGAACATGAGCCCTTATACTGTTATTGAAGGGGTGCCTGTCATCCGCTCTCTGCTGCCATCTAGAGCATCATTTTGGAATTACCATGCCTGGTTGACCTGTATTAATCTATGGGTCCACAGTAGGAGGTGAGCGGCCATCCATATATATTTTTAGGTGGAGGAACATTGAATTAAGGTGGAGCACCCTGTTTTTCAAATAGACTTTATTTATTCGGAGTACATCTTTGTGATTCTTCACCATTCAAGCACCTTATTTGATTTTCACCATTCAAGCACTCTACGTGTATATTTATATTTCAAATTTTGATTGAACTATCACGTTTGAATCTGTTTATGGACTATTATGTCTATATGAGTTAGCGCAACACTATTTATGTATGTTTTATGTTTTAAGTGTGGGATCCCCTTTTAAGTGTTATTTCAGTGGCTCGATTTTATTAGTTTATTCACTAGTTTGATAGTGCACATTGTTTTTTATTTTTTGTATTACACAGAAGATTTTTACCTTCATGCAGAGAATGCACAAAGGTAAAAAACATTCAGCTGTTTATGGACTGTTATTTCTTTATGAGCACAACACTATTTATGTATGTTTTAAGTGTGGGATCACCTTTTAAGTGTTATTGCAGGAGCTCTAATTTATTAGCTTATTCACTAGTTTGATAGCGCACATTGTTTTTTTTATTTATTAGATAGTGATAATTGACTTCAATGCAAAAATTGTGTCCCATTGCCTTCAATGCAAAACTGATTCCCATTGACTTCAATGCTACAATGCTCCCTATTGACTTCAATGCAAAAATGAATCTATTTAATTTTATATTTATTTAATTGTATTTTCTGTCCAATTTTTGTGTTACTTTCAATAAAAGCTATTTTCTATTATTATTATTTCTTTTTAAATTCATATTAATTTAAATTCATGATCTTAATTAAAAAGTCGAATATAATACAATTATATATAAAAAATATATTTGGAAAAAAACCTGTCCATTACAGTTTCGGTTTTCAGCCAAGTGCATCCTAAATCGGTTTTGGTTCAGAATTTTCATTTCGGTGCACCACTAATTTTTTCATTCAATGCCTGGCTTCAAGCAGCCAAAAAGAGAGAAAAGTTGTTGGGTGAAAATGTAATGAAAATGCCTTTAAAATGGCAGTGATATGATTATGATTGATTCCATTATGATAATGATTGGTCTCCTAAACAGTGCATTGCAGATTTCTGTTGACAGAATAATTCCATGATCAGTTTTTTATTTGAAAGATGAATTGTTCCAGAAATTGCCCTTTCAGAAAGTGGCATCAGCAGGAAGTCATGGATGCCACTGGCCAATTGGACTTCCGGTCCGGTGGCTTCCACGATATATGTTGCTTATCGCTGCTTTCCACTGGTACTCTGCCATCCATTCCTGGGCCTGCCAGCGGTAGGAGCATCATACATCCCAGGACCCAGCAGATGACTTTGGGAGAGCCAGCCACCGCAGCCGTATTACATACAGATATGCCAGTTTTCTTCTTTTAAATGTAAGTTGCCAATTGCATTTTAATGAATCCATTACTCCATATTGCTACACTTAGTCTGGCACCCCCTTTGGGTCCCTTTCTGTTTACAAGCTGCAGGACTTGTGAATGAGCTATGGGGCTGCTCATCAGCGACCCCGCAGTCCATTCAGAACTACAAGCCTTCAGCTGGCTGATGGTACTTGTAGTTCAAGTCATTCACAGAAAACTGGTGGCATAAATGGTGACAGAGAAGATCCCCGCTCACTGTCACTGTGAGGAGGGGAGAGGCTGCAGCTGCTGGGTGGAACAGGTAACATGTTCCAGAAGGTGGACTTATCCTTTAAAGTGGAGCACTGGGCAGGTTGTAATAAAACAAATGCAGATGCCCTCTCTAGAACTCTTGTGTTGGTAGCTGATGTTTGAACCCACAGATTCAAACAGAGTGGGTGGGCATGTAACAAACAGCCCCTGTCAGTCCAGGGAAGAGTCATGGATGGAATTTACCTGTCACCAAGGTTGCAGTGTTTGAAAGATAATCTGGTGGCAGTGATATATCTCTAGCAGTATACAGGGGGGTAGGCACTGGTCACACCTTTTCCTTCACCTGGGATATAATTTGTCTTTCCATAGGATGAACAGTGAGTGTGTGTTAGAGAAAGACTTCATGCAGGCTGTAAGGGAACAGGTCTAAGCAGAACCAATGTGGCCTCTTAACTTGCTTGGAGAGAAATTCACTTTTTTGTTGTTTATTGGACTGTGACTACTTACATGGACAGGAAGCCCTAAGTCACACTTTTGGATCACTTCTCTGCAAGCTCTCCACTTGCAGCTGATCACCCATACAGGGAATTATCTACAGTTGCAAGAAAAAGTATGTGAACTCCTTGGGATTACGTGGAGTTTTGCATGAATTGGGCATAAAATGTGCTCTGAACGTCATCTAAGTCACAACAATAGAAGAACACAGTCTGCTGAACATAATACTACACAAACATTAGATGTTGCCATGGTTTAATTGCACATAACATGTAAACATTCACAGTGCAGGGAGGAAAAAGTATGTGAACCTTTGGACTTAATAACTGGTTGACCCTTCTTTGGCAGCAATAACCTCAACCAAACGTTTCCTGTAGTTGCAGATCAGACCTGCACAACGATCTGGAGTAATTTTGGACCACTCCTCTTAACAAAACTGTTTCAGTGTAGCAATATTCTTGGGATGTCTGGTGTGAATCGCTCTTAAGGTCATGCCACAGCATTTCAGTCGGGTTGAGGTCAGGACTCTGACTGGGCCACTCCAGAAGGCGCATTCTGTGCTGTTGCAGCCATTGTTTTGTTGAATTACTTGTATGCTTTGGGTCATTGTCCTGTTGCATCACCCATCCTCTGCGGAGCTTCAGTTGGCGGACAGATGGTCGTACGTTTTCCTGCAAAATGTCTTGATAAACTCTGGAATTCATTTTCCCATCAATGACAACAATCCGTCCAGGCCCTGAGGCAGCAAAGCAGCCCCAAACCATGATGCTCCCTCCACCATGTTTTACAGTGGGGATGAGGTTTTGATGTTGGTGTGCTGTGCCTTTTTTTCTCCACACATAGTGTTGTGTGTTCTTCCCAAACAACTCAATCTTGGTTTCATCTGTGCACAGTATATTTTGCCAGTAGTGCCGTGGAACATCCAGGTGCTCTTTTGAAAACTTCAAACGTGCTGCAATATTCTTTTTGGACAGCAATGGCTTCCTCCGTGGTGTCCTCCCATGTACTCCATTCTTGTTTAATGTTTTCCTTATTGTAGATGTGTCAACAAAAATGTTAGCATGTGCAGAGATTTCTGTAGGTCTTTAGCTGACACTCTGGGATTCTTCTTTACCTCATGCAGCATTCTGCGCTGTGCTCTTGCAGTCATTTTTACAGGATGACCACGCCTAGGGAGAGTAGCAACAGTGCTAAACTTTCTCCATTTGTAGACAGTCTGTCTTACCATGGACACATGAACATCAAGGCTTTTGGAGATACTTTTGTAACCCTTTCCAGCTTCATGCAAGTCAACAATTCTTGATCGTAGCTCTTCTGAGAGCTCTTTTCTGCGAGGCATGGTTCACATCAGACAGTGCTTCTTGAAACCAGTAAACCCAAAACAGGTGTGTGTTTTTTAAGGGCAGGACAGCTTTCAGCAACACATCCAATATTATCACACTGACTGGAGTCAAGGTTGGCTCACTCCTGGCTCCAATTAGCTCTGGGAGAAGTCATTAAGCTAGGGCCTCACATACTTTTTCCTCCCTGCACTGTGAATGTTTACATGTTATGTGCAATTAAACCATGGCAACATATAAAGTTTATACAAAAAATAGTGAAGCGCTTGATAAATAAACATATATAACTACATATATTAAAGTGCCATCAGTGAATATAAGTGCTAAGTGTTAATATTCCTTATAAAACGCTGGAACATTTTCAACCAATATTATATTTAAAATATTATTAAACGAACCAAACTGAATTCCTAATTTATCAGTGATAATAAACACACCAGTGACAAATAATCTTATATCTCCAAGAGGTTCCTTATTCTCCTTCACTGTTTTAAATGAAAAGTGCAATAATTAAAAAGTGAACAAGTGTATACAAAAAAACTTTTTTTAAAAGTGCATATACAAAACATATATATATGTATAAATCATATATCATATATATATAAATAAATAAAGTCCATGCAAGTGTAACTTGTGATAGAACGGTGATCTTCACTTCTAGTGCTCAAACACAAATCCTCAAATGGCAGCAGTGCCTGCTCACCTCCCCGCACTGACCCTCAAGGGGCCAAAAGGCTACTGATCTCCTCTATGGCCAAACTTTCTCCTCCTCCTCTCGGTAGCTCAGCAGGCGATCACAGGGTCTCCACTTCTCCTCCACTCATATATCTGGATCCAGTTTGGCCTGCAATCGGCTGAATGGTGTATCCTGACCAAGGATTCGGATCTGTCTGTGCAAAGCTTCAAGTCGAAAAGTTGTCTCTAGACACGTGAAAGCAGCACCTTGTATGTTCTCTGCATTTTTTGTTTTCTCTGCAGGAGTGTTGGCTTTCTCTACTTTCATCGCAAAACAAAGAACCTTCTTTCCATTTAATTTCAGGGCTTTTTCCACTTCCTCCGCAGTAGCAAACTCCACATAGATAGGAGATAGGGATCTTGCCTATATTGAGCGCAGGAGGAACTTGTAATAACATATAAAGTTTGTGTAGTATTATGTTCAGCAGACTGTGTTCTTCTATTGTTGTGACTTAGATGACGTTCAGAGCATATTTTATGCCCAATTCATGCAAAACTCCACATAATTCCAAGGGGTTCACATACTTTTTTGCAACTGTATTTTTTAAACTTACATTGGGTCAGGTTGGTTACATATAATTATATATGTGTCACATCCAGTGGGCCAACATCCAGGTGCAGCTGGAGGAGCAAGAAGTTGCTTGCTCCCATACCCCCACCTTTCAGCTAATGCATTGTATTTTTGCAGTGACTGCAAAGAATTCCCTGGTTGGATGAAGAGGTGATTGTGACATCATCTACCCCTCCTCTTTGCCTTGTACAATCAGAAAACACCTCATATTCATTAAAAAAAATACAAGAGGTTTGGTACCATAGTGGTCAGTATACAGATGGCAAGTCACTCCAGCAGCACCTGTAAAGAGACAGTGCCGACTGTATTTAGCATATACTTTACCCACTTCCCGCCCAGCCTATTGTCAAATGACCACTGTGCAGGACATTCGTTGTTCCAGGTGGACATCATATGATGTCCTCCTGGAACATGCCTCGCACGTGTCCCAAGAACTGGGGCGTCACCCACTGCAGGTACCATGTGATTGCTGTGACGAATCACAGCAGATAACATGACAATTGTACACATTGGATGGCGTTCATTCATGTCATCCATTGTTTACTATTTTGTTTATCTTAGTGATTGGTAACAGTGATCACATGGTACAGACACGGCCAATCACAGCCCATCTGCATCATGTGATTAGATGTGGCCAATCACATATAACCACAATAGTAAACACTGAATGAA
This sequence comes from Staurois parvus, assembly GCF_062004578.1. Classification (NCBI taxonomy): domain Eukaryota; kingdom Metazoa; phylum Chordata; class Amphibia; order Anura; family Ranidae; genus Staurois; species Staurois parvus. The sequence goes on from NW_028318964.1 coordinate 613,698, forward strand.
TCATATTCATTCAGTAAAAATGGTTGCTTATATAGCACATAATTATAAAATATTTTAAATGCTTATTTGTAGTGTTTTTTTCCTGTTTGTAAATTTATTTTTTTCTTCACTTACAATGTGCCTTCAAACTTATTTAGAAAATGGACTACGCTAGAAAGACACAATTACTGTCAGGAACCAGGAGGAGACAGAAAGTGGAGTTAAAATCACACCTTTAATGAATTAGAAAAATAACACAGTTCAGAAATATAGTCAAAACAGAAGCCAGGTTTTGGATGCCAGAGCGGGTAATCAGATGAGCCAGGGTCAGCAAGCCAGAAGTGAGGAGCCAAAAATCATAAACAGGAATTGGAAAAGAAGTCAGCCAAACTGAGTTGTACACAGGAACACAGGCAGGAACATACTGGAGATCATAGACCATGCAAGGGCAAGAAGGAAATGAGCTAAGCTGTTAAAAAGCAAAAAGGGCTGGCTGTAGGCTGGACTAATGAGGCAGGTAATTGTATTCAGGTGAGTCACTGTGGCTGGTACTTAACCGATAGCTGAGCAGCTTCTGAGCACTGAAAGAAAAGAGCTGTTCAGTAAGTAGCAGGAGCCCAGCAATGACAATTACCTAGGGCAGCCCGTTCTCTCCTTTCATGTCACAGCCCCGTTCACTTCTGAGAATGTCAAATTACTCTGTGCTGGTGCAAACACTTCACCTCTAACTTCTCCTCCCTACATAACCTTGTATGTAGCTGTTGGAGTGAGTAAAGGGGAATACAGTACTAAAAACTGTTTGTCAGGAATGGTCTTATCCCTGGTAGTGCTGGGGCTTACATGTCTTGTGGGCTACAGTACCAGTGCTGGCCAGCGGGTGCTCTCAGCAGCCAGTGTCTCACTCCTGCAATCAGGCCATCACCTGAGGCTGATTGCAGGAGGTGTATTAAAGCAATGGCCAGGCCTACAGTCATTGCCTTGGTGTATTGCTCCCTTGTGCCCTGTATCCTGCCTCCTGCCTGCCTGACGCTCCTGCTGGACTCTGACACTGCTTGAACTCTGCCTGTACCGACCCCGGCTATTCCTGACCACTCTTCTGCCTGCTCCTTGTACCTTGTCTGCCCGGTAGCTATCGACCTGGCCTGCCTGACTACATTTGTGCTCCATACATATTTATATCAGTTAAGGTTTGGGTTTTGTTTGCACTTCGTTGTACATATTTATATTAGTTTAGGTTTGGTTTGTTTGCACAGCGTTTGTGTATTGTTTAACCTTTAATAAACTATTAACTAAAAATTCTTCCTGCGCCAATGAAAAAAACTACTACAGGATCTATCCTGCTGCTGTGCAATGTGATGAACACAAAATGTGATAAATATAAATAAACAGCGCAAACATAGACCTCTAAATCAAATCAATATATAAAGTGCATAATATATAATGAAAATTATATTAGTAGTGAAAGTCCATCATGATAATAGACAAAAAAAATGTCCGTGAGTCACAAAAAGTTTGTGCAAAAAGATCAAAAATTCTTCTAATACAAAGAAACTTTCACCTTCCACCCGTGCAAACCAACATCAAATACACTCACCAGATTTAGGTGACTGAAACGCCTTTTAGGAATTTTTATGGGATCCTAAACCCTCTTTCGTATCCACTCTATAGGAATCCTCACCATCAGTATAGGCTCCACCATACAACCGGGGAGAGAAAATCTCAAATAGTATGATATTGCAAATTACCGTTTTTAAATAAAATCAAGGATTAAGGCCACTCACATTTAAATCACTTTAAAAAGGCATATTTATTAGAACAAGCTTCTTCCAGATGGACAATGAATGTCAGACAACCTCCTCAGGAATCTCACATCACAGCTCAAGGATACAGCAGAAGCTCCACAGAGAACAAACATGCACAGATCCCAAAAGATGGCCGCTGGAACGCACCGCTCAGCGTGCGTTCCACTCACCGGAAGTGACGTCAGACGAACAGGGTAAAGACCGGAAATGCGTCAACGCGTTTCGCCCCTCCCATCGGGCGTTCTCAAGACGTCCATTTCCTGTCTGAAGCTCCCTTAAATACCCAAAAGGGACCCACCCCTCCTTTACAATTGGTCAAGACTCATCCCCAGGATTATCAAAAACCACTCCTCCTGTTGTGTGACACGAGAGTCCTTTACAAACGAGGCATATACCTACAAAGCTCAAAAAAACTTTTTAAAATATTCCAATCACTAATTGATTTACTCCCAGTAAAAAAATATATAATAATACATTTCCTTAGTGGGACAAAATATATATTAAAAATTGCCTGCATATTACGAAACAACTTTCTTTATTAAATGAGTAATGAATGACATCCCTGCAAAATAATAAAAATAAGAATAAAAATGAAAATAAAAATAAAATAATAATAAAATTAAAATAATTATATATATAAAAAATATATATATATAAAAAATAAAAATAAATATAAAAATAAAAATAAATATAAATAAAAATAAAATTAAAATTCAAAATAAAAAAAATGTAAAAAAAAATATATATAAAAAATAATAATAAAAAATAAATGAAAATAAAAATAGAAATAAATGAAAAAAATAAAAATAGAAGTAAATGAAAATAAAAATGAATACAAATAATCAAAATGAAAAAACTATATAAAAAGACATATAAAAAAATAAAAATTTTTTTTAGTAATTATAAGACACACATAAAAAATTAATATCTCTATAAAAATAATTATACTATTACCAGTTAGACAAAAAACAATTAATATCTATGTCCGAGTTCAACCCTTTAGGGTATAAAGATCCCAATTGGAAGATCCATTTTGTTTCATTCTGTGAGATACTCTTCACCATATCTCCTCCTCTCCAAGGGGAAAGAATTCGATCAATCCCGCAGAATTTTAAACACGATGGATCCCTATTATGATAAATTCTAAAATGGTGAGAAAGACTGTGATATTTGTATCCTTTTTTGATATTCCTAATATTCCAAACTATGGCCGGGCAATCCCTCAAGGCCAGCGGCGCATGGAAAACGGGGGCCACGATCCTCTCCCTGAGAGACTTCCCAGGAAGCGACCTGACCTCCTCCGCCGTCACATGCCACCGCCGCAGGATTTTCAGGCTCGGAGCAACATAGGCCGGGAGATCACCGTGCTTGACTCTCATTCTTTTCACCAGCCCGCCACTCATCCAACAGTTAAGAAAGGGCCTAAACCAAACCAGGAAAAAACCTACCCAACCAGGCGGCTCCGCACTCAGCATCGTACCAAAATTATGTTTCAGAAACATAACGGAGAAGAAAACAACCGGGTTGACCATCCCTAAGCCACCCTCCCGCCTGGAAAGGTAGGTAACGTTCCGCCTCACGAGGTTTAGCCTGTTTCCCCACAACAACTGGAAAAAACAGCTATAGACCCTTGCATAGAGAGATTCCAGCAAAAGGCAGACGTAACTGACGTACAAAAGAACTGGAATCAAGTAAGTTTTTATCAGGTCGACCCTTTCCCTCAAGGAGAGCCGCCACCCCTTCCAGCATCTCATCTTTACCTCGGCATCCGACAGCCTGGACTCCCAATTTGACTGGCCATAATCGCCAGGGCCAAAAGTGATGCCTAATACTTTTACCGATGACTGGGGCACCGGGAAGGTGTCCGGGAGCAAGAAGTTCTCACCCCCCTTACCCATCCAGAAAACCTCACACTTGTACCGGTTGATCTTGGAACCCGATGCCTCCGCATACTGCTCCATCTCTGAAGTCACCACCTGCGCCTCCTCCACTCCAGAGATGAAAACAGAAACATCATCGGCATAAGCCACAACCTTCAAGGGCGGCTCGCCAGTTGTGCCCACAGGTACCCCCGCCAACGCCCCACCATCTAGCCTCCTGACGAAGGGGTCGATGGCGAAAGCATACAACAAGGGACTCAGCGGACACCCCTGACGCACCCCCGAACCAACCCCGAAAGGCCGTCCAACCCAACCGTTAACTAGCATGAAACTCTCCGCCCCTCTATACAAAGTTTGTAACCATCCAATAAACCTCCGTTCCAGGCCGTAACGGTCAAGGAGAGACCACAGGTACACATGATGAACCCGATCAAAAGCCTTGGCTTGATCCAAAGTCAGCAAGTACCTTCCCTCGCCACCAGCTCTGCAATGTTCCAGGACCTCCCGGACAGCTAACACCGCTGAGAGCGTACTCCTGCCCTGTACAGAGCAGTGCTGATGCGGTGAAAGCAACCCCTCCGCCACTGACGATAAACGCCAGAAAAGAATCTTCGCCAGAATCTTCCTATCAACGTTGAGAAGGCTAATGGGGTGCCAATTCTCAATGGTTGACGGGTCCTTCCCTTTTGACAACAAGATCACCGCTGAAGTTCTCATGGAGGGAGGAAGGGAACCTTCCTCAAGACAGCTATTAAATACCTCCACCAGACGAGGCGCCAAGCTAGATTTAAACGTTTTATAAAATTCAGCCGTCAAACCATCTGGCCCAGGTGTCTTCTTAACAGACAGGTCATCAATGGCTTTGGTCACCTCTTCAACAGTGATCTCGCCCGTCAAACTCGAGATCCCTGGCGTACCCTCCAGGAAGCTGATCATCTTTGCCCGGTCGAGGCGCCTCTCCCCTAAAAGATCCTAAAAAAAGGCCCTCGAGACCTCCAGTGTCAGGGCAGGAGCCGAGGAATGGACAGGCAGGCCTAACAATGTAACGCACTGGCTGACGACAACCACCACCCACAGACCAAAGTCCCTCAGGACGCGGAGTCTAAGTCCCAGGCTGCCCTTCACCAGGGCCCCTGATGGTGGGGATGGACTTGACGCAGCCTGGAACCAGGTCGCGGCCCCCGAGACACCTCAGCTGCGGTAATGGCCGCCGCCAATGGCGTGTAGCTGGTGGAAGAGACAAAAGAGTAGTCAGACAGGCCGAGGTCAATAACAACAGGACAAAACAGTACAGGACAGCAGACGAGAATCACAGGTCACGAGCCGGGTTCAGCAACAGAGGGTCAGATCAAAGGAGAATACAAAGAATAGTCAAGTCACAAGCCGAATCAGATACCAGGAGAGTCACGAGAGTCAGAACAGAGTAATAGCAACACAAAGACACAAGACACAAGTGCAAAGAGCATGTGCGGGCCACAGGCTTATATGTCATCAGCCACGCCCCTCTGGGGGATGGAACTCAGAGACCTGAAGGCATAAAAGGATTCCCACCCTGCACAGCAGAATCCAAGATGGACGCCAGCACATGGGGTAACATAACCTCAGGGAAAAGGTAGGACCTTGACAGTACCTCCTCCTCAAGGGCCCCTCCCCCTCCGCGGCTCAACAAAAGGTTTCTGAGGAAAGCGGGTATGAAAAGCGCGGAGGAGGGCAGGAGCATGGACATCCGCGGAAGGAACCCAGGAACGCTCCTCAGGACCATAACCGCGCCAATGAACCAGGAACTGTAATCGACCGTGCACCAATCGAGAGTCCAGGATCCGGCTCACCTCATACTCCTCATGACCGTCAACCCGGACAGGACGGGGCCGAGGCAGAGAGGTAGTGAAGCGATTGCAGATCAGAGGTTTCAACAGGGAAACATGAAAGATATTGGAGATCCACATCCCAGACAGAAGGGCAAGGGCATAAGCCACCGGATTCACTTTGCGGAGAATGCGGAAAGGACCGACAAAACGGGGAGCTAGTTTGGGTGTGGGCACCCGAAGATTGAGGTTGCGAGTAGACAACCACACCCGATCGCCGACCTGGTCTGAAGGAGCGGGCAACCGTCTGCGATCAGCCTGGAACTTCTGGCGCTGAGCTGAGTCCCTCAAGGCCCTCTGGATCTGCCCCCATGAAGAACGCAGGGCAGCAAGATGGTTCTCCACAGCCGGAATGTCCTGTGGTGAGAACCTCTCAGGTAATACCGCGGGTTGGAACCCATAGTTGGCCATGAAGGGAGACATCCCGGAGGAGGAGTTGACCGCCGAGTTCCTGGCAAACTCTGCCCAAGGCAGGAGATCGGCCCAATCGTCCTGATGGTCTGAAATATAACACCGAAGGAATTGTTCTAAGGCTTGATTGGAACGCTCCGCAGCCCCATTGGACTGCGGGTGGTAGGCTGAGGAAAAGGAGAGACTAATACCCAACTGGGAGCAGAAGGCGCGCCAGAATCTGGACACGAACTGACTCCCGCGGTCCGAGACAATCACCTTAGGCAACCCATGCAGGCGAAAAATCTCCCTGGAAAAGACCGTGGCCAGTTCTTGCGCTGTTGGTAATTTCCTGAGTGGAATGCAATGGCACATCTTGGAAAACCGATCGACGATCATGAGGATGACCGTATGACCCCGAGACACCGGGAGGTCTACAATAAAGTCCATACCTAGGTGTGACCAAGGACGCTCCCCATTGGGAATGGGTTGCAGAAGACCCAAAGGGAGATGCCGTGGAGACTTATTCTGGGCACAGATCGAACATACCGCTACATAAGAGGCAATGTCGGCACGGAGGGTTGGCCACCAGAATAAGCGAGAGACGACCCAACACAGCTGGTTCTTCCCCGGATGCCCGGCAGTTTTGGCGTTATGGTAGGTACGCAGCAGGCGGGTGCGCAATTCCTCGGGTACAAAACATCTACCCTCCGGCTTCCCGGGAGGAGCATCAGATTGAGCCGCCAAAATCTGCTCCCCAAGAGGAGAGGTCAGACTGGTGCGAATGGCAGCCAGGATCTGATCTGGAGAAATAACTGAGATTGGCTCAGAATCTTCCCTGGACAACTCAGAGTATTGCCGTGATAACGCATCAGCCCTGACATTCTTGGAACCAGGCAAATATGAAACCACATAGTTGAAGCGTGACAAGAACAGAGCCCATCTGGCCTGGCGGGGTGTCAATCTTTTGGCCTCCGAAAGATAAGTCAGGTTCTTATGATTGGTAAGAATGAGGACCGGAACTGTGGAGCCCTCGAGCAGGTGCCTCCATTCCTTGAGAGCCAGAATGATTGCCAACAACTCCCTATCTCCAATCTGGTATTTGCACTCTGCAGAGGAAAGCTTCCTGGAGTAGAACCCACAGGGAAGTAGGGGTCCATCGGGCGACCGACGTTGAGATAGGAGAGCGCCTACTCCCGTCTCGGATGCATCAACCTCAAGGACGAAGGGCAATCCAGGATTGGGATGAGACAGGATCGGAGCCATTGCGAAGGCGGATTTCAGAGCCTCGAAAGCTACGATGGCCTCGGATGGCCACTCGTGAGGATTGCTGCCCTTCTTGGTTAGGTCTGAGAGAGGCTTTGCCAGCGTGGAGAAGTTCCTGATGAACTTCCGATAGTAGTTGGCAAAAACCAAAAAGCGCTGAATGGGCCGAAGACCATTGGGACGAGGCCACTGCAGAACCACCGAAACCTTCTGAGGGTCCATGGAGAATCTCTCCGCAGAAATGATGTAGCCTAAAAAGGCAACTTGGGATCGATGGAATTCGCACTTCTCAAGTTTGCAAAAAAGTTTGTTCTCACGTAATCGTTGCAGCATCTGCTTGACATCCTGGATATGGGACTCCATGGAGGCAGAGTAAACCAGGATGTCATCCAAGTAAACTACCACGCACTGCTGCAACAAGTCACGAAGGACATTTTTTATGAATTCCTGAAAAACTGCGGGCGCGTTACACAACCCGAAGGGCATCACCAGGTATTCGTAGTGACCGGTTCTGGTGTTAAACGTGGTCTTCCACTCATCCCCCTGTTTGATCCGTACGAGGTTGTACGCCGCCCTAAGGTCAAGTTTGGTAAAGACTGTTGCCCCCTTAAGGCGGTCGAACAACTCAGTAATCAAGGGAATCGGGTAGGCATTCTTAGTGGTGATTCGATTGAGACCCCTATAATCAATGCAAGGCCTCAATTCACCACCCTTCTTCTTTACAAAGAAAAAGCCCGCTCCTGCTGGGGAAGTAGACTTACGAATGTGCCCCCGGGAAAGCGCATCCGCAACGTACTCCTCCATGGCCTTATTCTCCGCAACCGAGAGAGGATACACCCTGCCACGCGGAGGAGTGGCACCGGGTTGCAAGGATATGGCGCAGTCGTAAGGACGATGAGCAGGTAAGGCACCAGCGCGTACCTTATCAAACACGTCCTGGTACTCCCCATAATCAGTGGGCAACGCAGAGTCCGAGGAGGCACACAACACCTTAACCGGCCCACGGATGCACCCAGCCCCACACTGTGGAGACCACGAGAGAATCTCGGCTGTTTGCCAATTGAAGGTTGGATTGTGCATCTGGAGCCAGGGATACCCCAAAACCACCGAATAATGCGGAGAAGAAATCACCTGGAAACAGGCCAACTCCCTGTGAACAGCCCCAATAGCTACTTCAACTGGCATAGTCTCGTGGGTAACCTGCGGTGGTTGCAGGGGCCTGCCATCTATCGCCTCGAGAACCAATGGGGTAACTCGAGCCTGCAGGGGAATGGAGTGCTGGGCAGCAAACGAGCTGTCCATAAACAACCCGCCGGCCCCAGAATCTACCAACGCCTGGGCCGTCACCGAGCCCTCCGCCCAAGAGAGGACAACGGTGATCAGTGGCTTATCTCTGCGGAACGCCGGGGACGAGGAGACTCCACCCAAGATCTGTCCCCGACAGGATCTCAGGTGCGAGCGTTTCCCGGACGGACCGGACAGGACTGCCGAAAGTGCCCACCAAGACCACAGTACAGGCAGCGACCCTCCCGACGCCGAGCGGCCCACTCTCCCTCGGAAAGGCGAGCAAACCCCAGCTGCATGGGCTCACCATCAGACAATCTATCCCCAGGAGGCGTGGGAGGAGAGGGAGGAATGGGTGGGACAGAAAACGCAGGTGCCAGTCGATTGGAAGGCCTCCGCAGGCGTTCCTTGAGTGAAGGCCTCTCCCTGAGCCTGGTGTCAATCAGGATCAGGAAAGAGATGATCTCCTCCAACACCACAGGCAGTTCCTTAGCTGCAATCTCGTCCTTCAATGTGTCAGAAAGACCATGGGAAAACGCAGCCACCAGAGTTATTAATAGAATTATTAATTCAAAATAAATACCCACCTGGTTGAGGAACCCACGACACTGACTCGGCTCACCCCCAAAGCGCTGTGGAAGAGGGGCAGAACCAGTCATACCTCTGGGTGCTGCTGATGTAGCCGCCGAGGTGGTGGACGCAATAGGCGGAGAAGCAGCGGGAGAGACCACCGGAGTGACTACCGGCCTAAAAGCACCAGGAGCAAGGTGTGCAGTGCGTGCAAGCAGAGTTTGCAACGCCTGAGCGAACTGATCCAACAGGTGATCCTGTTGATCGAGTCTGGCGACTAGCGTTGGGAGCGAAGGCGTGCCTGCACCGTCAGGGTTCATGGCACTTGTGTAATGTCAGGGCAGGAGCCGAGGAACGGACAGGCAGGCCTAACAATGTAACGCACTGGCTGACGACAACCACCACCCACAGACCAAAGTCCCTCAGGGCGCGGAGTCTAAGTCCCAGGCTGCCCTTCACCAGGGCCCCTGATGGTGGGGATGGACTTGACGCAGCCAGGAACCAGGTCGCGGCCCCCGAGACACCTCAGCTGCGGTAATGACCGCCGCCAATGGCATGTAGCTGGTGGAAGAGACAAAAGAGTAGTCAGACAGGCCGAGGTCAATAACAACAGGACAAAACAGTACAGGACAGCAGACGAGAATCACAGGTCACGAGCCGGGTTCAGCAACAGAGGGTCAGATCAAAGGAGAATACAAAGAATAGTCAAGTCACAAGCCGAATCAGATACCAGGAGAGTCACGAGAGTCAGAACAGAGTAATAGCAACACAAAGACACAAGAAACAAGTGCAAAGAGCATGTGCGGGCCACAGGCTTATATGTCATCAGCCACGCCCCTCTGGGGGATGGACCTCAGAGATCTGAAGGCATAAAAGGATTCCCACCATGCACAGCAGAATCCAAGATGGACGCCAGCACATGGAGTAACATAACCTCAGGGAAAAGGTAGGACCTTGACATCCAGAATCCCCTCCCTGGACTTAGTAAGGGATCCCGTACTATCTCTCAAGCCACCGATCGTTTTAAGCGCTACACCTTGTTTGCAATTCTGATAAGGGTCGGGCGAATGGTACTTCCCGTAGTCCCTTTCCAGAACCAAAGAGGCATGCCGATCGTATTGATGTTTCCGGAGAAGAAGCTTAACCTCCGAGATTGCCCCAGAATCTCCACCCTCAGAGACCAGACGATCCAGCTTCCTCCTTAAGCGTTGGCAGGCAACATATCTATCAAACTGTTTCTTCTTACCTAAGGCTTTGAAAAACCCGCCAATCCGCACCTTGGTGAGCTCCCACCACTCAGACTCGCTGTTGCAGAACTCCAGGACGGTTTCCTGAGCCTGAAAAAAATCCTCAAAGGATCGTCTCACCTTCTCGCATTCCAGCAGGGACGAATTCAGCCTCCAGACACCCTTCCCCTTCAGTGGAGCATCTGAAATATTCAGAGACAAAGTTAACATAAGGTGATCCAAACACTCCAATGCCCGACACTCAGGCGCCGAGAAGGCAGAGTTCTCTCCCAAAAAAAACCTGTCTATCCTACTCTCACTTCTACCTCGCCTAAAAGTGAATCCCGTGCTGTCCGGGCTGCTCTTAATCAGTGCATCCACCAGACCTGCTTCCCTAACTATCGCGTTTAAAAAAATACTATCATATCCCAACCTGTCATTGGAGCCTTTCCTGTCCTTGGGCCTAGTGATGGTGTTAAAATCACCTCCAAAGACAACTCGTCGGGACGAAAAAAGGAAAGGTTTTATCCTTTTAAAGAGGCACTTCCGATCCCACTTAGTCTGAGGCCCATAAACATTAATAAGCCTCAGCTCTTGCCCCTTCAAAAGGACGTCCATAACCAGACATCTTCCGATCTCCACCTCAATTACCCGCCGGCACGTTACCATGCCGGTAAAAAGCACCGCAACTCCGCTGTAAGGCTCGGCCGCAAGAGACCAGTACGAGGGACCACACCTCCCCTCCCGTTTAGCCAGATGTATGTCGGCCAAGCTGGACAATCTGGTCTCCCGCAAAAACAAAATATAAGCTGCAATCCCGCTGAGCAAAAATAAGGCCCTCTCCTTAGCCCTCACAGACTTCAGGCTGGCAACATTAATGGTCGCCACCTTAATCGGAGCGGGAACTGCCATCAAGGTAATTAAGTAAGGCGCTTCCTCACCTTCCACTTAATCTTCTTGGGGGGGTCCACCACACCACCCTGAGACCCCCCCAACTTCCCTTCCTCCATCGGAGAGGGGTGACCACTCGAATCCCCCTCCTCCCCAGATAGAGACCCAAACATGTTTTGCAGAGGAAACTCCTCCACCTCCAGGGAGGAGACCGACCCTGCAGACGACAGGACCGTCCTACTCTTCCCTCCCACCACTGACCATTCTCCCTTCCCATGGGCACTACCCTGCCCTACCTGCACCTCCCCCTGGGCACCCTGGGAACCACTCTCCTTACTCCCTCCGCTACGCCTAGCAGGCAAAAGAACCGGAGGGGCCAAAACAGACAACCTAGGCCCCGCCTCCACCACACCAGCCCCCTTGGCAGCCTCCACCAGCCCACTCCCCCTCCGCAATACCAGACCAGATTTGACCCCAGGACTCCCCTTGCCCCCTACTACCACACTCCCACCCAGAGAAGTCGGCACCACTGGAGCCTCCACCGCTACTCCTCCCCTCACACCCCCCGGGGCCTCCACAGTGGGCAACCTAGATCCCTCTGCCACAAGCTCCGCCTCCTCCGCATCCATGCGGTCCAACTCTGCCTCCAACTCCCCCTCTAGCAAATTATGCAGTGCCTCCGGGCAATCATTATAAGAGTGGCCCAGCACCCCACACAGGTTGCAACGAATAACATTACAATCCCTGGCAAGGTGCCCCACCTCCTGGCAAAGCGAGCACCTGATGACCGGGCAGGTGGCCGCAAAGTGCCCCTTGCCCCCACACCTGTGGCACACCCGCGGCTGCCCTGGGTAAAAGATTATCAAACGATCCCTACCCAAGAAGGCAGAGGAGGGGATGTGCTGCAGCACATTCCCCTCTACCTTCAACCTCACAGTGGCCGTCCAACCCCCCGTCCATATCTTCCTCTCGTCCAGGACTTTAGAAAGGGAACCCAAAACATCACAATACCTCCCCAGTCATTCCTGACCAAAATTTTGATTTTCTTAACCACATTCTGTCTGGACAATAACTTAGTGGACAAACCTTCCCAAGCAGGGCTACGAACATAAATAGACTCATACTTTTGCCAGAAGAGATCGAGCAGGTCAGGCCTCATGAAAGAGAGGTCATACTCCCCGGTTCCCACCGGGGCAATAAAAGCAAAGATATCAGTTGCTTTAAATCCCATTTCTAGGATTCTGTCAATAACCTCTCTGCACCCCAGCAGGGGGCCCACCCCAGTCCATTTCAGTTGGACTACATTCCGCCGGGCAGCAGAGGTCGGTAGGTTCCCCGCCCTAGACCTTAACAAGGGCCTGGCCTGCTCCTGTCCCCCCCTCACCACTGCAGAATAACTCAAGCTGGGTCTAGCAACAGAGGGACCCGCCCCCGGGCCACCATCCCCAGTCAGCCAACCAGGTTGCATGACAACCGGGGCCACAGCACCTGAACCACCCACCGGGGCCCGCCGTTGGGGACCCTCACCAGAGACCTTCCCAGCAACACCCAGGGGATCAGGTACAGACAACAGCTCCTCAGAAGCCCCTCCCACCTCCACCAGGGCCGACTGCGGCCGGGACACAGCATGGGAAACCTCAGGGCCCACCACACTTCCGCCCGCCACTCCAGCAGACACCTGTGACCCCAAGGGGCATTGCACCACCTCACCACCACCAACATCCTCACTGCGAGATGCAGCAGAGTCCCAAACAACATCCTCGGCGGGCTCCACCACCGCCTTCCCCAGCAAGTCCTCCGGGATCCTTCTGAGCTTCACATATGCCGCCCTCTCCCGCAACACCGACTTTACCGGCCCGCGGGAAACAGTATCCATAGCTACATCATCCTCATCAGAGACTTCCGCCGTGAACCGGAAATGGTCCGGCCTCAGGTCCGCTCCCACTTCCGCCTGGAACTGCAACACTCCCACCGACTCCTCCTGCTCCACCCGGGTCCCCCAATCAGCCGCCTGCTGACCAGTGGGGAGGGACTCCTGGCTGCATGCCTGGACGGCGTCTCCTACATCAACCGGCGCCATTTTGGGTAGCAACTCAGCCTGCTCAGCCGGCTCACCTCTCTTCTCCAACAGTGCCTCCGGGAAGTCCTCCATGGAAGAAACATCATCCACAGGTCCTCTCGCCTGCTCAACACTCTTGAATCTTGCCGCCCTGAAGCGGGCCTCATTAGTATACTTCTCACCAAGAATACCACTTTTCTTTTTCAGAGCTGCAACATGTTTGCCCTGGAGGGCCACCTTCTGCACCATGGCCTCAACCTCGATTCTCAGGGCCTGCCGCCGGGAACCACCAGCACGGTCACGGGAAGACCTCAGCCGCCGCAGCTCCATATTCATCTTTGCCAACACCGCCTCCTCCTTCTCAATTGCCCGTACACGGGCAGCCACTCTCTCCCTGTAGGAGCTGTAAACTTCCCCCTTCCTGGGGGCCATTCCCAGGTCCTCCACCGCAGACACATCCGGACCGGTACTAGGCCCCTCCGGGGGTCTCCCATGGCTGGACCCAAGCCCAGGATCCTCCATCCCTGCCTGGGCTGGGCAGGTCACTTGAGTCCCAGGCTGCAGAGGCCTACACGGTAGTCCAGGAGCTTAGCAGACACACAACCTCCCACCGCTGCTGCTGGCACCAGACTTGCCCCTTCTTTTATACTGGAATGACCCTTCCGGGGTTACAAATGCAGTCTTCTCCTTTGCTGACTTAGCTAGGGGAATTTGCCAATAACCTTTTGTTAAGTCTAGCGTTGTCATGTACCGGGCTGCTCCCAGTCGGTCGATTAGTTCCATCCTTGGCATGGGGTAGGTGTCAAATTTTGTAACTTTATTCAACTGTCGAAAGTTGTTACAAAATCGCCAGCTCCCATCTGGTTTTGGCACCAACACTATGGGGCTGGACCAGTCACTTTGGCACTCCTTTATCACCCCCAAATCTAGCATTCTCTGTACTTCCCCACGTATTGCCTCCCGTCGAGCCTCTGGGATTCTATAGGGTTTCAGTTTTACCCTTTCACCCGGTGGGGTGATAATGTCATGCTCCACCCGCGAGGTTTGTCCCGGCAGCTCCGAAAAAACATCTGTGTTGCGGAGCACAAACTCTTTAGCCTCCTGTTTTTGAGTTGTAGACAGCGTGACTGCTATCCCAACCTCCGGAACCAAGCAGTTAGATGGCGCTGGTGACAAAACCTCAGCAACTAGGGATTCCCTGTCCCTCCAGGCCTTTAACATATTGATGTGGTAGATCTGCTCAGGTTTCCGCCTTCCTGGTTGTCTGACCCTGTAATTCACCTCACTCACTCTCTCAATCACCTCGTATGGGCCATGCCATTTGGCCAGGAATTTGCTTTCAACCGTAGGGATTAGCACTAGCACTCTATCTCCTTCAGCAAACGACCTGGTCTGGGCCCCCCGATTGTACACCCTCTGCTGCGCTAACTGTGCTTGGGCCAAATGTTCCTTTACGATAGGCATGACCTGGGCAATTCTATCTTGCATTTGGGCAACGTGCTCAATCACACTCCGGTGGGGAGAACTCTCACTTTCCCAAGTTTCCTTGTCGATATGGGCGTGTCTCCCATAGAGCAACTCAAATGGTGAAAGCCCTGTAGAGGACTGGGGTACCTCCCTGATGGCAAACATCAAATAGGGTACTAAATAATCCCAACCCTTTCCATCCTTATCTACCACCTTCCTTAGCATTTGTTTCAGGGTTTTGTTGAACCTTTCCACCAACCCGTCAGTTTGGGGATGATACACAGAGGTGCGCAACTGTTTACATTTTCCCTTGCTTTTATCAGCGTGGGGTCTTTCAGCTGTTCAGTGGCAAAATTTTCCCTATGCACCTCTAAGTCTGAGAACTCCACAACCAGCAGATTTTCATCTGAAGAGGCGGGCTCCTCCCCAGCTCCTTGGGTCTCCCCAGCGAGTACCGACAAGGGGAACTTGGGAGAGACCTCACCACACTCAGACGCTTTCTGGGATTCCCCTTCCTGGTCTGCAGGGGAGACAGTGGGGGGGTCAGGACAATCCCAGAGTTCCCAGAATTTTGGAAAATCTCTCCCCACAATGGCATCATGTGGTAAGTGAGGCACCAATCCTACCTGATGAGACAGGTTACCTTTGGGGGTCTCAAAAAACACAGTAGCCACGGGATACTCCCTAGTGTCCCCATGCACACACATCACTGCCACCTTTTTATACCCCGAGACCTTTGTAGTGACCATATCCTCTCTTATCAAGGTTACCAGGCTACCTGAATCCAGCAACCCCACCACATTATTTCCATTAACAGTCATCTTGCACAAATGTTTCTCAGTGCCCGGACTGGCCGTGCATACCACTGTTGCAAACAGCGACTGACGTCTATTGCTCAGAAAGTCACACTGCATAGGCTCATCCACCACTGGGCAATTGGCTGCAATATGTCCCTCTTGCCGGCAGCGGTAACAAATAATTTTTTTCACCGCTTCTTGCGGCCTTCGCCTTCCTGGCCGCTCTTGCCAGACATTGGGTAATACTCCCACCCTCTCACTCTCTCCACCCTCACCCCTTGGAATCATCTTACCCGCCGCTGGGGATGGTCTGGTCTTAGGGTGGAAAGTCCGTGAGCCTCTGGAAGAGGAGGTCAGGTTCTCCGTAGCCAAGTATCTCTCCACTAGATCCACCAGCTTGTCTGCGGTCTCTGGGTCTCCATGGCTGACCCACTTTTGAATAGCATTAGGCAGAGACCTTAGGAACCGATCCATGACGACACGTTCCACAATTTTTGGGGCGGTCAAAGTCTCTGGCTGCAGCCACTTCCTGCTCAGGTGAATGAGATCATACATCTGTGACCTGGGAGGTTTCCCAAGCCGAAAAGTCCAGTTATGTACCCGCTGAGCACGGACAGCGAGGGTAACACCCAACGGGGCCAAAATTTCCGCTTTTAGCACATCATAGTTTTTGGCCTGGTCCGGCTCCAGGTCATAGTAAGCTTTTTGCGACTCTCCAGATAATAATGGGGCCATCAATCCAGCCCACTGTTCTTTAGGCCACTTTTCCCTTTCAGCAGTCCTTTCAAAGGTGGTTAGAAACACCTCCGGATCATCATCTCCAGTCATTTTTGGCAATAAACGGCCCACAAAAAATGATGGTGTTTTACCAGAATCATCACCAGCCTCAGTCTGCTGCCTCTGCTGGAGCTGCTTCATGACGGCCTCCAGGGCTTTCTGCTGGGCTGCAATGCTCTGCTGGAGACTTGCATTAGTCTGTTGCTGATTGGCATTTGCCTGCTGTTGATTGGCATTTGCCAGAACCAACTGTCTTATTATCTCCTCCATGCTGGCCTTTATTTACCACGAACTGCCCGCATTCTCCACCATATGTAACGGGGTTAGCTCGGCAGCGGGTGTGTGTGACCCCCCTGGATGGGTGCACAACACAAAAAGACAGGCACAGCACAACAACAGTGGAGGTGAAAACAAACAGGTGCAATTTATTTACAATATTTACAGAAAAATGGTAAACCAAAAAGAAACATCAAAATAAATCCTGGCCAACTTTGCTACTTACTGCAACAACAGCTTTCCCTAGCTACCCACTAGGTACAGCCTGCTGCTATACCTAGTTGCTAATACTTGGAGGCTAGCCACACAGGCTTTGGTCTCTCTGCACACAGATAAGATGTCAGCTCCCCAGTCAGTTCAGACACAGATCTGGTTCCAGGTTGGAGCAACTCCCTAAGCACTCTGGGAAGTTTTATACAGGTCTTAATGAGCCCACTACCTTCAGCTGGGCTCATTACCTCCGTGCAGAAGGACTCAGCACTTCCCTCTAGTGGAACAAATCCCCATAAAGCCTGAACCTCGGACAAATGTATCGTCCATCCAGGACGCAACCAGGTGATTTCACCTGCCTACTGTCACAATCCATATATAATATATAAAACTGAATTAATTCATGCAAATATGAATGTCTGCTCCTAAAAAGTGCAGATACTGTTACGCATCACATAATGTATAACTAATAGATAATATAAAATCACACTTAAAGTAGAATCCGTAATGTGAATCAATAACCGTTTCCTTAAGCATATAAAATAATAATAATATAAAATTATTCAAAAATATATATAAAATGGTATATATAAATATAGACTTTGCCAAGGCCAGAAACAAAATCAGTATGGAATATATAAGCTAAAAACTACGTAAACCACTCAACTGTTATCAATAAAGCAGTTGATGTCCACTTCTATGTTGAGTCCCTTTTGGGTGCATACAGTCCATCTGGAAAATCCATTTGGTTTCCATCTGTGACACCGCTCTTCTTTTATTGGTGCCTCTCCAATGGGCTTGTACTACATCAATCCCCACAAAAATCAATGAAGATGGATCCCTATTGTGATGTATTCTGTAATGCATGGAGAGTGAATGTTCCTTGTAGCCTTTCTTCATATTACTAACGTGTTCTTGTAATCTATATTTCAATCTCCTTGTAGTACGTCCAATATACTGCTTGTTGCAAGGGCATTGTAAAAGATAAACAACATGTCTACTGTGGCAAGATAAAAAATTCTTAATCTTAAAAGTCTTGCCAGTGGTAGTCGACATGAAGTTTACGACTTTCTTTTTCCTTCTCCCATTGCATGTGCAAATGATGCACTTATTGCATGGGAAAAAACAACCATATTGCCAAAGAAAGAGACTTGTTTAGGTGGGTCGGTAATGTTAGGGGCTATAAGGTTTCTAAGAGATTGGGCTCTTTTGTAAATGATCTCAGGTTTATCCGGTAGGATCTCAGTTAAAACTGGATCCGCTTTCAGGATTTTCCAATTCCGATTTATTATCCTGGAAAACGTTTTGCACTGTCTAGAGAACGTGGTGACAAAGGGACAAATTTTAGCTGGCTTTTGTGATGTATTGTCAGCCAATAAAGATTCTCTGTCCATATTAGCTATCTCCTGCATGGTCTGGGTAAGATACAATTCTTCATAACCTTTTTCCATGAATCGTTTTTTAAGGACAGAGGCTTGGGTTATGTAAGTATACAGGGAGGTACAATTTCTTCTTATTCTGAGGAATTGGCCTTTGGGTATATTAGAAAGCCATAAAGGATAATGGCAGCTTCCTATGGGAATGTAACTATTACGGTCTGTTGCTTTAAAGAAGGATGAAGTTGCAACAGTGCCATTTGAATTCATCAGTGTTAGATCTAAAAAATTTACACTGGTTATGCTATATTCAAACATTAGCTTAATGTTTAGGGTGTTATTATTGAGAGTCCCAAAAAAGTTAATGTTTGCTCATCAACTTTCCAGACAAGCAAAATATCATCTATATACCGTTTGTAAAAATACAGTTCTGGCCACTCCCTGGCGTAAATAATATCCTCCTCCCATCTGGCCATAAACAGGTTGGCCAGACTGGGAGCAAATTTAGCTCTCATAGCCACGCCCCTTGTTTGTAAATAAAAAGTGCCATCAAACCAAAAATAATTTCTGGTCATGGCAAAGTCTAAAAGCGTAAGGATAAAATTTTGATGTAAAACAGGTAAAGTGGATTCATTAAGATAAAATTTAATGACCTGCATACCCTCAAAGTGATCAATACTAGTATAAAGAGATGCCACATCGGCAGTGACTAAAAAAGTGTCCTCATCAGTTGAAAGGCTTCTAATATCCTGTAACACTTGTTTGGTATCCCTCAAGTAAGAGGGTGTGTTTTGTACTAATGGCTGTAGGAAATAGTCAATGTATTCTCCGGCTCTTGGGCACAGAGATCCAATCCCGCTAATGATAGGTCTGCCAGCAGGGTTCCCTGAATTTTTATGTATTTTTGGGAGAGTGTACATTATGGGTAATCTAGGAGCCGAAGGGCATAAGAATTCTCTCTCTTTCTTATTTATTATGTTGTCATGGTAACCTTTAGTAGATACTTTTGAGGGATTTTTTATAAGCAATCAGAAGATTTTTGGGTAGAGGACAATATGTATCTCTATCGCCAAGGATATTGTGAACCTCCTTGGTATAATCATCTTTACTCAAAAGCACCTCTCCGCCCCCCTTGTCTGCAGGCCTTATAACTAAGTCCTTTCGCTCCAAGAGGGAGTCTATAGCCTTAGAGGAGCCTTGGTGGTCTCTGTAATTTTTTATCTTAACAGACGCCAGGTCTTTAAGTGTCGTCTCCTTAAAGGCATTAATATAACTTTGTGATTGGGGAGGGAGATTGAATAAAGATGCATTTCTTAAATTAGAGTGAGTGGTCCCATCTGATATATTCCTAGTGTCAGGGACCGCCGCGGCTCCGTCCCCGGCGCACGCACACTAGCGGCGGCTCACGCCGGGACACAAGCACCAGGTCCCGGCGGGCCGCGGCTGACAAAATGCCGCGCATGCACAGTAGGAGCCGCGGGCGTGCCTCGGGCGGCCAATGACAGCCCGGGGGCGCGCCCTGGGCGGCCAATGACAGTGCAGGGCGCAATATTTACAGATGCCCTGCACTGTCATAAATCGCCGCAAGGTCTGACCTGTTATCTGAAGTTTCCTGTGCCCTGTGATATTAGACCCGGATTGCCCCTGACTACGCTGCCTTCTCCTATCCCGAACCCCCGGCATGTTTGACCGTTCGGCGGACTGACTTCGATACTGACCCTGCGTGTGACCTGACCACTCTCTGCCTGCCGTCTCTGTACCTCGCCATTCCCCACAGTGACAACCGCCGGTTTATCCTGCCTGGTCCTGCCGGCCTCCTCACATCTGGCTCTCTTCTGGTTTACTCTCATCCCCTGGAGGCTCCCTCTGCCACTGGTGGTAATGCTCGAGGTCGTGACCTGGTCCTGGTTCTGCTCCAAGTCCATCCCCACCATCAGGGGCCCTGGTGAAAATGCAGACTGGGACTTAGACTCCACGCTCCGGGTGATTCCGCCTAGTGGGCTGCCAGAGGTACCACCTGGCGGATCCGTAACACCTAGTGATAGGGTTCATAATGAAATATTTCTTTAGAGATACTGATCTAGCAAATTTATGTAGGTCGATATATGTGCGGAATTTATCCAACTTATTACTGGGTGCATATTTTAACCCTTTGTCTAAAAGCTCTAACTCTTGGGAGGTTAATACCTTCCCACTAAGGTTAAAAATGTCTTTACCTTTTGAGTTTCCTCTTTTTTGGGTTTATTAACCCTTTTCCCTCCCCTTTTTTCCTCTGTTCGAACGCTTCTCTTGTGTGAGCTTCCTTCTCCTAAAAAATGAACCAGGGCAGAATTTCGACCTTCATTCTGATATGTTGAATTATTTATTGGAGGGTAATGAGTTCTATACGGTGAGGCACACTGGTGCCGCCCGTTAATGTCATTAGATACTCTTGGTCCTGCAAGGGAGGAGCCTGATCATGGCGGCAAGGGAGAGAGTGATGTGAGCACTCTCCGCAAGGCAGCCACCTTCCCCTCAATGTGCCCTGTAAACGCTGCTGAGGATGCTGTTGGGCCCTGCCTGTGGGTGGGGGGATCCTGCCGGGGGGGTGGGGGGGACAGAGCTTCTGGGGGCCGCTGCAGTGGGATGGCTGGAGCTTTTCATCCGGGGCGGCGGGCTCCTTGGGGCCCGGGGGACTCGGGGCGGTCGCACGGCCTCCCGCGGGGGAGTGCTGGGGGGGGAGAGGCCGGCGTTCCCGAGCGGAGGGGGGCGCCGGCTCTCTCGCTGATGGGCTGCGAGCGCGGATACTCAGGAACAGGTCCCTGTAGAGGGGGAAAGGAAAAAGCCGCCCGGCATCTTAAGGAGCCGGGGAGACGCCGACTCAACAGAAAAGCACCCTGCCTGCCACCTGTAAAGGAGAGCGGGTAAAGGAAGAAGAGTGGGACCCGGAGGAATCCCCCTAGAGAGGGAATAAAGACAGGAGTGAATCCTGAACATCGGACAAGGAACCTGAAAAACTGCCTCACTGAAAAAGCAGTCGGAAGGAGGGTGAGTGAGAGTGGCTGGACTGTATATTGACCCTGTATATTGATTTTTTAATGTTGAAGCAGGGGAGGAATATATAGAGGTAAAGGAGTATTCCCAAGGGGGTGGAAGAAATTTGAACTTTCCCAAGGGACTAATCATAGCACATTCCCTAGAGTTTAAAGAGGAGGGACTGGATCTATAGGAAATATGAAGAGTAAAAATAGTAAAGGGAGTGGTCCTAAGCACTCCCAATCTGGAACGATTAGGAAATATACGTCCCAGGGAAATGTGACCCCAGAAAGATCTCAGGGGGTATGTGAAAGGAGTATAATGTAAAACAGTTTGGATAAGAGCATCAGGTCTTCTGTGGAAATGGATAATAATAGCCAACAAAAACCAGAGGGAACGAAGCTAAGAAAAAATGAAGGAGAACTACAAATCCCAAATAAAAAGGAGATGGCAGAAATGTTTAAATATTTGGAAAAGTCTATTAAACAAGAGATGGGGATTATTCGGAATGATTTGGGACATTTATTATCCAGAGTAGAAGAAATGGAAGAAAAAATTAAAAAACATGCTCAAGCTGCTTATTCCGGAATTAAAAAATCAGATAATGGAGATTAGGAAAGAACAAAAAAACTGCTGTATAAGTTGGAGATACAAGGTAATATGCATAGGAAAAATAATCTTAGGTTAAAAGGAGTCCCAAAGCTCACACAAGGAGAATATCTAAGAGGGACAACATGTAAAATTTTAAACTCCATTATGTATAAACCCAGTACCAAGACATTTGAATTGGACAATGTATATAGGATAGGAAGGTTCCAACGGGATCGGGTGGAAGAGAGACCGAGAGATATAGTTGTACAATTCGACAAATATGGAGACAGAGAAGAGGTATGGAAGAAGATAAAAGGAAGAACCTGTTTTATATATGGAGGAAAACATATACAAGTTTTTGCAGACCTGACAGCTGAGACATTGTGGAGAAAGAGATTATTGAAACTACTACTAGAACACATGAAAAAACAGAATATACAATATAGATGGAGTAGCTTGATGTGCTTAATTGGATGGAAGAATGGATTCACTGCATATCTGAGATTTCCTGAGGAACTGAGAGACTTTTTTGATAAACTCAATATCCAGAGAATAGAGATCCCAGGATGGGAGGAGGAAGAAGGAGGGATATGTGCTATGGGAAAAGAGGAATGGCAGCTAGTTAGAAGGAGAAACAGAGAATTGATAGTTAGGGGGACATTGGGGGAAATGGAGGGAAGGTGAGCCGTACATGGACAGAGCTCAACCCCAGGGTCAAAAATCAAATGTGGCATTAGGGCCACAAATGATTAGAAGGCAAATAGTAAGCCTAGTAGGGATGGGGGAGGGAATGGGAGGAGGGAGGGTGGGGGGGTGGAGGGGGGAGGGGGGGTTGAGGGGGTTATCGGGAGAGGGGTGGGGGGATATGGTTAGGGAAAAGAGTAGTGGGGTAACAACACTCTGTGGGATAAGAGAAGAAAGGAAGAGGAAGGGCAGGAGAAAGAAGGAGTTAAGAGGAGTAGGGTAAGATGGAAGAAGTCCAGTTTATAACCTATAATGTAAAGGGGTTGTGTTGTCCTGGGAAGAGATTTAGGTTATTTAAAGAATCACAACATAGAACATCTTCGGTGGTATTTTTACAGGAGACACACTTAGAGATGGAGTCAAAGGTCAGGCTGAAGACTAGATATTTCCCGACATGGTATTATGCGGACTCACGAATTAAAAGAGCAAAAGGGGTTGCTATAGGCTTCCCAAAGAATATAAGGTTTGAGGTGGAGAAGAGAATAATGGATCCAAAGAGAAGGTTTTTGTTCTTGAGGGGTAAATTGCAGGGAATTGAGTGTACAATAGCTAGTATATATTGCCCAAATAAGAAACTGGAGATATTCTTGAGGGGAGTATTGAAGAGACTGATGGACTTAAAAAGGGGTTGTTTGATAATAACTGGAGACTTTAATGTCTGTATGGACCTGCGGATGGATACTACTTCCTATGTGAGGAGGAAGGAGAGTAGGTCCTTGAGATCAATAAAGAAACTGATGCATGAGTGTCAACTAGTGGATATATGGAGAATCAGGAATATGAAAGATAGAGACTATACTTTTTTCTCACATGTACATGAGACTTACTCTAGATTGGATTATATATTGGTAGAACACCGATTCATAGAGTCCGTAGTAGAAGTAAAAATTGTAGGAAGTACTTTGTCAGATCATGCCCCTGTTGCAATGAAGTCAAGATGGAGTAGAGAGGAGAGAGGAGGTTTTGTATGGCGGATGAATGAGGCACTTCTTCTGGACGAAGAGATCGATCGGAAGATCGAGATGGAAATGAAATGATTTTTTGAGGAGAATGATACAGAGGCTATGTTGGTTGCAACGGTGTGGGAGGCCCACAAAGCCTATATTAGAGGACTACTCATTGCAATAGGGGCAAAAAAGAAAAAAGAAAGGAGGGAAAAGATTAATGGACTGCTAAGTGAAATATATGATCTTGAACAGGCACATAAAAGGGAAACATCTAAAGAGATAATGCAGAAAATATTAAAGAAGAAAGAAGAACTAGAGAATGTAATGGAGGAGGAAAAAAGAAGAGTCTTTAATAAAGTAATAAGTGAAAGGTATAGATGGGGAGATAGGCCGGGAAAGTATTTAATGAGAACTCTAAGGAAAAAGAAAAGTAGGAACTATATAGAAAAAATAAGAAATTCCAAGGGTGAACTAGTGCACTCAACTAAAGATATCGCTAGAGTATTTAAGGATTACTATAATGAGTTATATAATATCACACCCCAGGATACATTAAATAAAACTGAAACAGTAAATAGAGAAAAAAGAAGAACATACTTAAAAGAGGCAGGTTTACCAAAATTAAGTGAAATACAACTGAACTCCCTAGAAGCAGAAATTACGTTAGAGGAAATAAAAACAGCGTTAAAAGGTACCGTGGTGGGGAAAAGCCCGGGTCCAGATGGGTATACGGTAAAATATTATAAAAAATATAAAGAATTGTTAATACCCAAATTGAAGATATATATGAATGCTTTGGGAGATGAGATGGAAATAATGGGAGAATCCTTACAGGCTAATATAGTTTTAATTAATAAGGAAGATAAAGACCCCTCGCAGTGTGCAAGTTATAGACCAATAGCACTGCTGAATATAGATACTAAATTGTATGCAAAGGTTTTGGCAAATAGACTGAAGGATTTGATGCCGGAGTGGATACATGGGGATCAGGTGGGGTTTGTCCCGGGGAGAGAGGGTAGAGACAACGGATTGAGATCACTGTTGCTTATACAGGAAGGTAAAAAAGGTAAAACCCCAATGGTACTGATGTCAATTGACGCCAAGAAAGCATTTGATAGAGTGAGCTGGAGATTTATGATGGATACTTTGGAGGTGCTGGGGCTAGGAGATAGAATGAGAAAGTGGATTGGAAGGTTATATAGAGGGCCTACTGCCGCTGTCATGGTTAATGGAGGAAGATCGGAGCTTTTCGGGATGTCAAATGGTACAAGACAGGGATGCCCATTATCCCCACTGTTGTATGTTTTATCATTGGAGCCATTGTTGTCTACGATAAGGAAGAACATAGATATAAAAGGAATATGGATAGGAGATAAAGAACATAAGGTGGCGGCTTATGCGGATGATTTGATGTTCTATGTTAGAAACCCTAGGATGTCACTTCCAAATCTAATGAAGATATTGAAGGAATATGGGGAATTATCAAATTTAAAAATTAACCCGACAAAAACTGAAATCTTAAATATAAACCTTATAAATAGTGAAAAAGAAAAAATACAAGACGAATTCCCCTTTGTTTGGAGAAATAAAGAATTAAAATACCTAGGGATAAAACTGTCAGCCTCAATAAAAAATCTGTATAAAGTTAATTATATTTCACTACTAAACGAGCTTAAGGAGGAGTTGAAGAGAATGGGGAGTGGAAACCCGTCCTGGATAGGTCGTATAAACTTGATAAAAATGGTAATTGTGCCCAAAGTATTATATACATTTCAAATGAATCCAATCAAACTTCCAGAAGCATATTTTAAAGAACTTAAAAAAATTATAATAAGATACATATGGAGGAATAAAAAACCTAGAATACGCTATGAAATGTTGACTAGAAGCAAAGAAAGAGGTGGTGTAGGCGTACCAGATTTTAAGAGATATTATAAAGCGGTGATAATAGCGAGAATTTTTGATTGGACTCATAATCCAGAGAAAAGTTGGGTCAAAATTGAAAATACACTGAGTGGAACAAATTTAAGTAAGATTATATGGGTGCCTGCACAATATAGGGGACTAGATGCTAACAAAAGTATGTACACTTTTAACGTTTTAAGAGTTTGGGAAATGTTACACAAACAAAAGGGATGGGTTTTTAATTCACAGTTAATGCCACTAAGGAACACAGAATATTTTGCCCCTGGCAGGAAAATACCACAGGAAAATGGATTATAAAACAGGAGGCACAATTGAGAGATATAATGGTCGGTGAGGAATTGGGATCATATAGAGAGCTGAAAAAAAAAAGGGAGAAGTTTTCTTTTACAAAGAGCTTTATTGAATATTAAGCAAAGATAAACAGACATTCTGAGCATAAATTCAATGACCAACAATTATAAATCATATTAAATGACGAAAATCTGGTTCAAGGCATGCATCAATAAAGGCATAAGCTGAAAAGTTTACATAAAAGCCCTGTAGGAAAGGATGGGGGAAGGGGTTAGAAGGGAATGTTTACCAAACCTTTGCGGGTCAATAAAAATGTAAACTCTAAAGAAAATTTTTGCTATATCAACATTATAGAAAACGGGAGAGGCACGAGAAGAGGCCTCTCCAAAAAAAAATTGTACCTGATCATATCCTAGAGTGTATAAAGAAATCTAAATTGCGTAAATAGTATTGCGGACGTAGCGCAGAAAGCAGCAAGCACAATCCGTAAAATATGTTTAAGGACAGATTGAACAGCAGAGTAAGAAAAGACAAACAGTAGAGAGACACGGACAGTACAAACAACAACAGAGAAAAAAAAAAAAAAAAAGGGGGGGGGGGGTTGGGGCTCCAAGGGGATCACAGCAAAATCCATCCTCATATCGACAGAAGAGACTGGTCAAATCTCGAGGGTTGAGCTATATCCAACCAGGGACGCCAGATCTGCAAAAATTTTGTATGGGTATCCAACAATATGGCCGTCAATTTTTCATTAACCATTATGAAGTTCATCCGGTTTTTGACAGCCTCAAAACTAAGGACAGGAGTCTTCCAAGCCCTTGCAATTGTCAATTTAGTTGCCATAAATAAGTGTGATGCCAGCTGCCATTCAGAATGGAGAAGACCCTCCAGTGGTTTAAATAGAAGCGCTTCATATGGGTTACGCTTAATGTCTGTGTGAAGGATAGTGCGGAGGAGGGCATACACCCTAATCCATAATCTGCTTACTTTAGGGCAAGTCCACCAGATGTGAGCCATGGTGCCCAATTGCTGGCAACCCCGAAAACAGACCGGGGAATATGTAGGGATAAAACTAGCTAGACGGGCAGGCGTATAATACCATCGGTATAGAATTTTGTAGGCATTCTCAAGGATAATGACATTCCTAGAGCATTTAGATAATGTTTGGGTCATGTTCTGCCAGTCCTGTTGATCCAGGCTCCCCCCTAATTCAGACTGCCAACGCTGATGATAGGAACGAACCGGAGGGGTTCTATAAGATATAATGGAAGAATAAATCAAAGAGATCAAACCTGGGGCGTGAGCTCTATGTCTGCACTGGCTTTCAAAGGGGGACAGACGATAAGGTCCCGGATGCGTACGTATTAGTGTATTTAGGAAGTGACGAAGTTGAAGATAACCAAAATGTTCTCGAAGAGGGATATTATAAGAAGAGCGCAGAGCGTCAAAGGTAATTATTCTAGTGGGAGATAGGAGTGAGTGAACATCATAAAAACCATGCGCCTGCCACCATGCAAACTGTCTAGGATTATCCTTACCCGGAGGGAACAATGGGTTATGCAATAGACGTAACAGCGGCAGGTGAGGAGAGATAAGGCCAGCGGAATATTTGATAGAGTCCCAAAGACGTAGCGAAAGCGTCAGCGTTGGGCTAAGAGTAGATGGACGTTGAGAGATAGGAAGCCATGGCAAGGAGGAGAGCGGTATCGGGTGAGAGTCCATCATATCTACAACAGCCCACAGAGGGAAGTGATGAGATGCATGAACATGAGCCAAGGGGGCAATGTTAGCCGCCAAATAATAAGACTGGAGATTCGGAACAGATAACCCGCCTGCACTCCGTCGCGCGAATAAGATATGTTTGCTAATTCTGGGTCGAGAGGAGCTCCAAATAAAGGACAGGAGTTTTCGTTGATGGATCCGCAATATATGCGAAGGTACTGGAACTGGCAAAACACGAAATAGGTAAAGAAGTTTTGGGAGATAGGTCATACGGATTGCATTAACCTCTTGCCGACCGCGCATAGCCGAATGACGGCTTCACCGCGGCCGGCCAGTTCTGAGTGGACATCATATGACGTCCTCCCAGAACGCGCTCTCCTGCGCGCCCCAGGGGGCGCGCACCCGGCGATCTCCGTGATCGCTGTGTCCTACGGACACAGCTGATCACGTTATGTGGTGAAAGGCCGATCCCACCAGCCTTTTACCACGTGATCAGCGGTGTCCAATGACACGCTGATCACAGGGAAATGCAAGTGCCGGTTCTCGGCTGCACTTTCCTCACGCTGTCAAATCGTGAGGAAAGTACTGCCGAGAACCGGCAGTTGTCAGAGCGGGGATCGGCACCGATCATCAGGGCACTGATGATCAGTGCCCTGATGATCGGTGCCCAGCAGTGACACCCGCAAGTTCCGCCCAGCAGTGTGCCCACTAGCCCCGCCCACCCGTGCCCAGCAGTGCCCCCACCTGTGCCCAGCAGTGCCCCCACCTGTGCCCAGCAGTGCCCCCACCTGTGCCACTCTGCAGTGCCACCTACCTGTGCCCAGAAGTGCCACCTACATGTGCCAGCAGTGCCACCCACCTGTGCCCACCCACCTGTGCCCACCAGTGCCACCCACCTGTGCCCACCAGTGCCACCCACCTGTGCCCACCCACCAGTGCAGCCCACCAGTGCCGCCCACCAGTGCAGCCCACCAGTGCTGCCAGTCAGTGCCACCAGTCAGTGCCCAGGAGTTGTGCCAGTCAGTGCCGCCAGTCAGTGCCCAGCAGTGATGCCAGTCAGTGCCGTCTATCAGTACCCATCATCAGTGTCACCTATCAGTGCCGCCTATCAGTGCTGCATATCAGTGCCGCCTATTCGTGACCCCTAATTAGTGCTGTCTATCAGTGCTGCCTATCCGTGCCACCTCATTAGTACTGCCTATCAGTGCCCTTTAGTGCTGCCTATCAGTGCCCATCAGTGCCGCCTATCAGTGCCCATCAGTGCCGCCTCATCAACGCAAATCAGTGAAGGAGAAAAAATACCTGTTTGAAAAATTTTATAAAAGAAACAAATAAACTTTTTTTTTTTTTTCAAATTTTTTGCACTTTTTTTAATTTATAGCGCAAAAAGTAAAGCGCCCAGTGGCGATTAAATACCACCAAAAGAAAGCTCTATTTGTGAGAAAAAAATGATCAAAATTTCATATGGGTACAATGTTGCATGACCGCGCAATTGTCAATCAAATTGCGGCAGCGCTGAAAGCTGAAAATTGGCCTGGTAAGGAAGGGGGTATAAGTGCCTGGTAGGCAAGTGGTTAATTCTGCCGAACCATGAAAGCGGGAAATGAGACCAAGAGGACAATAGCTCAGTCAGCTCATGAAAAACAGTGGGAAAGTTAGCCTGATACAGTCCATCATAGGTCGGGGTAAGGTTAATTCCTAAATATGGTAATGCCAAAAGCCATTGAAAAGGGAACGTTTGCTTCAAAGTAGCCAAAAGTGATGGTGAGAGGGTAATTGACATAGCTCTTGATTTTGCTGGATTGACATGTAAACCTGAAAGGGTTGCAAAGGAATCGAGAACTGCGAGCAAATTGGGCAAAGTAATCCCCGGGTTCGAGATTGACAATAATATATCATCCGCAAGCAAAGACAATTTATGCTGGGAGCCCGCCACATCAATCCCCTTAATATCAGGATGTAAACGGATGGCTTCAGCCAACGGTTCCAAGGCTAAGATAAAAAGTAAAGGGGAAAGCGGGCAACCCTGTCTAGTGCCTCTGGCAATCGAGAACGTAGAAGACTCAAATCCGTAGTATCTAATCTTTGCTTGAGTGGATGTGTATAGTGAAGAGATCCATCGCAGGAAGGAAGGGCCAAAGCCAAATCGGTGAAGAACCGATAGGAGATACGGCCAGGATAAAGTGTCGAAGGCCTTATTGATGTCTAAGGATAACAGCATCATATCGAGTTTACGAGTATGGGCCAAATGTTGTAATTGTAAAATACGTCTGATAGCATCTCCAGCCTGCCTGTGGGGAACAAATCCCAACTGGTCCTTTTTGATCAGACGAGAAAGGAAGGAATTCAATCGAGTAGCCAAGATCTTAGTAAGAATCTTCATGTCGATATTGATAAGAGAAATAGGCCTATAATTTTCCCAAGAAGAGTGATCTCGATCCGGTTTAGGGATCATAACCACATTAGCAGTCAAGGAGTCCGGGGAAAAATTTGAACCTCCCTTCACCGCGTTAAACATAGCGGCAAGGTGGGGAGCGAGCACATCAGCTAATTTCTTATAATATAGTGCCGTATAGCCGTCAGGACCTGGGCGTTTGCCCGTTTTCCGGTCTGCTATGCATTGCAAAACCTCAGATACTTGGATATTACGGTCCATCAAATCCTTATGGGCCGGTGTTAAAGTAGGCAGGGGCAGACGAGCTAAAAAGTCAGAAATGGACTGAGGGTCAGCCCGAGTGGGATCAGAGTAAAGTTTAGCTAGCCGATGCCGGAACTCCTCCAAGACCGCCACAGGGTTACTCGTAAGGGTATTGTGACGAGTACGTAAAGATATCGGTTTGGGATGTTGTGCGAAAGAACGCAATCTACGGGCCAACATAGAGTCTGGTTTGTTTGCTTTGCTATACCATTTCTGGCGAGTCCAACGTAAGGAGCGCTCAGCCTCATCTGTTAAGCACAGATCCAATTCTAAACGAGCCTGATCCAACAGTCTACGATTCGACGGGGAAGGTGACTGTTTAAATTGGGCCGACACAGAAGCTAACTTCGATTCCAACTGACGTTGTTTAAACTGCCTTTCCTTCTTTCGCCTCGACGCTATGTGGATAATATGGCCCCTAAGAACCGCCTTGTATGCTTCCCATAATGTTACTGAAGAAGAGACAGAACCCAAATTTAATTGGAAATATTCCTGAGACTTACGATGAAGCTCTGTCTGAATCTCCTTCAGCGAAAGCAAGGAGTCGTTCATTATCCAGGAAGAAGAGGCCGGCCTACATAGGAGAGATCGGCAGACTACCAAGATAGGCTCATGATCTGACCAGGGACCGTTAGAATAGAAATAGAGCGAACCAAAGGGAGGTGCTTACGTGAAACGAATGCATGGTCAATTCTGGAATGAGAATGATGAGGGTGTGAATAATAAGTGTAGTCTTTCCCACAAGGATGAAATTCACGCCATAAATCTACCAGATCATGGGTATTTAACATGCGTACAAAGGACTTCGCTGATGCAGAAGGGTCAGAGCACTCTACTGGATATTTATCTAATGCAGGGTTTAGCACTAAGTTAGAATCCCCTGCCATCAAAAGCGTACCCCGTTGGTGTGTAGCTAGAAGAGAACATAGGTGTGACAGAAAAGGCCCAGGGTTAACGTTAGGAGCGTAGTAGGACAGTATGGTAACATCTATTTCATGAATCGTGCCCTGGAGCAGAAGGTATCTGCCATTGGGATCAGCAATACGCCTCACACAGACAAATGGAGTTCTACTATGAAAGGCGACCAATACGCCTCTCTGTTTAGTGGGGCCATTAGCTTGAAATATATGAGGGTAACGTGCATCAAAATATTTTGGGGCAGAATTAGTGGAAAAGTGAGTTTCTTGCAAACAAGCAATGTCAACTTGGCGAGCCCGGAGAAACTTAAATATCTTTACCCGTTTCTGTGGAAAGTTCATCCCCTGGACATTCAGTGATAACCAGTTCAACGACATGGTGATCTAAAAAAAGGAAGAGTAAATCCACTGCGGTCCCCAGGAGCCCTGGAAAAAATTTACAAAAACACAAAACACACATGACAAAGGACAAAGAGAAAGAGACGAAAAAGAAAAGAGAAGACAAGAAGACATCTGATATACAAGCAAGATATCTGTGAAGCATGGAGGTTGATTCAAACAATGTAGTTATCAATTGTGGGTAAAACACCCACATAAAGGCTAGGTAGCGGGCGGGACAGAAGACCAGACCGCTAGCCAGCTCGGTGGGGGACACGACCATCCACCGGAACAACTCGGCTTAGATATAAAATACAAGAATATTATTCAAACAACTGAGGCTAATACACCCTTAAATAAGCAATCCTAAACTCGCAGGACTATAAAGATCTCAGCCAATCAGTGCAGAGAAAAGAAACATCTACTCTGGATTGGAAGAGATAAAACACACGGAGATATATAATCCCCGAACAGATCCAGACTCAAGTCCAGAAGGTGGCAGCAAAAATCCACATGGGACTAAGCTATATACTGATGGCCAGCTTCTAAACATCAAATTGCGGAGACTTCCTGAAAACGTTGGGCCCATAGGGATTGGAGGGCCTGTGGACCATTTTGACTAGAAGGAGATTTACGCGAAGACTGGGAATTTCGAAGACGCGTAGGGATTGGAGTCTCCTCACTCTGGGATTGTGGCAGTTCCAGTTTAAGCTCCCGAAAGTGACGCCGAAGATCCGCAGGCGAAGAGGCTTGGAATCGACAACCCTGAAAGGAGAAGAAAAGCTTGAAAGGGAAGCCCCATCTGTACTTGATGTCAGCCGATTGAAGAATTTGAAGATAGGGTTTTAAGGTATGACGTTTGGCAATCGTGACTGGGGACAGATCCGCAAACAAATGAACAGAGTGACCTTGAAATTCCAGAACCGAACGGTTCCGAGCCGCCTGCAGTAGACGCTCTTTAGTGCGATAAAAGTGAAATTTGATAATAATGTCTCTGGGAGGGCCCTCCGTAGGCTTAGGTGCTAGAGCTCTATGGATACGGTCAAACTCCAAACGTTCCATGGGAATCTCAGGGGCCAACTCCTGGAAAAGAGCAGTAGCAGTGCCCTGCAAATCGGTAATTGCCTCGGGGATTCCACGGATGCGGAAATTATCCCTGCGAGCTCTATTCTCAGCATCCTCCAACTTATCTTTCAAAATGTCCAGCTCAGCATGCAGATCCTTCACTTCTTGTTCATGACTAGAGATGAGCGAAGAAATGAAAAATTCGATTCGACTGATTCGGCGAATTCGTGGACAATATTCGATTCGAGTCGAATAAATTCGCTGTGAATTTAACTTAAAAAAGGGTGTTTCTAGGCTTCAGAGAGACTTAATATTAGTGCAGAACACTGTACCTTTAATTTAAATGCCCTTGGAGTCTGCTGGGGAAGAGAAATAATACTGTCAGTCAGTATGACATGCAGATGAGTGCCGTCGATCTTAGAATCACTGCACACTTCACTCCTTTGGCCAGTCACGGGGCCAAAACCAGTGTTTGGAGCCACAGTGTGGCGGTGGAGCCAGCAGCAATGGGAGGCCATACAGCAACCTATGACAAAATGGAAACCAGCAGGAGCGTGAGGAGACCTGAAAGTGGCACATGGCAGAGTGGGAGCAATGGGAGGCGGTACAGGGACCCAGGTCACACTGTGGGCCCAGCAGCAGCGTGACCAGGCGGTACGGGGGCCCATGGCCGATATGGGGCTTGGTGGCACCTATGGAAGGCCTGTAATCTGCCAGCAACCTATGACAAAATGGACAACCGCAGGAGTGTGAGGAGATTTCAAAGTGGCACATGGTAGAGTGGAAGCAATGGGAGGACGTACAGGGACCCAGGTCACACTGTGGGCTCAGCAGCAGCGTGACCAGGAGGTACGGGGGCCCATGGCCGATATGGGGCCTGGCGGCACCTATGGGAGGCCGCTAATCTGCCAGCAACCTATGACAAAATGGACAACCGCAGGAGTGTGAAGAGATTTCAAAGTGGCACATGGCAGAGTGGAAGCAATGGGAGGCCGTACAGGGACCCAGGTCACACTGTGGGCCCAGCAGCAGCGTGACCAGGCGGTACGGGGGCCCATGGCCGATATGGGGCCTGGCGGCACCTATGGGAGGCCGCTAATCTGCCAGCAACCTATGACAAAATGGAAAACCGCAGGAGTGTAAGGAGACCTCAAAGTGGCACATGGCAGAGTGTAAGCAATGGGAGGCCGTACAGGGACCCAGGTCACACTGTGGGCTCAGCAGCAGCGTGACCAGGAGGTACGGGGGCCCATGGCCGATATGGGGCCTGGCGGCATCAATAGAAGGCCTGTAATCTGCCAGCAACCTATGACAAAATGGAAACCAGCAGGAGTGTGAGGAGACCTGAAAGTGGCACATGGCAGAGTGGGAGCAATGGGAGGCGGTACAGAGACCCAGGTCACACTGTGGGACCAGCAGCAGCGTGACCAGGAGGTACGGGGGCCCATGGCCGATATGGGGCCTGGCGGCACCTATGGGAGGCCTGTAATCTGCCAGCAACCTATGACAAAATGGACAACCGCAGGAGTGTGAGGAGATTTCAAAGTGGCACATGGCAAA
The DNA here is from genome assembly GCF_062004578.1 of Staurois parvus. NCBI lineage: Eukaryota > Metazoa > Chordata > Amphibia > Anura > Ranidae > Staurois > Staurois parvus. The sequence goes on from NW_028318964.1 coordinate 647,667, forward strand.
GTGGAAGCAATGGGAGGCCGTACAGGGACCCAGGTCACACTGTGGGCCCAGCAGCAGCGTGACCAGGAGGTACGGGGGCCCATGGCCGATATGGGGCTTGGTGGCACCTATGGAAGGCCTGTAATCTGCCAGCAACCTATGACAAAATGGACAACCGCAGGAGTGTGAGGAGATTTCAAAGTGGCACATGGCAGAGTGTAAGCAATGGGAGGCCGTACAGGGACCCAGGTCACACTGTGGGCTCAGCAGCAGCGTGACCAGGAGGTACGGGGGTCCATGGCCGATATGGGGCCTGGCGGCATCAATAGAAGGCCTGTAATCTGCCAGCAACCTATGACAAAATGGAAACCAGCAGGAGTGTGAGGAGACCTGAAAGTGGCACATGGCAGAGTGGGAGCAATGGGAGGCGGTACAGAGACCCAGGTCACACTGTGGGACCAGCAGCAGCGTGACCAGGAGGTACGGGGGCCCATGGCCGATATGGGGCCTGGCGGCACCTATGGGAGGCCTGTAATCTGCCAGCAACCTATGACAAAATGGACAACCGCAGGAGTGTGAGGAGATTTCAAAGTGGCACATGGCAAAGTGGAAGCAATGGGAGGCCGTACAGGGACCCAGGTCACACTGTGGGCCCAGCAGCAGCGTGACCAGGAGGTACGGGGGCCCATGGCCGATATGGGGCTTGGTGGCACCTATGGAAGGCCTGTAATCTGCCAGCAACCTATGACAAAATGGACAACCGCAGGAGTGTGAGGAGATTTCAAAGTGGCACATGGCAGAGTGTAAGCAATGGGAGGCCGTACAGGGACCCAAGTCACACTGTGGGCTCAGCAGCAGCGTGACCAGGAGGTACGGGGGCCCATGGCCGATATGGGGCCTGGCGGCATCAATAGAAGGCCTGTAATCTGCCAGCAACCTATGACAAAATGGAAACCAGCAGGAGTGTGAGGAGACCTGAAAGTGGCACATGGCAGAGTGGGAGCAATGGGAGGCGGTACAGAGACCCAGGTCACACTGTGGGACCAGCAGCAGCGTGACCAGGAGGTACGGGGGCCCATGGCCGATATGGGGCCTGGCGGCACCTATGGGAGGCCTGTAATCTGCCAGCAACCTATGACAAAATGGACAACCGCAGGAGTGTGAGGAGATTTCAAAGTGGCACATGGCAAAGTGGAAGCAATGGGAGGCCGTACAGGGACCCAGGTCACACTGTGGGCCCAGCAGCAGCGTGACCAGGAGGTACGGGGGCCCATGGCCGATATGGGGCTTGGTGGCACCTATGGAAGGCCTGTAATCTGCCAGCAACCTATGACAAAATGGACAACCGCAGGAGTGTGAGGAGATTTCAAAGTGGCACATGGCAGAGTGGAAGCAATGGGAGGACGTACAGGGACCCAGGTCACACTGTGGGCTCAGCAGCAGCGTGACCAGGAGGTACGGGGGCCCATGGCCGATATGGGGCCTGGCGGCACCTATGGGAGGCCGCTAATCTGCCAGCAACCTATGACAAAATGGAACCCTGGGCTGGGGCAGGCAGAACCGCCGTATCTTTATCACGTTTTTCACAGGCCACCGAATGGCGACGCTGCATATGCTGACGCAACGCTGTAGTCCCAACATGGGCCCCCTGACCACGCTTGACTTTCTGGCCACATAGTCGACATACGGCTACGTTTACTTCCTCGGGCGGCTTGACGAAAACTTGCCACACCGCCGAGTAGGAAACTTTGCACCCGCTACTCCTCACTGGCTGACTGCTACTTCCTCCGTGCACACCGGCACCACTACTGGCTGTGGTGGTAGGCTGCAGTGGAGCTGCTGCTCTACTCCGTGGCCGTTTGCCTCCACTGACAAAGCTGCGACCCTGCAGCCTCCTGGCAGCAGCAATGGGAGGCCGTACAGGGACCCAGGTCACACTGTGGGCTCAGCAGCAGCGTGACCAGGCGGTACGGGGGCCCATGGCCGATATGGGGCCTGGCGGAACCTATGGAAGTCCTGGAATCTGCCAGCAACCTATGTCAAAATGGACAAGCGCAGTAGTGTAAGGAGACCTCAAAGTGGCACATGGCAGAGTGTAAGCAATGGGAGGCCGTACAGGGACCCAGGTCACACTGTGGGCTCAGCAGCAGCGTGACCAGGAAGTACGGGGGCCCATGGCCGATATGGGGCCTGGCGGAACCTATGGAAGTCCTCTAATGTGCCAGCAACCTATGTCAAAATGGACAAGCACAGTAGTGTGAGGAGACCTCAAAGTGGCACATGGCAGAGTGTAAGCAATGGGAGGCCGTACAGGGACCCAGGTCACACTGTGGGCTCAGCAGCAGCGTGACCAGGAGGTACGGGGGCCCATGGCCGATATGGGGCCTGGCGGAACCTATGGAAGTCCTCTAATCTGCCAGCAACCTATGTCAAAATGGACAAGCACAGTAGTGTGAGGAGAACTCAAAGTGGCACATGGCAGAGTGTAAGCAATGGGAGGCCGTACATGGACCCAGGTCACACTGTGGGCTCAGCAGCAGCGTGACCAGGAGGTAGGGGGGCCCATGGCCGATATGGGGCCTGGCGGAACCTATGGAAGTCCTGGAATCTGCCAGCAACCTATGTCAAAATGGACAACCGCAGTAGTGTAAGGAGACCTCAAAGTGGCACATGGCAGAGTGTAAGCAATGGGAGGCCGTACAGGGACCCAGGTCACACTGTGGGCTCAGCAGCAGCGTGACCAGGAGGTACGGGGGCCCATGGCCGATATGGGGCCTGGCGGAACCTATGGAAGTCCTGGAATCTGCCAGCAACCTATGTCAAAATGGACAACAGCAGTAGTGTAAGGAGACCTCAAAGTGGCACATGGCAGAGTGTAAGCAATGGGAGGCCGTACAGGGACCCAGGTCACACTGTGGGCTCAGCAGCAGCGTGACCAGGAGGTACGGGGGCCCATGGCCGATATGGGGCCTGGCGGAACCTATGGAAGTCCTCTAATCTGCCAGCAACCTATGTCAAAGTGGACAAGCACAGTAGTGTGAGGAGACCTCAAAGTGGCACATGGCAGAGTGTAAGCAATGGGAGGCCGTACAGGGACCCAGGTCACACTGTGGGCTCAGCAGCAGCGTGACCAGGAGGTAGGGGGGCCCATGGCCGATATGGGGCCTGGCGGAACCTATGGAAGTCCTGGAATCTGCCAGCAACCTATGTCAAAATGGACAACCGCAGTAGTGTAAGGAGACCTCAAAGTGGCACATGGCAGAGTGTAAGCAATGGGAGGCCGTACAGGGACCCAGGTCACACTGTGGGCTCAGCAGCAGCGTGACCAGGAGGTAGGGGGGCCCATGGCCGATATGGGGCCTGGCGGAACCTATGGAAGTCCTGGAATCTGCCAGCAACCTATGTCAAAATGGACAACCGCAGTAGTGTAAGGAGACCTCAAAGTGGCACATGGCAGAGTGTAAGCAATGGGAGGCCGTACAGGGACCCAGGTCACACTGTGGGCTCAGCAGCAGCGTGACCAGGAGGTACGGGGGCCCATGGCCGATATGGGGCCTGGCGGAACCTATGGAAGTCCTCTAATCTGCCAGCAACCTATGTCAAAATGGACAAGCACAGTAGTGTGAGGAGACCTCAAAGTGGCACATGGCAGAGTGTAAGCAATGGGAGGCCGTACAGGGACCCAGGTCACACTGTGGGCTCAGCAGCAGCGTGACCAGGAGGTAGGGGGGCCCATGGCCGATATGGGGCCTGTCGGAACCTATGGAAGTCCTGGAATCTGCCAGCCACCTATGTCAAAATGGACAACCGCAGTAGTGTAAGGAGACCTCAAAGTGGCACATGGCAGAGTGTAAGCAATGGGAGGCCGTACAGGGACCCAGGTCACACTGTGGGCTCAGCAGCAGCGTGACCAGGAGGTAGGGGGGCCCATGGCCGATATGGGGCCTGGCGGAACCTATGGAAGTCCTGGAATCTGCCAGCAACCTATGTCAAAATGGACAACCGCAGTAGTGTAAGGAGACCTCAAAGTGGCACATGGCAGAGTGTAAGCAATGGGAGGCCGTACAGGGACCCAGGTCACACTGTGGGCTCAGCAGCAGCGTGACCAGGAGGTAGGGGGGCCCATGGCCGATATGGGGCCTGGCGGAACCTATGGAAGTCCTCTAATCTGCCAGCAACCTATGTCAAAATGGACAAGCACAGTAGTGTGAGGAGACCTCAAAGTGGCACATGGCAGAGTGTAAGCAATGGGAGGCCGTACAGGTACCCAGGTCACACTGTGGGCTCAGCAGCAGCGTGACCAGGAGGTACGGGGGCCCATGGCCGATATGGGGCCTGGCGGAACCTATGGAAGTCCTCTAATCTGCCAGCAACCTATGTCAAAATGGACAAGCACAGTAGTGTGAGGAGACCTCAAAGTGGCACATGGCAGAGTGTAAGCAATGGGAGGCCGTACAGGGACCCAGGTCACACTGTGGGCTCAGCAGCAGCGTGACCAGGAGGTAGGGGGGCCCATGGCCGATATGGGGCCTGGCGGAACCTATGGAAGTCCTGGAATCTGCCAGCAACCTATGTCAAAATGGACAACCGCAGTAGTGTAAGGAGACCTCAAAGTGGCACATGGCAGAGTGTAAGCAATGGGAGGCCGTACAGGGACCCAGGTCACACTGTGGGCTCAGCAGCAGCGTGACCAGGAGGTAGGGGGGCCCATGGCCAATATGGGGCCTGGCGGAACCTATGGAAGTCCTCTAATCTGCCAGCAACCTATGTCAAAATGGACAAGCACAGTAGTGTGAGGAGACCTCAAAGTGGCACATGGCAGAGTGTAAGCAATGGGAGGCCATACAGTGACCCAGGTCACACTGTGGGCTCAGCAGCAGCGTGACCAGGAGGTACGGGGGCCCATGGCCGATATGGGGCCTGGCGGAACCTATGGAAGTCCTCTAATCTGCCAGCAACCTATGTCAAAATGGACAAGCACAGTAGTGTGAGGAGACCTCAAAGTGGCACATGGCAGAGTGTAAGCAATGGGAGGCCGTACAGGGACCCAGGTCACACTGTGGGACCAGCAGCAGCGTGACCAGGAGGTACGGGGGCCCATGGCCGATATGGGGCCTGTCGGAACCTATGGGAGGCCCGTAATCTGCCAGCACCCTATGACAAAATGGAACCCTGGGCTGGGGCAGGCAGAACCGCCGTATCTTTATCACGTTTTTCACAGGCCACCGAATGGCGACGCTGCATATGCTGACACAACGCTGTAGTCCCAACATGGGCCCCCTGGCCACGCTTGACTTTCTGGCCACATAGTCGACATTAGGCTACGTTTACTTCCTCGGGCGGCTTGACGAAAACTTGCCACACCGCCGAGTAGGAAACTTTGCACCCGCTACTCCTCACTGGCTGACTGCTACTTCCTCCGTGCACACCGGCACCACTACTGGCCGTGGTGGTAGGCTGCAGTGGAGCTGGTGCTCTACTCCGTGGCCGTTTGCCTCCACTGACACTGCTGCAACCCTGCTGCCTCCTGGCAGCAGAAATGGGAGGCCGTACAGGGACCCATGAGAGACTCTGGACCTGGCAGCAGCATGAAGAGGCGGTATATAGGGGCCCATGGCAGATTAGGGGCCTGGCAGCAGCTATGTGAGGCCCGTAATCTGCCTGCACCCTATGTCAAAAAATTAAACACACCAGCAGTGTGAAGAGACCTGAAAGTGGCACATGGCAGCAGAGTGTGGCGATGGAGACAGCAGCAATGGGAGGCCGTACAGGGACCCATGAGAGACTCTGGACCTGGCAGCAGCATGAAGAGGCGGTATATAGGGGCCCATGGCAGATTAGGGGCCTGGCAGCAGCTATGTGAGGCCCGTAATCTGCCTGCACCCTATGTCAAAAAATTAAACACACCAGCAGTGTGAAGAGACCTGAAAGTGGCACATGGCAGCAGAGTGTGGCGATGGAGACAGCAGCAATGGGAGGCTGTACAGGGACCCATGAGAGACTCTAGACTTGGCAGCAGCATGAGGAGGCGGTATATAGGGGCCCATGGCAGATTAGGGGCCTGGCAGCAGCTATAGGAGGCCCGTAATCTGCCAGCACCCTATGTCAAAAAATTCAACACACCAGCAGTGTGAGGAGACCTGAAAGTGGCACATGGCAGAGTGTGGCGATGGAGACAGCAGCAATGGGAGGCCGTACAGGGACCCATGAGAGACTCTGGACCTGGCAGCAGCATGAAGAGGCGGTATATAGGGGCCCATGGCAGATTAGGGGCCTGGCAGCAGCTATGTGAGGCCCGTAATCTGCCTGCACCCTATGTCAAAAAATTAAACACACCAGCAGTGTGAAGAGACCTGAAAGTGGCACATGGCAGCAGAGTGTGGCGATGGAGACAGCAGCAATGGGAGGCCGTACAGGGACCCATGAGAGACTCTAGACTTGGCAGCAGCATGAGGAGGCGGTATATAGGGGCCCATGGCAGATTAGGGGCCTGGCAGCAGCTATGGGAGGCCCGTAATCTGCCTGCACCCTATGTCAAAAAATTAAACACACCAGCAGTGTGAAGAGACCTGAAAGTGGCACATGGCAGCAGAGTGTGGCGATGGAGACAGCAGCAATGGGAGGCCGTACAGGGACCCATGAGAGACTCTGGACCTGGCAGCAGCATGAAGAGGCGGTATATAGGGGCCCATGGCAGATTAGGGGCCTGGCAGCAGCTATGTGAGGCCCGTAATCTGCCTGCACCCTATGTCAAAAAATTCAACACACCAGCAGTGTGAGGAGACCTGAAAGTGGCACATGGCAGAGTGTGGCGATGGAGACAGCAGCAATGGGAGGCCGTACAGGGACCCATGAGAGACTCTGGACCTAGCAGCAGCATGAGGAGGCGGTATATAGGGGCCCATGGCAGATAAGGGGCCTGGCAGCAGCTATAGGAGGCCCGTTATCTTGCAGCACCCTATGTCAAAAAATTCAACACACCAGCAGTGTGAGGAGACCTGAAAGTGGCACATGTTTGAGGCATGATTCATGGCGGATTTAGTCAGTTGTGTCAGGAACTGGTGGTTTGAAATCCAGACTAATCCACGCCTGATTCATTTTCACAAACGTGAGTCTCTCCACACTTTGGGTGGACAGTCGTGTCCTCCGCGGAGTTACAATACCTCCTGCCGCACTAAACACGCGCTCCGATGCCACGCTACTGGCCGGGCATGACAGCCTTTCAAGGGCAAATTCAGCTAGTTGGGGCCAAAGGTCAAGTTTCGTTGCCCAGTAGTCAAGGGGATTGTCTACCTCGGTTGGCAGGGTGCTGTCCAAGTAGGCCCAAGCCTGTTGTTTGAGCTCCTGCTCCAGGTCCACCTGATGCTGCTGCTGCGGCTGGTTAGTAGTTTCCTCACTGCGCTGGTGAAGAAAGCTACTCATCATCGACTGCAGACTGAGGCAGCCGCTGCTGGTGGAGCTGCCACTGCTCCTACCACCCCACCCCTCCCCTGCTGCCATGGCAGCGGAACGCGAGCGCACAGGGCCCACAGTGTCTGAGGATGGACGTTGGCGCACAAAGGCAGAGACCAACTGACTACATAGGTGGTTTTTATAGTACGTAATTTTGGCCTCCCTCTCAGCAGGTGTGAAAAAGGCCACCATTTTGGACCGGTAGCGAGGGTCCAACAAGGTGGACAGCCAAAAGTCATCCCTCTGTCTGATGGTTATTATTCGGCTGTCGCTACGCAAGCAACCGAGCATGCTATGAGCCATTTGTGCCAAGGAATGCGAGGGACTCCCTGCCTCCATCTCCACAGCATACTGCCACGGTGCGTCTGGGTCCTCTGTCTCCTCCTCCTCCTCCTCTCCCAGATGCTCCTGCTCCTCCACTCCTGTCCGCTGAGTGGAAAAACCACCCATTTCACTCAATAATTCCTGAGCACAAATGTCCTCCTCTACCTCCTCCTCTTCTTCCTGTCCTGCCCCCACAGGGGTCATGTGGCGTTGAGATCTGTGCGCCACGTCTACCGCACCCTGACCAGCCATTGTTAACAGCATTTGTTCCAGGACGTGCAACAGAGGAATGACGTCGTTCATCCCATAGTCCTGCCGACTCACGAATAGCGTGGCCTCCTCAAAGGGCCTGAGCAAGCGGCAGGTGTCACGCATGAGCTGCCAATGGCTGACATCTAAGTTACACAGGGGAGTACCTTTATCCGCTTGTAACATCAGGAAATCGGTGATGGCCTTTCGCTGCTCGTAAAGGTGGTCTAACATGTGTAGGGTTGAATTCCACCTTGTTGCAACGTCGCAGATCAGGCGATGCTGTGGAATTCCGTTCTGCCGCTGCAGCTCAATGAGGGTGTTCTTTGCGGTGTAGGAATGGCTGAAATGCATGCACAGTTTACGTGACATTTTAAGGATGTCTTGCAGTGGGATGGTGGATTTTAGGAACCGCTTGACAACCAGATTGAACACGTGAGCCATGCATGGCGCATGGCACAACCTTCCTTGACGCAGAGCAGACACCATGTTCTTTCCGTTGTCGGTCAACATGGTTCCGATTTTCAGTTTGCGCGGAGACAGCCATCTGTCGATTTCTCTGTTCATTACACTCAGAAGTTCCTCCCCTGTGTGACTACGTTCGCCAAGGCATACCAGGTGCAGCACAGCGTGACACCGTTGCGCCCTGCACATGTGATATGCCGGTTGGGTAATGGGACTTGGCACGGGGGTGGCGGCTGAGGACACGGCGGAAAAAGAGGTGGTAGAGGCGGACATGCTTGCTGGACCAAGGACGTGCAAACGTGGAGGCAAAAGCGTCGTGACCTGTCCAAGTTGCTGGTGCGGCTGTGCCGGCACCACGTTCACCCAGTGGGCCGTAAATGACATGTACTGTCCCTGACCGTAGTTACAGCTCCACACGTCGGCGCTGCCGTGCACTTTGGCAGAGACCGACATGCTCAAAGACTGGCCCACCATCTCTTCTACATGTGAATGCAGGGCTGGCACTGCCTTTTGGGCAAAGAAATGACGGCTTGGCACTCTCCACCGCGGCGCGGCACAAGCCATCATTTCTCGGAAAGGTGCTGAGTCCACCAGTTGGAAAGGGAGGGACTGCAGCACCAGCAACTTGGACAGGAGGACGTTCAGCTTTTGCACCGTCGGGTGCGTGCTCGCAAACTGTTGTCTCTTGGATACGGATTCCAAGAAAGACTGTTGACGGAATCCGAGAAGAGGAGTAGCAGGAGAAGGAGCATCTGAACGAGCGGAAGATGCCAACGAGCGACAACTCCCCTCAGCAGAGGTGTTGGAGCCTTGACTGGCTGATAGAGGGTGATTGACGACGTCGGGTGACGGAGCAAGTAACGGAGCGGGTGATGGAGCGGGGCTGGGGCAGGCAGAACCGCCGTATCTTTATCACGGTTTTCCCAGGCCACCGAATGGTGACGCTGCATATGCTGACGCAACGCTGTAGTCCCAACATGGGCCCCCTGGCCACGCTTGCATTTCTGGCCACATAGTCGACATACGGCTACGTTTACTTCCTCGGGCGGCTTGACGAAAAATTGCCACACCACCGAGTAGGAAACTTTGCCCCCGCTACTCTTCACTGGCTGACTGCTACTTCCTCCGTGCGCACCGGCACCACTACTGGCCGTGGTGGTAGGCTGCAGTGGAGCTGGTGCTCTACTCCGTGGACGTTTGGCTCCACTGACACTGATGCGACCCTGCTGCCTCCTGGGCAACCCACCGACTGTTTCGCTCGCTGCCAAGCTGGCACCCTCTTCTCCTGATGATGCGGAAGAAATTGCCTGATGACGACGAGGCAGCCAAGTGTGATCAACCTCCTCATCATCAAGTACGGTCTCCGCCTCACTACTAGCCCCCTCGGCTGCGTCTGGGTCAGGAGACAGACCTGTCTCTAGACCGGCTACCGAGCCACTCTCCTCACCAGTACTTGTTCGCCTGGCTGCTGAAAAGGCCGATGTCTCCCCCCGTTCCTGACCGCCCTCTGTTAGCTCTTCCTCACTGTACAGTGGGGCTGAGCCCACAGCATGCGATACTTCGCTTGGTGAGGGAACAGCAAAGGACGGGCAGGTAGAGGACACGTGATTTCAGTGGGCTTGCTCCCGGGCCATGCCAACTAACGGTTGTGTCTGACGTACCCACCGACCGTTGGCTGTAGGTGTCAGAGGTGACCTGGGAAGAGGAAGACGACCGAGCCAACCAATCAATGACGGCAGGGTTGTCGGTGGAGACATGACCGCTGGATGACACCGGGAGCACTGGCCTCTGGCTGCGAACACTGCTGCCTCGACCCCTTCCTCTGCTGCCACGTCTGCTCGCTCCTAAAACATTGCCTCCTCTGCCACTCCTCTGCATGTTGTCTGACATACTCTTTAATTCAACGATTAGGTGTCCCTGAGTAACAATTCTGTGTCCCTGAGTAACAATTCTGTGTCTGTGCGAGTAACAATTCTGTGGCCCTAAGTAACAGTTCTGTGGCCCTCAGTAACAGTTCTGTGTCTGTGCGAGTAACAATTCTGTGTCTGTGCGAGTAACAATTCTGTGGCCCTAAGTAACAGTTCTGTGGCCTTCAGTAACAATTCTGTGTCTGTGCGAGTAACAATTCTGTGTCTGTGCGAGTAACAATTCTGTGTCTGTGCGATTAACAATTCTGTGTCTGTGCGAGTAACAATTCTTTGTCTGTGCGAGTAACAATTCTCTGGCACTCAGTAACAATTCTGTCTGTCCCTGAGTAACAATTCTCTGGCACTCAGTAACAATTCTGTCTGTCCCTGAGTAACAATTCTCTGGCACTCAGTAACAATTCTGTCTGTCCCTGAGTAACAATTCTCTGGCACTCAGTAACAATTCTGTCTGTCCCTGAGTAACAATTCTCTGGCACTCAGTAACAATTCTGTCTGTCCCTGAGTAACAATTCTGTGTCTGTGCGAGTAACAATTCTGTGGCCCTAACTAGCGTTTCTTTGTCCCTAAATAACAGTTCTGTGGCCCTGAGTAACAATTCTGTGTCTGTGCGAGTAACAATTATGTGTCTGTGCGAGTAACAATTATGTGTCTGTGCGAGTAACAATTCTGTGTCTGTGCGAGTAACAATTCTTTGTCTGTGCGAGTAACAATTCTCTGGCACTCAGTAACAATTCTGTCTGTCCCTGAGTAACAATTCTCTGGCACTCAGTAACAATTCTGTCTGTCCCTGAGTAACAATTCTCTGGCACTCAGTAACAATTCTGTCTGTCCCTGAGTAACAATTCTGTCTGTCCCTGAGTATGAATTCTGTGGCCCTGAGTAACAATTCTGTGTCTGTGAGAGTAACAATTCTGTGTCTGTGCGAGTAACAATTCTGTGTCTGTGCGAGTAACAATTTTGTGTCTGTGCGAGTAACAATTCTCTGGCACTCAGTAACAATTCTGTCTGTCCCTGAGTAACAATTCTCTGGCACTCAGTAACAATTCTGTCTGTCCCTGAGTAACAATTCTCTGGCACTCAGTAACAATTCTGTCTGTCCCTGAGTAACAATTCTGTGTCTGTGCGAGTAACAATTCTGTGGCCCTAACTAGCGTTTCTTTGTCCCTAAATAACAGTTCTGTGGCCCTGAGTAACAATTCTGTGTCTGTGCGAGTAACAATTATGTGTCTGTGCGAGTAACAATTATGTGTCTGTGCGAGTAACAATTCTTTGTCTGTGCGAGTAACAATTCTCTGGCACTCAGTAACAATTCTGTCTGTCCCTGAGTAACAATTCTCTGGCACTCAGTAACAATTCTGTCTGTCCCTGAGTAACAATTCTCTGGCACTCAGTAACAATTCTGTCTGTCCCTGAGTAACAATTCTCTGGCACTCAGTAACAATTCTGTCTGTCCCTGAGTAACAATTCTCTGGCACTCAGTAACAATTCTGTCTGTCCCTGAGTAACAATTCTGTGTCTGTGCGAGTAACAATTCTGTGGCCCTAACTAGCGTTTCTTTGTCCCTAAATAACAGTTCTGTGGCCCTGAGTAACAATTCTGTGTCTGTGCGAGTAACAATTATGTGTCTGTGCGAGTAACAATTATGTGTCTGTGCGAGTAACAATTCTTTGTCTGTGCGAGTAACAATTCTCTGGCACTCAGTAACAATTCTGTCTGTCCCTGAGTAACAATTCTCTGGCACTCAGTAACAATTCTGTCTGTCCCTGAGTAACAATTCTCTGGCACTCAGTAACAATTCTGTCTGTCCCTGAGTAACAATTCTCTGGCACTCAGTAACAATTCTGTCTGTCCCTGAGTAACAATTCTGTCTGTCCCTGAGCATGAATTCTGTGGCCCTGAGTAACAATTCTGTGTCTGTGCGAGTAACAATTCTGTGTCTGTGCGAGTAACAATTCTGTGTCTGTGCGAGAAACAATTCTGTGTCTGTGCGAGTAACAATTTTGTGTCTGTGCGAGTAACAATTCTCTGGCACTCAGTAACAATTCTGTCTGTCCCTGAGTAACAATTCTCTGGCACTCAGTAACAATTCTGTCTGTCCCTGAGTAACAATTCTCTGGCACTCAGTAACAATTCTGTCTGTCCCTGAGTAACAATTCTCTGGCACTCAGTAACAATTCTGTCTGTCCCTGAGTAACAATTCTCTGGCACTCAGTAACAATTCTGTCTGTCCCTGAGTAAAAATTCTGTGGCCCTAATAACGTTTCTGTGGCCCTAAGTAACAATTCTCTGGCACTGAGTAACAATTCTGTCTGTCCCTGAGTATGAATTCTGTGGCCCTAACTAGCGTTTCTTTGTCCCTAAATAACGATTCTGTGGCCCTCATTAACAAGTCTGTGTCCCTGAGTAATGGTTCTCTGTCCCTAAGTAACTTTTCTCTGTCCCCAATTCTCGTTTCTGTGGCCCTAACTCTGTCCCTGTCCCTAGTACAGAGCGGTCTGCCTCTGTTCAATGACTGCAGGCAAATGAAGAATTCCAAAATGGCCGCTATATATACCTCGACCATTACACAGTGCTGGCTGGCTGGCTGCTGATTGGCTGATGCGATCACATGTCGTTGAGGAATGCATTATGGGGCAGCGCGCCTTGTCTGCGCGCCTTCCCAGACATCCCCGCTCCGTCGCCGCACATGTCAGCCGCCATTTTCTGAAAAATTTCGATTCGCGCGTCCGAATTAGGCTATTTTTCGGATTCGGCACGAATCAAAATTTTTCAGATATTCGACTCGAATTCCACTTCGGATACTTCGATTCGCTCATCTCTATTCATGACCCTCCAAGACTGTAGTCGCCAGATCCATATGTTGTTCCAACTGATGGGCGCGCAGGCCCAACTCTTTTAGGCCTCTCGCCAGGTCAGAAGATAATTTGCGCGAGGCAGCTGTAATCTCCTCTCGCACTATAGCACGGAATTTGTGTAGCAAGGCTTCGGGATTGTGTTCAAGGGAATCAGCCATCCCTGCTGGGAATTGCCGCTGGCTATCTCCGTCAGACTCAGGATCACCCGGAAGCTGGGTGTTGTCGTCAGGCTCAGGCGGGCTAGGTATCAGCTTAGCGATGTGGCCCTGTGGAGGGGATTGTTGTCGGGCCCGATGTTTTAGTTTAGTGCGGGCAGTGCGATGCATTGCCGGTAGTGTTCCACAGGTTTCCAAAGTACCTTCAGACTATTGAAGTGAAATGTTAGGGTGTAAAAGCTCAATGGCCGAAAGAAATAGCTCGGTGGCACGGCACAGAGAGGTCGCATTTGGCATTTTCCCCCTGGCTCGCGTACGTGTCCCCCACCGGGGAGGTGTTCACAGAAGGTTCAACATAATGCCACAACCAGTAAAATGTAGATGATTATGGTACCCAGGCCGGGTATGCAGGCTGAGTAAAGGCTGTCAGAATATATATATATAGCTCAGGCACCCCTGATTTGTCCACTGGGGAAGGGGGTTATTAAGAAGAATTCCTTCCCTCCTCCAGCTCTATTCCTGCAGCAAATCAGATCACCAGTGTCTCCCTGTGATCCTGCAGGGATACGATGTAATCCACAGGGCCACCAGGAGGATCAGGGGGACCCACTCAGCCCGTCCCAACAGCTGACCTGAATCCAGAGCCGAACGGGCAGGGTGAAGGTGCGGCGATCCGGCCGCAGCGGCGATCCGCCCCGGCCGCGGATTCAGGAAAGGCCGCGGCTTCACACGCCGCGGTAGGCCTCAAACTTCCCCGCGCCCCAGATGCTCGGAGAAGGGGCAGAGATGCTCGACACCCCTCCTCGGATGTCAGACAGGGCCCGGGCAACCCGGGATTCGTCACGGGTGGCCCCCGCTCCCAGGATGGCAGCGGATGGAGGATCAGGGTGCCGGAGCTCAGGAGGAGACGGCTGCACCCGGCGCCATCTTGGACATGCGCCCCGCACCCAAAGGGAGAACTTTTCAATAGAATGGACGGATTACAATGCTACCAACTGAAACATTTCTTTGGGTGTCTCCCAAAGCCTATGAGAACCAGAAAAGAGTGGAATCCATTGGAAAGATTGTTAGAAGCATGGGGGGATGGGAAGCACGGAATTGCAAAAATATATAAGATATTTATGGAATTAGACACTGACACAAAATTAATATATATAGAAAAATGGGAAAGAGATATGGGAAGGGAAATAGACGAGAAGGAGCAAAGAAAAATGTTTAGATTAATTCATGAAAATACCAGTATGCGGGAGGTGGAAATAAATTATAAGTGTTTGGTAAGATGGCACATTACACCGAATATAGAGCATAAACTGAATGGGGAGATTTCACTATTGTGTTGGAGAGGTTGTGGAGAGGTGGGCACGTGGTAGCATATATGGTGGGAGTGTCCAAGAATACAGGTGTTTTGGCGGAAAATAGTTTATTTGGTAAGGAAAATTACTAAAATTAATATTGGATTAGACCCAGAGTTATGTCTTCTCCATATCACAGAGCTTCCAGTGAGATTATATAAGGTTTTGGGGATATGGCACTATTTGAGTGCAGTGAAGAGTTTGATACCTAGGTTCTGGAGGTGCCAACAGAGGAGGATTGGATGGGCAGAATGAATCAGATCTGTGAGACAGAAAGATTGTATTATATGCATATAGATAAGATGGAGATGTGTAACACAAAGTGGAAAAAATGGGAAGAGTATAGAGAAAAAGTGAAATATATGAGGATGTAACACCCCTTGAAATGGACTTCAGAAATAATAGAAAAGGAGAAGAGAGAAAACGCAGAGTGGGGGGGAGGGGCGGGGCTGGGAGGGGGAGGAAAGGGGGGGAGGGAGGGATGAGGTGTGGGATTTAAATAATTTATGCTAATAGGAAGATATTGTTTGGATGTATTTTTAATAGGAAATGTGATTGTGATTTGTATTTGGTTGATAAATTAATAAACATTTATTAAAAAAAAAAAAAAAAAGATACTTTTGGTCCTTGTGTCCTCCAAAATTCTTGTCTCGGTGGTGCCCTTTGGTTATTTCTAGGGGAATCATAATTGTTATAAGCTTGATTGTTATTATTGGGGGGTCTATTGTTTTAATGTTGGAAAGGTTTCTTAAATTGGTTATTCCTATAACGCTGATTAAGGTACCATTCATAGTTCCTGGACCCAATATTATTTTCTGGCATGGTCTGTAATGATTCAAAACAATTAGAAGTATGTACATTAGCTAAACGGTTGGATTGTGTTCCTACCGATGACTGAAAATGGCTTTGATTCTTAGGACGGCGTTGCTTACGGCTCTGCCAGCCGTGCTGTTTCTTAAAAGGTTTGGGTGTAAATGGAGTGGCATGCATAGATATGGAGGAAGTACCAATATTATCCTCTATATTTGTTTGCCATTTAAAAACTTTATTGTCAGCATAGTCCTTGTGATCACGTGTATATTTTTTCCGTTTCTTAAGTTTTTATTCTTTTTCTATATGTTCCAAAAAGGTTTTCAATTTGTTAGATTCTAACCTATATTTATCTTTCTCTTTAAATGGGGTAAGTTTTTCTCTTATTTTGTTAATCTCTGCATTTAAATGGGTACGTTTCTTTCTTTTTCATGTAATAAGAAATCTGAGTAGGTCCAAACCAGCTAGGTTAAAGTACTGAAACCATTCAGATGCGCTATTAACATCCCCTGTTTCCGGGGGAATATCCCATCTTAAAGAGCGAGGGACCATCTTCTCTTTAGTGTATCTGTCTAAAAAGGAGATGTCCCAAAGGGTTCTAACTTCCGTTGAGGTCAAATTTCAGAGCTGCATAAACAGTCATTTTATATCATTGACTTCTTGATCTATGAAAAATACATCATCAGATATTACAGGTCTCGTGGACCTCATTTCAAATATGCCAACCATTATGGCTATATAAGAAAAAATCTGCTCAACAAAAATAGGTAATGTATAGACAAGTGAAAAAATGTAATAAGTGAGCGCTAGAACAATATAAAAAGCAGCTATGCACCAAAGAGGCACCATATAAGACCTTTGAACAGACAACTAACAGAGAGGGTGCAGCACTAGTAAATACAATGAACCATACATATATATTACATAATAGAGTGATAATGTGCAAAAAACAGGCGCCTCACAAATGTGCAGGCTAATACATAAACCGTATCTGACTCGATACAGATAAGTCCAAGATGGAGACATCCGGCATTGGGAAAATGGCGCGCAATAACGACACATGCGCCATTTCCCTTATTTAAAGGATAGAGTAGCATCAACAGTTGTAAGCTGCACCCCTATGACTACGAGCCATTGCTCGAAACGCATCAGGGCATCGCTACAGCAGGTTTCCGCCACGCCGCCGGCACCACGAGGGGCCCCGGCGGCCATCTTGATTCGGTCAGTATTGCTACATTTCTTTACCATGTTCACTTGCCTTACTTTCTAGAATAAACATCCCTGAAATACTGCACTATTGGCCTCTTCTGTTCTTTTGAGCTCCAGTGGAGCTGGACTGTTAGTAACCACCTAGCGCGGCCTCTAGCAGTCCACAGGACAGGATTCCCCAGGGCGCAGAGTCTAAGCCCAAGTCTGCTTGTTCACCAGGGCCCCTGATGGTGGGGATGGGCTTGGAGCAGACAGGGACCAGGTTGCGGCCCCTGAGTACACCCGCCTGTGGTAGAGGGATCCGCCAGAGGTATATGCAGGTAGAGAGCCTGACGTGAAGAGGCGGAAGGCTGGATCCAAGCGGGATGGATGGATGGCAGAGTAGTAAGCGTGGTCAAACGGGCCGGGTCAGTAACAGTGGGATCAGCGTAGTACAAGGCGGCAGGCAGAAGAATAGTCAGGTCACTCGCTGGGGTCGGTAACATGAGTTCAGATCAGGTATGGGGATATCCAGAAGAGAGGTCAACTAGCCAGGGGGTCAGAGCAGGAGAAGTCAGCGGAGGTCAGGTTCAGGCAAGGTCAGCAACGAATCTCAATAGCAGGAATACAGGAACACAGGAGCAAAGACCATATGGCAATGAGTGTCAGTGCAGGGCAGGTTTAAAAAGTGCGCCCTGCCATTGGTGCCAGGCGAGCGATCGCGAGTGCGCATGCACGGCCGCCCCCATCCAGGTCTCAGTGTCTGCCAGATCGAATGGATCGGCACTCCGCGCATGCGCAGAGTCACTCGCCGCCGCGATCCCTGACATTGCCCCCCCCTACGGACATCCTCCAGATGCCCAACCGATCTCTCCTCCGTGGGTGGCTACGATGGAACTCCCGGACCAGTCTAGGGGTGTGAACGTTTTGGGCCAGTTCCCACGAATTCTCTTCAGGGCCATAGACCTTCCACTTAATCAAGAACTGTGACTGACCGCCTCTTTTCCTGCAATCAATGATTGCCTCAACCTCAAATTCTTCCTGTTCGTTGATGGTTATAGGCTCCGGAGGCCTGGACCTTCAGTCCGGGAAGGGATCTGGCTTTGCTGGCTTCAGTAGTGACACATGAAACACTGGGTGAATCTTGAAGGTTCCTGGGAGTGCCAGCTCATATGCCACCTCATTGATCCTCCGTTTCCCAAATGGGCCCATAAATTTCGGTCCCAGCTTTTTCGAGGGGCAAGACATCCTCAAATTGGTAGTAGCTAGCCAGACCTGGTCTCCTGGTTGCAAGCTTAGCTCACCTCTTCTTTTCCTGTCGAAGGCCCTCTTACTGTCCTCCTGGGCCTTTGACATGGCTTCTTGAAGTACCTGGTTATTGGCGGAGAAAAAATCCAGCATGTTCTGTGTAGCCGGGACCGGGCTTTCCGGAATCAGGTCAGGTAAAAATGTGGGGTGAAACCCGTAATTAGCGAAGAATGGGGATTGCCCCGTAGCAGAATGCTTTGCGTTATTATACACGAACTCCGACTGCTGGCTTCAGTAGTGACACATAAAACACTGGGTGAATCTTGAAGGTTCCTGGGAGTGCCAGCTCATATGCCACCTCATTGATCCTCCGTTTCCCAAATGGGCCCATAAATTTCGGTCCCAGCTTTTTCGAGGGGCAAGACATCCTCAAATTGGTAGTAGCTAGCCAGACCTGGTCTCCTGGTTGCAAGCTTAGCTCACCTCTTCTTTTCTTGTTGAAGGCCCTTTTACTGTCCTCCTGGGCCTTTGACATGGCTTCTTGAAGTACCTGGTTATTGGCGGAGAAAAAATCCAGCATGTTCTGTGTAGACGGGACCGGGCTTTCCGGAATCAGGTCAGGTAAAAATGTGGGGTGAAACCCGTAATTAGCGAAGAATGGGGATTGCCCCGTAGCAGAATGCTTTGCGTTATTATACACGAACTCCGACAATGGCAGGAGTGCCAGCCAGTCGTCTTGGAGAAAAGACGTGTAACATCGCAAGTACTGTTCCAGCATCTGGTTTGTCCATTCTGTCTGCCCATTCGTCTGAGGGTGGTAGGCCGATGAAAGGGACAGCTTGATTCCCAGAACCTCGCATAATGCTCTCCAGACCTTTGAGGTAAATTGTACCCCTCGATACGAGACAATGTCTTCTGGAACTCCATGGAGTTTCACTACTTCCTTCACGAAAATCTGTGCTGTTTCCATAGCTGAGGGCGTATTCTTTAGTGGCAGGAAATGGGCCATCTTTGACAACCGATCCACGATTACAAAAATCACAGAGTGATCTTGAGACAGTGGGAGCTCCACTATGAAATCCATAGAGATCATCTGCCATGGCCGATCCGGTATGGGCAATGGTCATAGCATACCCCAGGCCTTACTTCTGGTGGGCTTGTTTCTCTGAAACGTGGCACAGGTTTTCACATATAGTTCACAGTCTTTCGCCATGTTTGGCCATCAGAACGTCCGCTGGAGTAACTCTAGAGTCTTCGCATTTCCAAAATGTCCTGCTAGAGGATGATCATGGCAGTGCCCCAGCACTAAGGTTCGGTACCATGATTTGCCCTCCTTTCCAAAAGAGACCCTCCTTATTCTGTAGAGATACCCCAGGTGGGCTTGGCATTCCTATGGATGCGGTTTGAAGCCTGGAGCGTAGCTCCGTCTGGAAGGCGAGGAAATTTCCCGTGGACAGGATGGTGTCTGGTCTAGGAACTTCTTCTGGGTTCTCAAACATGCGTGAGAGAGCATCAGGCTTCATATTCTTGGACCCGGGTCTGTACGTGATGTGGAACGTGAATCTGGCAAAGAAGAGTGCCCATCTTGCTTGGCGTGGTCTCAGACGTTTGGATGTCCTTAAGTATTCCAGATTCTTGTGGTCAGTGAAAATCAAGATTGGATGTATGGCCCCTTCCAGTAGATACCTCCACTCTTCCAGTGCTGTTTTGATAGCCAGAAGCTCCCGGTCACCAATATCATAATTTCTCTCCGCAGATGTCAACTTTCTAGAGAAAAATGCCACCGGGTGCATAATTTCCTTGGTGCCTTTTCGCTGGGACAGGATGGCCCCAACTGCGTTCTCCGAAGCGTCCGAAGCGTCCACTTCCAAAATGTAAGGCAGGGAGGAGTCAGGATGGCTAAGGATAGGGGCAGTAGTAAACAGCTTCTTCAAGGTCTCAAATGCTGCTTGAGCGTCGGGCGTCCACCGGAAACAGGTTCCCTGTTTGGTGAGCTGAGTAATGGGAGACACGAGGCCTGAAAAGTTCTTGATGAACTTTCGGTAAAAGTTGGCAAATCCTATGAAGCGTTGTACGCCCTTCTTGTCTGTGGGTACTGGCCATTCTAATATAGCAGAGACCTTTTGGGAACCCATCGCAACCCCCGTGGTGGAGATGATCAGCCCCAAAAATGCAATGCTGTGCTGCTCGAAGCTGCATTTGTCAGCTTTCGCATACAGCCCGTGTTGGCGTAAACGTTCCAACACATTTCTGACATGACCCCTATGGTCTTCCAGAGAAGGGGAAAAGATCAAGATGTCATCCAAGTAAACAACCACAAAAATGTCTAGATAATCTCGGAATATGTCATTAATAAAATGTGAAATGTGGCTGGGGCATTGCACAGTCTGAAGGGAATGACAAGATATTCAAAGTGCCCAAATCTTGTGCGAAATGCAGTCTTCCACTCGTCCCCCTCCCTTATGCAAACCAGGTTATATGCGCCCCTCAAATCCAATTTGGTAAATATGGCTGCCGTCTTTAACCTTTGGAACAGTTCCGGGACCAAGGGAAGGGGGTAACGATTCTTAATCATAATCTTGTTCAAGTCACGGTAGTCGATACAGGGTCTGAGGGACTTATCTTTTTTTTTCGACAAAGAAGATTCCCGCTCCGGCCGGTGACGTGGAGGGGTGGATAAACCCCTTCTTGAGGTTCTCGTCAATGTACTCCTTGAGTACTCACAACTCTCGCTCAGATAGGGGGAAAATCCGACCGAACAGGATCTCAGATCCGGGTAGGAGGTCGATGGGACAGTCATAGGTCCGATGTGGAGGGAGAATGTCAGCACCCCGCTTGCTAAAAATGTCTAAGTAGTTGTGGTAGGCCGGGGGGATGATCTGGATAAGCTCGGCGTCCACAACGATACATAAGAGCGACTGGGGAGCCACAGAGGTTGGGGCATGACAATGTTCCTGGCAATAAGATGACAGGAACTGGACAGACCTCGTCTTCCAATCAATTTGGGGATTATGTGCCCGCAACCAAGGGAGTCCCAGGATAACTGGAAACAGAGGGGATGCGATAGCATCCAAACAAAGGAACTCCCGGTGATGGTTACCCACTGTAGTACGGATAGGTGGGGTCTCCCGGTCCACCAGCCCTGACTTAATACGTGACCCATCTGCCAAAAGATATTAAGCCCGTGTTCCCTGGTCTGGAGAGGAATCCTCTGTTGGGTGGCAAAATCTATATCAATAAAGCAACTACAAGCCCCAGAGTCAATAATGGCTGTTGCTGACACAGCTCTTCCTTGGAACTGAAAAGACACGGGTATGGCTAAGTAACTGGCATGATTACTATGTTTAGAGGAAACAGTAGAAAAAATGGAAGCTCACTTACCCAATTTTGCTGGGCAAGAACGCACCACATGACCTGCTCCCCCGCAGTATAGACATAGGTTGTTCGCCCGTCGTCTCTGGCGTTCCTCCACTGATAGTGATGGTCGTGCCAACCCGAGTTGCATAGGTTCTGGAGTTCCCCCAGGACCCAAGTTTGGGCCTCCTCCTGACAGGATTTGGACTGGAGTGTGGAGTAGTACCCATGTGGGTCCTTGTCCTGGGCTTGACCTCTCTAACCTGCGTTCCCGCAGTCTGTATGGCCAGGGTGATGAGATCTTCTAGAGAGTCGGGCAGGCCCACCCTGGCTAACTCATCTTTAAGTAATTCAGACAGGCCCATGCGAAACTGGTGGCGTAATGCGGCATCATTCCACCGGGTGTCCCCCATCCAGGGTCTGAACTCAGATGCATACTCCTCCACTGCCCGGCGGCCCTGCCGGAGAGAATACAGGGCCGATTCTGCGGATGCTGCCCGCTGTGGATCGTCATATAGGACTGCCATCGTGTTGAAAAAGTCGGTCACAGTCTCTAGGTGGGGATCGTGGGTCTCCATCAGCCGGTGGGCCCAGCCCTGGGGCTCATCCAAGAGTAAGGAAATGATGAAACCCACCTTCACTGCTTCAGAAGAAAATGTCCGGGGCTGCAGACTAAAGTACAGCTGGCAGGCGTTCTGGAAGGCCCTGAATTTCGTTTGATCCCCGTTGAAGCGTTCCGGCAATGGTACATGAGGTTCCAGGGGAGGCAACGTGACTACTGCCCGGCTGGGAGGTTCTGAGGGTTCTCCGGCTGCAGCGGCAGAACCTGAGCACTGAGGTGGAGCCGCTGGTGCGGCCAACATCTGAATCCGGCCGTCGAGGTGTGTGTAACCCTCCTGCAGCGATTTGACGGCTTGTGTTAGTGTCGCCAAATGCTGACATATGTCTTCCAGTGAGGATGGTCCTCTTCCAGTCTCCGTCATGGACGTATGGTTCTGTTAGTAACCACCTAGCGGGGCCTCTAGCAGTCCACAGGACAGGATTCCCCAGGACGCGGAGTCTATGCCCCAGTCTGCTTGTTCACCAGGGCCCCTGATGGTGGGGATGGGTTTGGAGCAGAGAGGGACCAGGTCGCGGCCCCTGAGTACACCCACCTGTGGTAGAGGGATCCGCCAGAGGTATATGCAGGTAGAGAGCCTGACGTGAAGAGGCGGAAGGCTGGATCCAAGCGGGATGGATGGATGGCAGAGTAGTAAGCGTGGTCAAACAGACCGGGTCAGTAACAGTGGGATCAGCATAGTACAAGGCGGCAGGCAGAAGAATAGTCAGGTCACTCGCTGGGGTCGGTAACAGGAGTTCAGATCAGGTATGGGGATATCCAGAAGAGAGGTCAACTAGCCAGGGGGTCAGAGCAGGAGAAGTCAGCGGAGGTCAGGTTCAGGCAAGGTCAGCAACGAATCTCAATAGCAGGAATACAGGAACACAGGAGCAAAGACCATATGGCAATGAGTGTCAGTGCAGGGCAGGTTTAAATAGTGTGCCCTGCCCTGCCATTGGTGCCAGGCAAGCGGCCGCGATCGCGAGTGCGCATGCACGGCCGCCGTCGTCCAGGTCTCAGTGTCCGTTGGATCGAATGGATCGGCACTCCGCGCATGCGCGGAGTCACTCGCCGCCACGATCCCTGACAAGCTGGACACATTTGCAGAGCGGCCATCCCTGAGTGTGACAGTACCATGAGGCGATGAGTGTTTCTATGACCAGATCTGACCAGACTTATCTGAGGACATCTGATGGTTATACAACATAAATGCGCATAGAGATTGTGTATCTGGTGAGTGCGCAATCTATATTCACACTTCTCACCTTTTCCACAGCTCTAGCCATCGATCTCTGAAGATCATTTGAGATCTCACTCACAGTATCACCTTGGACTCACTGTTTAATATTTGAGATCCTTTTCACATCACCATCTTGGACTTATCTGTATCGAGTCAGATACATTTTTTTTTTATGTATTAGCCTGCACATTTGTGAGGCGCCTGTTTTTTGCACATTATCACTCTATTATGTAATATTTACAGTTATGTTCAAAATAATAGCAGTCAGACATCACTAACCTGATCAATCACTGTTTTTGGTAGAAATTATATTTCTACATGGCAAATAATTTACTAGCAGGTGTAGTAGAGTAATAGAAATCCAACAGACCCAACAGTCATGACATGGTCATTCATTCTTTGAAAAACAGGTGGCAATTATTGCCCTTATTTAAAGGAAGGAAGGCAGCAAATGTTGTACATGCTGGTTACAGTGCATTTCTCTCTGAAATTCTGAGGAAAATGGGTCGTTCCAGACATTGTTCAGAAGAACAGTGTACCTTGATAAAAAGTTGATTGGAGAGGGGAAAACATATAAAGAAGTGCGGAAAATGATAGGCTGCTCAGCTAAAATAATCGCAAATGCTTTAAAATGTCAACCAAACCCTGAAAGACGTGGAAGAATGCAAAAAACTACCATTCCAATGGATAGAAGAATAGCCAAAATGGCAAGGACTCAGCCAAGAATCATCTCCAGCAAGATCAAAGAAGGTCTAAAGTTACCTGTGAGTATTGTTAAAATTACAACACGCCTATGTGAAGCCAAGCTATCTGCAAGAAGCCCCCGCAAAGTCCCACTGTTGAAAAAAAGGCGTGCTGACATGAGGTTACAATTTGCCAAAGAGCACATTGAGAGAAATGATGCACATTTTGTGGACTGATGAAAGTAAGATTGTTCTTTTTGGGTCTAGTGGCCGGAGACAGTTTGTCAGACGACCCCCAAACACAGAATTCAAGCCACAGTACACTGTGAAGACAGTGAAGCATGGTTGCGCAAGCATCATGATATGGGGATGTTTCTCATACTACGGTGTTGGACCTATTTATCGCATACCAGGGATCATGGATCAGTTTGAATACATCAGAATACTTGAAGAGGTCATGCTGCCTTAGGCTGAAGAGGAAATGCCCTCGAAATGGGTGTTCCAACAAGATAATGACCCCAAACACACCAGTAAACGTGCAACATCTTGGTTCCAGACCAACAAGATTGACGTTATGGAGTGGCCAGCCCAATCCCCGGATCTTAATCCAATAGAAAATTTGAGGGGTGACATCAAAAATGCAGTTTCTGAGGCAAAACCAAGAAATAGAGAAGAACTGTGGAATGTAGTCCAATCATCCTGGGCTGGAATACCTGCCCACAGGTGCCAGAAGTTGGTTGACTCCATGCAACACAGATGTACAGCAGTTCTCAGAAACAGTGCTTATACAATGAAATATTAATTAAGTGATTCAAAGGAAAGCAAAATCTCTAAACATTTTTCAGTTTATATAGTGAATGTTTGAGTTTGTATAGAAGAATACAAACACTGCTATTTTTTTGAACAGTCTAATATTCACTTTTCTTCAATTGTTTTTAGAGGAACAAGACAAATTTGATATATTTTTCTTCATGTTTTGATTTGGAATAGAATGTGTAGTGTTCCCAATGCATTTGTGTGTATGTAAATAAAAGCTATTAGAAGGAGTTTGAGCTTTATTCACTTTTTTCAACACACTGCTATTATTTTGAACACAACTGTATGTATGGTTCATTGTATTTACTAGTGCTGCACCCTCTCTGTTAGTTGTCTGTTCAAAGGTCTTATATGGTGCCTCTTTGGTGCATAGCTGCTTTTTATATTGTTTCTAGCGCTCACTTATTACATTTTTTCATTTTGTATAATGTAGCTTATACAAATAAATTGAATCCTTCTACAATACCATGTTCAACCCCCGCTGCTGCATATCACCTTCCACATACTTTGTGTTATTGCCTGCTCTCAACCTGCTGACTATCAAATATTTCTGTGCCATATTTGAATTTAAAATTTGAAAGTAATTTCTGTTCACTTTTCAAGGAGAAAAGAGAAAGATCATCACTGACACATAAAGAATTGTGAAATCACTATTTGTGATAACTAAGACCTCTTTTACACTTGAATATCACTTTAGACGTCAATTGTCAGGCAGTTCAGAGGCAACGTGTTGCCACCTGCATTCCTGTTTTAACCATTAAAAGCCTGCAGCACCATGCTGCAACTGTGTGCATTAGATGAGGTTGCAGTGCAGTTGTGGTGCAGTTTCAGTCACTTGAATGGATCAGATTTGGCAAAGATACCGCCTGCTAAATGCAACGTGTGATATACAGGTGAAACTCGAAAAATCAGAATATCGTGCAAAAGTTCATTTATTTCAGTAATACAACTTAAAAGGTGAAACTAATATATGCGATAGACTCATTACATGCAAATCAAGATAGTTCAAGCCGTGATTTGTCATAAGTATGATGATTATGGCTTACAGCTCATGAAAACCCCAAATCCACAATCTCAGAAAATTAGAATATTACATGCAATCAATAAAACAAGGATTGTACATAGAACAATATCGGACCTCTGAAAAGTATAAGCATGCATATGTACTCAGTACTTGGTTTGGGCACCTTTTGCAGCAATTACTGCCTCAATGCGGCATGGCATGGCAGCTATCAGCCTGTGGCACTGCTGAGGTGTTATGGAAGACCAGGATGCTTCAATAGCGGCCTTCAGCTCTTCTGCATTGTTCGATCTCATGTCTCTCATCTTTCTCTTGGGAATGCCCCATAGATTCTCTATGGGGTTCAGGTCAGGCGAGTTTGCTGGCCAATCAAGCACAGTAATCTCACGGTCATTGAACCAGGTTTTGGTGCTTTCGGCAGTGTTGGCAGGTGCCAAGTCCTGCTGGAAAATGAAGTCGGCATCCCCATAAAGCTCGTCTGTGGAAGGAAGCATGAAGTGCTCCAAAATCACCTGGTAGATGACTGCGTTGACCCTGGACTTAATGAAGCACAGTGGACCAACACCAGCAGATGACATGGCTCCCCAAATCAACACAGACTGTGGAAACTTCACACTGGACTTCAAGCATCTTGCAGTGTGTGTGTTAGGAATCCGGGTATGACCAGAAATGTGTGGACTGACACAGGGAAACACAGGCTCCAGGTATAGTATAAACAATACAATTTATTAAAGACTAAACAATACATAAACGCAGTGCAAGACTAAACATAAACACAGTGCAACCAAACCTCCAACAGATAACAATAAGAACAATACTAAACGTAGTCGGGCAGGCCGGGTCGGTAGCAAACGGGCAGGCGAGGTACAAGGAGCAGGCGGAAGCGTAGTCAGGAATAGCCGAGGTCAAGACAGGCAGAGTTCATGCAGTCAGGATTAAAGCAGAATCAGGATCAGGCAGGAATCAGACAGGATGCAGGTACAGGGGCTCATGGGTGTTGGGAATGCAACAGCATGTACTATAATATACTATATATAGTATTGTGTGTTAATATCACTTGACCAGTAGATGGCACTATACACTAAAGCAGCAATGGGCAAACTACGGCCCGCGGGCCGTATACGGCCCGGCGGACCTTTTAATCCGGCCCGCGGAGCTAGGCTCCCGCTAGGCTCCTCTCACAGTCCGCCCTGTTTCCTATGAGGATCTGTCCCCCCTCGACGTATCTGCGCATGTGCCGGAGATCGCCGATCGGCTGCTAATGCCTGAAACTGGCACATGCGCAGATACGTCGAGGGGGACAGATCCTCATAGGAGACAGATTTTCATGCTACACCGAACAGCGCGGGAACAAGAGGAACGCGCGGAGCAAAGGTAAGTGAATTGACACAGGGGGGACTTGGGGACTTAATATGGGGGATGAATTAATATGGGGAATGAATTACTATAGGGGGGATGAATTACTATATGGGGGATGAATTACTATGGGGGATGAATTACTATATGGGGGATGAATTACTATATGGGGGATTAATTACTATGGGGGATGAATTACTATATGGGGGATGAATTACTATGGGGGATGAATTACTATGGGGGATTAATTACTATATGGGGGATGAATTACTATATGGGGGATGAATTACTATGGGGGATGAATTACTATATGGGGGATTAATTACTATATGGGGGATTAATTACTATGGGGGATGAATTACTATGGGGGATGAATTACTATATGGGGGATGAATTACTATATGGGGGATGAATTACTATATGGGGCGATGAATTACTATGGGGGATGAATTACTATGGGGGATGAATTACTATGGGGGATGAATTGCTATATGGGGGATGAATTGCTATATGGGGGATGAATTACTATGGGGGACGAATTACTATATGGGGGATGAATTACTATGGGGGATGAATTACTATATGGGGGATGAATTACTATATGGGGGATTAATTACTATGCTTACTATGGGGGAATATTACTATACTTACTATGGATGACACATACACATCATTCATCTACTCTTGGTCCGGCCCCCGGGTCCAATATATGAACCCATTGCGGCCCTCAAGTCAAAAAGTTTGCCCACCCCTGCACTAAAGGTTACTAGTTGTGTATATCTGAAAACTTGTTTGTTCTATCCTCTCTCTATCATCTCTTCAGGAAGTAATCTGTCTGCTGTGAAATGTGCTCTGTATGTTTGTAACTTAAGCCACACAAGTAAAGTCTGAATTCTGCTATCACTACCAGTGTCTTCTATAACACATAACCAACAGGTTATGGGCCCAGCTCCAGACACTGGAAAAAGGAAAACTACAAGCAAGTAAGTGCTGTATTTACAATCCTACCAATTCACTGAAAGATGGCAAGTGCTTCAGATATGAAGTTTACAATAGCAAAGCTCAACAACACCAACTACCAGCTATGGAAGTTTAAGCTTGAAATGCTGTTATCCAAAGATGACTTGTGGCAGGTACTAGATACACACAGACCCAATGACAACCCGGAAGAATGGGACAGGAAAAACAGGCAAGCAAAAGCAGTCATAAGCCTGTTAGTGGAGGATGATCAACTCATTCATATAAGGAAAGAAAGCACAGCTAAAGGTATGTGGACTGCATTACAAAAGCTACATGAACGTGCAAACCTAAACAGTAAACTATATCTGCTACGCAAACTGTACAAGATGAGGCTGGAAAAAGGGCAGAAAATGGGTGAACATGTAAATGCTATGCTAGAAATTGTGGACCAGCTGGGTGCAATAGGTGAAGAATTAAAAAACAACCATGTTCTGTCAATACTTCTGTGCAGCCTTCCAGAATCATACAGTGCCCTTATAAATGCTCTAGAAACTAGACCGGAAACTGAACTGATGCTAGAATATGTTAAGGGAAAATTAATTGATGAATACAGCAGAAGAAAGGAAAATTTGCATAGCGAAGAGAACGAGAGACCAGAGGCAGCTCTGAAGGTGCATGAAGGCATAAGACAAAGCAAAGAAACCAGGGTATGTTTTCGCTGCAAAAAGGCCGGTCACCTGAAAAAGAACTGTTCAATCTGGAAAGCTGAGCAGCGAAAGCGGGAGCTACCCACAAGAGAAAGAGCTAAAGCAGTCATGAAAGAAAATGAAAGTGCATCATGGAGTGGTACTTTTAAAGTGACTCAGAATAGTACCTCACATGGATGGTACATTGATTCAGGGGCAACAAGTCACATGACAAGCGACGAGACATTCTTCACAGAAATTGATTTTAGTGTAAAAGATAAAGTCTTCCTAGCAAATGGGAAAAGTATTACAGCAGAAGGTAATGGTCAGGGATTTCTGAACTGCAAAACGCCAACAGGGGGCAAGCAGAGCATCCTTGTAAAGAATGTTCTATATGTTCCAAGCCTAGAAGGAAGCCTCCTATCAGTTAAAACCCTTGCAAGCAATGGACTCACTGTCCAGTTCAGAGGTAATGAATGCACAATTCAAAATGGAAAGCAAATTCTAGCAAGAGGAAGATTAAATGAACATCTGTACAAACTCATCACTGAAAGTGAGAAGGCTAATGCGGCAACTCATAACCCACATGACAAGTGCATCCACCTGTGGCATAGAAGATTGGGGCATCGAAACCCAGAAGCTATAAAGGACTTTGCAAAGAGAGGTCTATCAGAAGACATGAAAATATTGCCTTGCCACACACTCAGCAAGTGCACGTGTTGCATCAAAGCAAAGGCCACCCGAACCTCTCTTCCACAGACCAGTCAGAGTAAAACCATTAAACCCATGGAACTGATACACAGTGATGTGTGCGGACCAATGAAAACCATCACACCTGGCGGGAACAGATATTTACTGACTTTCATTGATGATTATTCCCGGTACACAATAACGTATCTAATGAAGCACAAAAGTGAGACATTAGAAAAATTTCAAGAGTTTGTAGCTATGACAAGCAACAAGTTTCAAAGGAAACCTGGAATAATACGCACTGACAATGGAGGGGAATATATGAATAAAGAGATGGAATCATACCTAAAGAAACAAGGTATTATACACCAAACAACCGTACCATACACTCCTGAGCAAAACGGTGTAGCGGAAAGAAAGAATCGCACTCTTGTAGAAATGACCAGATATATGATTACGGACGCTGGCTTACCTAACAAATACTGGGGAGAAGCAATAATGACTGCAACATACCTACAAAACAGGCTCCCATCAAAAGCTATTGAGAGTACACCATATGAAATGTGGAATGGATCAAAACCTAACGTAGGACACATCAGAGTATTTGGCTGTAAAGCATATGCCCACATTCCAAGTCAGAAACACTCCAAGTTGGAGAACAAAGCCATAGAAGGCATTCTGGTGGGCTACAGTGAGCAGAGTAAGGGATATAGAATCCTTTGTCCAAAGACCAACAAGGTCACAGTAAGCCGCAGTGTATATTTTAATGAAAGTGAAGAACCAGATAATACAATTTTTGAAAAATGTGGAGAGGATTTACGCGCTGAATCGGCAAGAGACACTGATTTATGCAAAGCAGGACAAGAGCCAGAACAAGAAGTGGAACTTACAATCAACGATCCAATAGAACCCACTGAACAACAAGAAATCAGAAGATCCTCTCGAATGACAAAAGGGATACCACCCCGCAGGTTATCATACGCTGCTAAAACACATCAAACACAGGAGCCAACATCCTGGGAAGACATAGAAACTTTGCCGAGAAGGGAAGCCGATCAGTGGAGAAAAGCAGCTGAAGAAATAAAATCACTTCAAGAAAATAAAACTTGGTCACTAACAGAACTCCCTCCTGGTCGCAAAACCATCGGAAGCTATCTTCTTAACTAAAGTCAGAAAATTACAGAAATGTTAGAACAGTTTCACATGCAAGATGCAAAGGAAACAAAAACACCAATGGAACCAGATTATCTAAAAAACAATGGAACAGAAAACTTGTTACCTAACAATGATTATTACCGCAGGGCAATCAGAAAATTGCTATACATCGCCACCGTGACAAGACCAGACATCGCCCTAGCAGTGGGAATACTTTGCAGGAAAGTCGCAACACCGTGTCAACGCGACTGGAATGCAGTAAAGAGGGTAATGCAATACCTAAAGGGAACAAATCGGATGAAGCTGCGACTTCCAGCATCGTCAAACCCAAAACTGATTGGATATGTGGACGCCGATTGGGCTGGAGACACCACTGACCGCAAATCCACAAGTGGTTACATCTTCCAGTATGGACAAGGAACCATAAGCTGGTCTAGTCGGAAACAAGTGACTGTTGCACTCTCTTCAACTGAAGCTGAATACATAGCAGCAGCACATGCATGTCAAGAAGCCATTTGGATTCGTCAACTTCTACTAGACATGTGACTGAATATGTCCAAAGCCACACCCATCTTTGAAGACAATCAGGGATGCATAAAGCTTACACACTCTGAGAAGATTAACCCAAGAACCAAGCACATTGATGTAAGATATCATCTGCTCAGAGACATGCAAGAACGAGGGGTTATCGACATCCAGTACTGCCCATCAGAGGAGATGACTGCAGACGCACTCACCAAACCTTTGCCAAGGGAACGTCATTGTTTTCTACAAAAGAGACTAAATGTCATATAATTATGCACATGCCGTTGAGAAGGGGTGTTGGGAATGCAACAGCATGTACTATAATATACTATATATAGTATTGTGTGTTAATATCACTTGACCAGTAGATGGCACTATACACTAAAGGTTACTAGTTGTGTATATCTGAAAACTTGTTTGTTCTATCCTCTCTCTATCATCTCTTCAGGAAGTAATCTGTCTGCTGTGAAATGTGCTCTGTATGTTTGTAACTTAAGCCACACAAGTAAAGTCTGAATTCTGCTATCACTACCAGTGTCTTCTCTAACACATAACCAACAATGGGAAACATACACCAAGGCCCTGATCACAGGCCTGGCCATTCCTTAAATACACCTGCTGTAATCAGCCTCAGGTGGTGGCTCATTGCAGGAGTGAGCCTCTGGTTGCTGAGAGCACCCGCTGGCCAGCCCTGGTACTGCAGCCCACAAGGCAGGTGAGTCCCACCACCACTGGCAAGTCCATTCCTGACAGTGTGCCTCTCCATTCTTCCTCCATACTCTGGGTCCTTGGTTTCCAAATGAGATGCAAATGTTGCTCTCATCAGAAAAGAGGACTTTGGACCACTGAGCAACAGACCAGGTCTGCTTTTTTTAGCACAGGTAAGACGCGTCTGACATTTGTTGCTCAGAAGCGGCTTGACAAGAGGAATACGACATTGGAAGCCCATGTCCAGGATACGTCTGTGTGTGGTGGCTCTTGATGCACTGACTCCAGCCTCAGTTCACTCCTTGTGAAAGTCCCCAACACTTTTGAATGGCCTTTTCCTGACAATCCTCTCCAGGCTGCAGTCATCCCTGCTGCTTGTGCACCTTTTTCTTCCACACTTTTCCCTTCCACATAACATTCTTTTAATGTGCTTTGATACAGCACTTTGGGAACATCCAACTTCCTTTTCCTGTTTCCTGTGGGTGTGGTCACTGGAAGCAGCCTGTGTGAGTGCTCTGAGGTTTGTGGAGGCCTCATCTGGGCCTGGGACTCAATTTTGGGTCTAGGCCTTTTGCTCCATGGCGGAGCCCGGCTGTGATCCAGGTGGGGGTCCTTCCCCAGAGGCACTGAGTACCGGTCCTGGCCTACCACCCATTGAGGACCTGTGAAAAGGGCCCAAAAGGAATGAGTCATATGCCTCTTACCGAGGCCCATGTGGCCCGGATTGGAAGAGAGGAGGAGAAATTGACCAGAATGAAGGGAGACCTAAAGAGGTTTAAAGCCAACTTTGAGAGGGCCAGGAGCGCTAAGAAGCAAGTGATGGGTCCTGAATTGGAGTCCATGGAGCTGGCGGTATGCCAGCAGGCCAGTTTGGTCTCCTCCCTAAAGGCAGCAAGTGGGATCTTTCGTGAGAAATATAGCAACGAGGATCGTTATAGGCATGCCCATGAGCGGTCTCTGGCAGCAGCAAGAGGGCAGACCAGTGAGAAAGGATCTTTGGGAGACCTGTCAGATTCCTTTGGTGATACAAGTGAACCTGTGTCTAGCGGCTTACAGCAAGCTGGGGAGTGTGTGTCAGCAGTAGAAAGTATGGAGCCGGAATCCATCTCACCTCAGCAGTAGCAGCAGCAACAGCAGCAGCAACGGCCGAATTGGGGATCCCTGGAGGAACCAGAGGAAAGCGCCGGCCCTGCGTTGGGTGTTTCGGCCGGCGCTGTGCAGGCACTGGGTCCAGTTGTACCTCCCTCTGCATCGGTGATCCCGGCCGGTGTGGTGCCGGAGGGAGCCTTTGAGGCAGCTGGGTCCTTGCCCATACTTACTATCCCGGCGGGTAACTTGCCGGTGCCGAGATGCTTTGCTGATCCCCCTGCGGTGGCCATCCTGTCTGGTTCATTGCTGGAGGTGGCACCTGTCACGGCTCCTGCATTGCTTGCTCCGGGCAATGCGGTGCAGGTGTCTGAGCCTGTGGTGGCTCCCCCTGCACAAGTGGTCCCGGCTGGTATTGTGCTGGTGGAGTCTGTTGTGGTCCCCCCTGCATTGGCACTTCTGATTGGTGTTTTGCCAGCAGCGGAAGCTGTCATGGCTCTCCCTGTGCCTGCATTTCCGGCCGGCTGTCTGCTGGAGGGAGCCTCTGCGAAAATGGAGGCATCTCCTCAGGTAATGTCTCTGTCCGGCTCCTTGCCGGTGGGGGGGCTTGGTGCTGACTCACATCTAGGGGTATCTGTCCCGGTCGGCGCAGCATTGGCGGTGGGGTCTGGGGGTGTTGCGGGTCTCCAGGGGGTGCCGGTCTCGGCTGGCACCGTGGTAGCTGCTGGTAGCAGCACAGATTCTCCATGGATGTCAGTCACAGCTAGTAATGTGGCAGCTGGAGCAGGGGCAAACCTAACTTCTGCAGCCAGGGTCATGAACTACTCCGCAGCCCTGAGGGGTGTGCAGGGTGCGGTAAGACCACCAATAACTCAGCTTGGGAGATCTGTTGCCCCTACTAAAAGGAGAAATGTAGTGCAAATACGGGGTGTTGGTGGGAACCCCCCCCCAGGCAGGAGGGAGGTGATCAATAGGATCCTTGAGATGGGCTTCACAGCTTCAGACATTTTTGCCTTTATAGCCCCAGTGGGAACGGGGGAATTTGACGTGTCTTTCCAAAGGGCAGAAGGCTTAGATCTTTTTTGGATGAGATATGAGAGGGAGTGGAGAGGGACCCCCAGGTGGGAAAACCTTGCGCCCAAGGTGGTATCTAGACAGCCTTTAGTTAAAAATGTGACGATATTGGTTCGTAATGAATCCATCCCGTCTGCAGATATAGCAGTATGGTTAGGGCATTTTGGTGATGTGTTGGCCCCCTTAAGGAAAATCCTAGATGACAGGGGCATTTGGACGGGGGCTGGTCAGCTACGGTCAGGCTACACGTGGAGGATAACATAGTAAAGCATTTACCTTCAGCTTTTATAAGTAAAGATCGCTTGGTTGTCTTTTATGCAGGGCAACCAAAGGTTTGTCACAGGTGTGGTAGCAGGGAGCACTTTGCGGCATCTTGTGTAGTGTTGAAGTGCTCCCTGTGTCAGGACATAGGTCATGTAGCTAGAGATTGTAACCTCATAAGGTGCAACCTATGTTTACGAATGGGTCACTCATATAATCAATGCCCTGAAGCACTGCACAACTTGCCTGGGATTGAGGAGGAGTTAGAGAGGATGGATTCGGAGGAGAGAGGTGCGGAGCCACCTCCTAGCGATTTGGGTGTCTCTGATACCCCTATGCCAGTGACACCAGGTGTATCCCCTAATGTGTCTGTACCTCCCAAGGCTGTAATATCTCCCCCTGTTTCGACATCTTCCCAGGTGCTGTCTGATCCTTGTGTGACTGTTCCCCCGGTTCGTAAAAAGCGTGGGGAGATAGCTAAAGGGACAGGAGGGTCCCAGAGGCCCTCAGTGGCCACTCCTCCGGTTTTGCTTCCACGCCGTCGTAGGGGCTCTGTAGCCTCTGGGGGTGGGTCGGGGGTCCTGATCGGGGCGGGGGTCCTGATCAGGGTGGGGGTCTCTCGGGCAAGGGTGGTAAGGAGGTAAAATGGTCTATGGTAGGGAAAGGGGGTAGGCGTAAGGTTATGTTGTCCCCTGCTTCCTCTGTGTCCTCTTTAGAGGCAGGTGATTTACAGCTGAGAAACAGATTTGACATACTTTCAGGGGATGAGCTGGACTTTGGGTCCTTCTCCCCCATGGAAGATGAGGAGGCTGGGGGGGTCTCTCAAGAGGGCTAGGCCCCCTGCAGAAACAGAGAAGGATAAGGTTAAGAAACGTCCACCTCCATTATCCTAATGGCAGTTCCCGCTCCGTTAAACGTGGCAACCATTAATGTTGCCAGCCTAAAATCTGTAAGTGCTAGGAGTACAGCCTTATTTTTGCTCAGTGGGATGGAAGCTGACATTTTATTTTTGCAAGAGACCCGTTTGTGTAGTTTGGCCGATGTCCATCTGGCTAAGAGGGAATGGAGGAATGGTCCTTCCTTTTGGTCTTTTGCGGTTGAGCCTTACAGCGGAGTTGCGGTGCTTTTTTCAGGCATGGTAACGTGCCGGCGGATCATTGAGGTTGAGTTTGGAAGGTGTTTGGTCCTGGACGTCCTTGTGAGGGGGCAAGAGCTAAGGCTCATTAATATCTATGGTCCTCAGACTAAGTGGGATAGGAAATGCCTCTTCACAAAGATTAGGCCTTTCCTTTTTATGTCCCGGCAGATTGTCTTTGGAGTGGATTTTAACACCGTTACTAGGCCCAAGGACAGGAAAGGCTCCAATGACAGGCTGGGATATGACAGCGTTTTTCTGAATAAGATAGTCAGGGAAGCAGGTCTGGAGGATGCCTTAATTAAGCGCCACCCAGACAGCACGGGCTTCACATATAGGAGAGGTAAATGTAAGAGTAGAATAGATAGGTTTTTTTTAAAGGGGGACTCTAACTTCTCAGCACCTGTGTGTCGGGCGGTGGAGTTCTCCGATCACCTTATGTTAACTGTGGCTTTAAATGTTTCAGATACACCACTGAAGGGGAGGGGTATCTGGAGAATGAATTCAGCCCTGCTGGATGATGAGGAGGTGAGACAATCCTTTGAGGAATTATTTCAGGCTCAGGAAACTATTCTGGATTTTTGCAACAGTAAGTCGGAATGGTGGGAGCTTGCTAAAGTGCGGTTCAGCAGGTTTTTCAAGACCATAGGTAAAAAGAAACAGCTTGATAAGTATATTGCCTACCAGCAGCTGCGGAGGAGGCTTGACCGCCTTGTCTCCAATGGTGGAGATCCTGGGGCCATCTTGGAGGTGAAGCTTCTTCTCAAGAATTGCCAGTACGACCGACTTGGTTCTGGAGAGGGATTATGGGAAGTACCATTCACCCGACCCTTACCAGAATTGCAGGGAAAGTGCAGCAGTTAAGACGGTAACTGGCCTAAGGGACAGTACGGGATCCTTGGCAAAATCCAGGTCAGGGATCTTGGAGGTCTCGAGGTCTTTTTATAAGGAACTTTTGGGGAAGAGGCACCTCGACCGGGCAAGGATGTTGAGCTTTCTGGATACTACACCAGGTCTGGAGGGGAACATTTCGCTTGCAAGTTTGACTGGTGAGATCACAGTAGAAGAGGTGGTCAAAGCCATAGATAGTCTGGCCATAAAAAAGACACCAGGACCAGATGGCTTGACGGCAGAGTTTTTTAAGACCTTTAAAAATAGCTTGGCACCTCATCTCACGGAGGTTTTCAACTGCTGTCTGGAGGAGGGATCACTCCCTCCATGAGACAATCTTCTGTGATCTTACTGTCAAAAGGTAAGGATCCTTCGATGATTGGGAATTGGCGCCCCATTAGCCTTCTCAATGTTGATAGGAAGATTCTGGCCAAGATCTTGTTCTGGCGCCTGTCGTCAGTGGCAGACAAGTTACTCTCAGGTCAGCAGCACTGTTCGGTTCAGGGCAGGAGCACATTTACAGTGGTGCACCATTACTGCAAGAGGGATCCATCTGCTATCTGGAGGAATATTCCATTTATCACACAAGGCTCTTTGGTCCCTAGGGGCCTGGGCAGGAAGGTGAGGGGGCACCCCAGCTATAGAGGATTGGCACACTGCAATTCACATCTGCATGGAGTTTGTGTGATACACAAGGACACTATTTCACCATTTTATTCATGTCACTTCAATGTATGTCATTTTCCTAGTTGTCCGCTTCACCCCACATTGATGTCAGTTATGTATATTTGTGTTTAAGTCAATTTGCACATTTGGGATATATACCATTGAGTCGTTTGCTTTTTAATATAGCGCCGTATTATTTGTTTTATATTCTAGTTGATGATTTTGGTGCTGTGGCTGTGGCACCTTTAATACTGGCTGCTTAAATCATTTACTTATATATAGCGGCGCAGGAGATTTATTTTTTTCTCTATAGGTTTATTGGATGGCTTAAAACTTTATATAAAGAGGCAGAAAGCTTCATGTTGGTGAATGGTTGGGTTGGACGTCCCTTTGAGGTTGGCTCTGGGGTGCACCAGGGGTGTCCTCTGAGTCCCTTGCTCTATGTCTTTGCTATTGACCCCTTCGTCAGAAGGCTAGATGGTGGGGCATTGGGCGGGGCGCCGGTGGGCATTTCTGGGGGGTTGCCTTGGAGGGTCATGGCCTATGCTGATGACGTTTCTGTCTTTATCTCCGAGTCCGAAGAGGCGCAGGAGGTGGTCTCGGTGACAGAGCGGTATTCCGAGGCATCTGGCTCCAAGGTCAACCAGGATAAGAGTGAAGCTTTCTGGATGGGTAGGGAAGGGGAGAGCTTTCCACTTCCGGATGCCTTCCCGGAGCCTCAGAGAAAGATCAAAATTTTAGGCATTGAATTTGGCTCAGATGATTACAGCTAGAGATGAGCGAATCGAAGTAGGTGAAGTGGAATTCGAGTCGAATATTGGAAAATTTTCGCCGAATCCAAAAAATAGCCTACTTCGGACGCGCGAATCGAAATTTTTCCTAAAATGGCGGCGGACATGTGCGGTGACGGAGCGGGGATGTCTGGGAAGGCGCGCAGACAAGGCGCGCTGACCCATAATGCATTCCTTAATGACATGTGATCGCATCAGCCAATCAGCAGCCAGCCAGCCAGCACTGTGTAATGGTCGAGCTATAAATAGCGGCCATTTTGGAATTCTTCATTTGCCTGCAGTCATTCAAGAGAGGCAGACCGCTCTGTATTAGGGACAGAGTTAGGGCCACAGAAACGTTACTTGGGGACAGAGAAACGTTACTTAGGGACAGAGAAGCATTACTCAGGGACACAGAATTGTTAATGAGGGCCACAGAATCGTTACTTAGGGACAAAGAAACGCTAGTTAGGGCCACAGAATTGTTACTCAGGGACAGACAGAATTGTTACTGAGTGCCAGAGAATTGTTACTTAGGGCCACAGAAACGTTAGTTAGGGCCACAGAATTGTTACTCAGGGACAGACACAGAATTGTTACTGAGGGCCACAGAACTGTTACTTAGGGCCACAGAAACATTATTAGGGCCACAGAATTGTTACTCAGGGACAGACAGAATTGTTACTGAGTGCCAGAGAATTGTTACTTAGGGCCACAGAATTGTTACTCAGGGACAGACACAGAATTGTTACTGAGGGCCACAGAACTGTTACTTAGGGCCACAGAAACGTTATTAGGGCCACAGAATTGTTACTCAGGGACAGACAGAATTGTTACTGAGTGCCAGAGAATTGTTACTTAGGGCCACAGAAACGTTAGGGCCACAGAATTGTTACTCAGGGACAGACACAGAATTGTTACTGAGGGCCACAGAACTGTTACTTAGGGCCACAGAAACGTTATTAGGGCCACAGAATTGTTACTCAGGGACAGACAGAATTGTTACTGAGTGCCAGAGAATTGTTACTTAGGGCCACAGAAACGTTACTCAGGGACACAGAATTGTTACTCAGGGACAGACACAGAATTGTTACTGAGGGCCACAGAACTGTTACTTAGGGCCACAGAAACGTTAGTTAGGGCCACAGAATTGTTACTCAGGGACAGACACAGAATTGTTACTGAGGGCCACACAACTGTTACTTAGGGCCACAGAAACGTTATTAGGGCCACAGAATTGTTACTCAGGGACAGACAGAATTGTTACTGAGTGCCAGAGAATTGTTACTTAGGGCCACAGAATTGTTACTCAGGGACAGACACAGAATTGTTACTGAGGGCCACAGAACTGTTACTTAGGGCCACAGAAACGTTATTAGGGCCACAGAATTGTTACTCAGGGACAGACAGAATTGTTACTGAGTGCCAGAGAATTGTAACTTAGGGCCACAGAAACGTTAGTTAGGGCCACAGAATTGTTACTCAGGGACAGACACAGAATTGTTACTGAGGGCCACGGAACTGTTACTTAGGGCCACAGAAACGTTAGTTAGGGCCACATAATTGTTACTCAGGGACAGACAGAATTGTTACTGAGTGCCAGAGAATTGTTACTTAGGGCCACAGAATTGTTACTCAGGGACAGACACAGAATTGTTACTGAGGGCCACAGAACTGTTACTTAGGGCCACAGAAACGTTACTCAGGGACACAGAATTGTTACTGAGGGCCACAGAACCGTTACTTAGGGCCACAGAATTGTTACTCAGGGACAGACACAGAATTGTTACTCAGGGACACAGAATTGTTACTGAGGGCCACAGAACCGTTACTTAGGGCCACAGAAACGTTACTCAGGGACACAGAATTGTTACTGAGGGCCACAGAACCGTTACTTAGGGCCACAGAATTGTTACTCAGGGACAGACACAGAATTGTTACTGAGGGACACAGAATTGTTACTGAGGGCCACAACCGTTACTTAGGGCCACAGAATTGTTACTCAGGGACACAGAATTGTTACTGAGGGCCACAGAACTGTTACTTAGGGCCACAGAATTGTTACTCGGACAGACACATAATTGTTACTCAGGGACACAGAATTGTTACTGAGGGCCACAGAACCGTTACTTAGGGCCACATAAACGTTAATCAGGGACACAGAATTGTTACTGAGGGCCACAGAACCGTTACTTAGGGCCACAGAATTGTTACTCAGGGACAGACACAGAATTGTTACTGAGGGACACAGAATTGTTACTGAGGGCCACAGAACCGTTACTTAGGGCCACATAAACGTTAATCAGGGACACAGAATTGTTACTGAGGGCCACAGAACCGTTACTTAGGGCCACATAAACGTTAATCAGAGACACAGAATTGTTACTGAGGGCCACAGAACCGTTACTTAGGGCCACAGAATTGTTACTCAGGGACAGACACAGAATTGTTTCTTGAGGGACACAGAATTGTTACTGAGGGCCACAGAACCGTTACTTAGGGCCACAGAAACGTTAATCAGGGAGACAGAATTGTTACTGAGGGCCACAGAACCGTTACTTAGGGCCACAGAATTGTTACTCAGGGACAGACACAGAATTGTTTCTTGAGGGACACAGAATTGTTACTGAGGGCCACAGAACCGTTACTTAGGGCCACAGAATTGTTACTCAGGGACACAGAATTGTTACTGAGGGCCACAGAACCGTTACTTAGGGCCACAGAATTGTTACTCAGGGACAGACACAGAATTGTTACTCAGGGCCACAGAATTGTTACTCAGGGACAGACACAGAATTGTTTCTTGAGGGACACAGAATTGTTACTGAGGGCCACAGAACCGTTACTTAGTGCCACAGAAACGTTAATCAGGGACACAGAATTGTTACTGAGGGCCACAGAACCGTTACTTAGGGCCACATAAACGTTAATCAGGGACAGACACAGAATTGTTACTGAGGGACACAGAATTGTTACTGAGGGCCACAGAACCGTTACTTAGGGCCACAGAATTGTTACTCAGGGACACAGAATTGTTACTGAGGGCCACAGAACCGTTACTTAGGGCCACAGAATTGTTACTCAGGGACAGACACAGAATTGTTACTCAGGGACACAGAATTGTTACTCAGGGACACAGAATCGTTGAATT
The DNA here is from genome assembly GCF_062004578.1 of Staurois parvus. NCBI lineage: Eukaryota > Metazoa > Chordata > Amphibia > Anura > Ranidae > Staurois > Staurois parvus. The sequence goes on from NW_028318964.1 coordinate 688,498, forward strand.
AAAGAGTATGTCAGACAACACGCAGAGGAGTGGCAGAGGAGGCAATGTTTTAGGAGCGAGCAGACGTGGCAGCAGAGGAAGGGGTCGAGGCAGCACTATTCGCAGCCAGAGGCCAGTGCTCCCGGTGTCATCCAGCGGTCGTGTCTCCACCGACAACCCTGCCGTCATAGATTGGTTGGCTCGGTCGTCTTCCTCTTCCCAGGTCACCTCTGACACCTACAGCCAACGATCGGTGGGTACGTCAGACACAACCGTTAGTTGGCATGGCCCGGGAGCAAGCCCACTGAAATCACGTGTCCTCTACCTGCCCCTGTCCTTTGCTGTTCCCTCACCAAGCGAAGTATCGCATGCTGTGGGCTCAGCCCCACTGTACAGTGAGGAAGAGCTAACAGAGGGCGGTCAGGAACGGGCGGAGACATCCGCCTTTTCAGCAGCCAGGCGAAGAAGTACTGGCGAGGAGAGTGGCTCGGTAGCCGGTCTAGAGACAGGTCTGTCTCCTGACCCAGACGCAGCCGAGGGGGCTAGTAGTGAGGCGGAGACCCTACTTGATGATGAGGAGGTTGATCGCACTTGGCAGCCTCGTCGTCATCAGGTAATTTCTTCCGCATCATCAGGAGAAGAGGGTGCCAGCTTGGCAGCGAGCGAAACAGTCGGTGGGTTGCCCAGGAGGCAGCAGGGTCGCAGCAGTGTCAGTGGAGCCAAACGGCCACGGAGTAGAGCACCAGCTCCACTGCAGCCTACCACCACGGCCAGTAGTGGTGCCGGTGCGCACGGGGGAAGTAGCAGTCAGCCAGTGAGGAGTAGCGGGGGCAAAGTTTCCTACTCGGTGGTGTGGCAATTTTTCGTCAAGCCGCCCGAGGAAGTAAATGTAGCCGTATGTCGACTATGTGGCCAGAAATGCAAGCGTGGCCAGGGGGCCCATGTTGGGACTACAGCGTTGCGTCAGCATATGCAGCGTCACCATTTGGTGGCCTGGGAAAACCGTGATAAAGATACGGCGGTTCTGCCTGCCCCAGCCCCCGCTCCATCACCCGCTCCGTTACTTGCTCCGTCACCCGACGTCGTCAATCGCCCTCTATCAGCCAGTCAAGGCTCCAACACCTCTGCTGAGGGGAGTTGTCGCTCGTTGGCATCTTCCGCTCGTTCAGATGCTCCTTCTCCTGCTACTCCTCTTCTCGGATTCCGTCAGCAGTATTTCTTGGAATCCGTTTCCAAGAGACAACAGTTTGCGAGCACGCACCAGATGGTGCAAAAGCTGAACGTCCTCCTGTCCAAGTTGCTGGTGCTGCAGTCCCTCCGTTTCCAAGTGGTGGACTCAGCACCTTTCCGAGAAATGATGGCTTGTGCCGCGCCGCGGTGGAGAGTGCCAAGCCGTCATTTCTTCGCCAAAAAGGCAGTGCCAGCCCTGCATTCACATGTAGAAGAGATGGTGGGCCAGTCTTTGAGCATGTCGGTCTCTGCCAAAGTGCACGGCAGCGCCGACGTGTGGAGCTGTAACTACGGTCAGGGACAGTACATGTCATTTACGGCCCACTGGGTGAACGTGGTGCCGGCACAGCCGCACCAGCAACTTGGACAGGTCACGACGCTTTTGCCTCCACGTTTGCACGTCCTTGGTCCAGCAAACATGTCCGCCTCTACCACCTCTTCTTCCGCCGTGTCCTCAGCCGCCACCCCCGTGCCAAGTCCCATTACCCGACCGGCATATCACATGTGCAGGGCGCAACGGTGTCACGCTGTGCTGCACCTGGTATGCCTTGGCGAACGTAGTCACACAGGGGAGGAACTTCTGAGTGTAATGAACAGAGAAATCGACAGATGGCTGTCTCCGCGCAAACTGAAAATCGGAACCATGTTGACCGACAACGGAAAGAACATGGTGTCTGCTCTGCGTCAAGGAAGGTTGTGCCATGCGCCATGCATGGCTCACGTGTTCAATCTGGTTGTCAAGCGGTTCCTAAAATCCACCATCCCACTGCAAGACATCCTTAAAATGTCACGTAAACTTTGCATGCATTTCAGCCATTCCTACACCGCAAAGCACACCCTCATTGAGCTGCAGCGGCAGAACGGAATTCCACATCATCGCCTGATCTGCGACGTTGCAACAAGGTGGAATTCAACCCTACACATTGTTAGACCGCCTTTACGAGCAGCGAAAGGCCATCACCGATTTCCTGATGTTACAAGCGGATAAAGGTACTCCCCTGTGTAACTTAGATGTCAGCCATTGGCAGCTCATGCGTGACACCTGCCGCTTGCTCAGGCCCTTTGAGGAGGCCACGCTATTCGTGAGTCGGCAGGACTATGGGATGAACGATGTCATTCCTCTGTTGCACGTCCTTGAACAAATGCTGTTAACAATGGCTGGTCAGGGTGCGGTAGACGTGGCGCACAGATCTCAACGCCACATGACCCTGTGGGGGCAGGACAGGAAGAAGAGGAGGAGGTAGAGGAGGACATTTGTGCTCAGGAATTATTGAGTGAAATGGGTGGTTTTTCCACTCAGCGGACAGGAGTGGAGGAGCAGGAGCATCTGGGAGAGGAGGAGGAGGAGGAACAGAGGACCCAGACGCACCGTGGCAGTATGCTGTGGAGATGGAGGCAGGGAGTCCCTCGCATTCCTTGGCGCAAATGGCCCATAGCATGCTAGGTTGCTTGCGTAGCGACAGCCGAATAATAACCATCAGACAGAGGGATGACTTTTGGCTGTCCACCTTGTTGGACCCTCGCTATCGTTCCAAAATGGTGGCCTTTTTCACACCTGCTGAGAGGGAGGCCAAAATTACGTACTATAAAAACCACCTATGTAGTCAGTTGGTCTCTGCCTTTGTGCGCCAACGTCCATCCTCAGACACTGTGGGCCCTGTGCGCTCGCGTTCCGCTGCCATGGCAGCAGGGGAGGGGTGGGGTGGTAGGAGCAGTGGCAGCTCCACCAGCAGCGGCTGCCTCAGTCTGCAGTCGATGATGAGTAGCTTTCTTCACCAGCGCAGTGAGGAAACTACTAACCAGCCGCAGCAGCAGCAGCAGCAGCATCAGGTGGACCTGGAGCAGGAGCTCAAACAACAGGCTTGGGCCTACTTGGACAGCACCCTGCCAACCGAGGTAGACAATCCCCTTGACTACTGGGCAACGAAACTTGACCTTTGGCCCCAACTAGCTGAATTTGCCCTTGAAAGGCTGTCATGCCCGGCCAGTAGCGTGGCATCGGAGCGCGTGTTTAGTGCGGCAGGAGGTATTGTAACTCCGCGGAGGACACGACTGTCCACCCAAAGTGTGGAGAGACTCACGTTTGTGAAAATGAATCAGGCGTGGATTAGTCTGGATTTCAAACCACCAGTTCCTGACACAACTGACTAAATCCGCCATGAATCATGCCACAAACATGTGCCACTTTCAGGTCTCTTCACACTGCTGGTGTGTTGAATTTTTTGACATAGGGTGCTGGCAGATTACGGGCCTCCCATAGCTGCTGCCAGGCCCCTAATCTGCCATGGGCCCCTATATACCGCCTCCTCATGCTGCTGCCAAGTCCAGAGTCTCTCATGGGTCCCTGTACGGCCTCCCATTGCTGCTGTCTCCATCGCCACACTCTGCCATGTGCCACTTTCAGGTCTCTTCACACTGCTGGTGTGTTGAATTTTTTGACATAGGGTGCTGGCAGATTACGGGCCTCCCATAGCTGCTGCCAGGCCCCTAATCTGCCATGGGCCCCTATATACCGCCTCCTCATGCTGCTGCCAAGTCCAGAGTCTCTCATGGGTCCCTGTACGGCCTCCCATTGCTGCTGTCTCCATCGCCACACTCTGCCATGTGCCACTTTCAGGTCTCTTCACACTGCTGGTGTGTTGAATTTTTTGACATAGGGTGCTGGCAGATTACGGGCCTCCCATAGCTGCTGCCAGGCCCCTAATCTGCCATGGGCCCCTATATACCACCTCCTCATGCTGCTGCCAAGTCCAGAGTCTCTCATGGGTCCCTGTACGGCCTCACATTGCTGCTGTCTCCATCGCCACACTCTGCCATGTGCCACTTTCAGGTCTCCTCACACACTGCTGGTGTGTTGAATTTTTTGACATAGGGTGCTGGCAGATTACGGGCCTCCCATAGCTGCTGCCAGGCCCCTAATCTGCCATGGGCCCCTATATACCGCCTCCTCATGCTGCTGCCAAGTCCAGAGTCTCTCATGGGTCCCTGTACGGCCTCCCATTGCTGCTGTCTCCATCGCCACACTCTGCCATGTGCCACTTTCAGGTCTCCTCACACACTGCTGGTGTGTTGAATTTTTTGACATAGGGTGCTGGCAGATTACGGGCCTCCCATAGCTGCTGCCAGGCCCCTAATCTGCCATGGGCCCCTATATACCGCCTCCTCATGCTGCTGCCAAGTCCAGAGTCTCTCATGGGTCCCTGTACGGCCTCCCATTGCTGCTGTCTCCATCGCCACACTCTGCCATGTGCCACTTTCAGGTCTCTTCACACTGCTGGTGTGTTGAATTTTTTGACATAGGGTGCTGGCAGATTACGGGCCTCCCATAGCTGCTGCCAGGCCCCTAATCTGCCATGGGCCCCTATATACCGCCTCCTCATGCTGCTGCCAAGTCCAGAGTCTCTCATGGGTCCCTGTACGGCCTCCCATTGCTGCTGTCTCCATCGCCACACTCTGCCATGTGCCACTTTCAGGTCTCTTCACACTGCTGGTGTGTTGAATTTTTTGACATAGGGTGCTGGCAGATTACGGGCCTCCCATAGCTGCTGCCAGGCCCCTAATCTGCCATGGGCCCCTATATACCACCTCCTCATGCTGCTGCCAAGTCCAGAGTCTCTCATGGGTCCCTGTACGGCCTCCCATTGCTGCTGTCTCCATCGCCACACTCTGCCATGTGCCACTTTCAGGTCTCCTCACACACTGCTGGTGTGTTGAATTTTTTGACATAGGGTGCTGGCAGATTACGGGCCTCCCATAGCTGCTGCCAGGCCCCTAATCTGCCATGGGCCCCTATATACCGCCTCCTCATGCTGCTGCCAAGTCCAGAGTCTCTCATGGGTCCCTGTACGGCCTCCCATTGCTGCTGTCTCCATCGCCACACTCTGCCATGTGCCACTTTCAGGTCTCCTCACACACTGCTGGTGTGTTGAATTTTTTGACATAGGGTGCTGGCAGATTACGGGCCTCCCATAGCTGCTGCCAGGCCCCTAATCTGCCATGGGCCCCTATATACCGCCTCCTCATGCTGCTGCCAAGTCCAGAGTCTCTCATGGGTCCCTGTACGGCCTCCCATTGCTGCTGTCTCCATCGCCACACTCTGCCATGTGCCACTTTCAGGTCTCCTCACACACTGCTGGTGTGTTGAATTTTTTGACATAGGGTGCTGGCAGATTACGGGCCTCCCATAGCTGCTGCCAGGCCCCTAATCTGCCATGGGCCCCTATATACTGCCTCCTCATGCTGCTGCCAAGTCCAGAGTATCTCATGGGTCCCTGTACGGCCTCCCATTGCTGCTGTCTCCATCGCCACACTCTGCCATGTGCCACTTTCAGGTCTCCTCACACACTGCTGGTGTGTTGAATTTTTTGACATAGGGTGCTGGCAGATTACGGGCCTCCCATAGCTGCTGCCAGGCCCCTAATCTGCCATGGGCCCCTATATACCGCCTCCTCATGCTGCTGCCAAGTCCAGAGTCTCTCATGGGTCCCTGTACGGCCTCCCATTGCTGCTGTCTCCATCGCCACACTCTGCCATGTGCCACTTTCAGGTCTCCTCACACACTGCTGGTGTGTTGAATTTTTTGACATAGGGTGCTGGCAGATTACGGGCCTCCCATAGCTGCTGCCAGGCCCCTAATCTGCCATGGGCCCCTATATACCGCCTCCTCATGCTGCTGCCAAGTCCAGAGTCTCTCATGGGTCCCTGTACGGCCTCCCATTGCTGCTGCCAGGAGGCAGCAGGGTCGCAGCAGTGTCAGTGGAGGCAAACGGCCACGGAGTAGAGCACCAGCTCCACTGCAGCCTACCACCACGGCCAGTAGTGGTGCCGGTGTGCACGGAGGAAGTAGCAGTCAGCCAGTGAGGAGTAGCGGGTGCAAAGTTTCCTACTCGGCGGTGTGGCAAGTTTTCGTCAAGCCGTCCGAGGAAGTAAACGTAGCCGTATGTCGACTATGTGGCCAGAAAGTCAAGCGTGGCCAGGGGGCCCATGTTGGGACTACAGCGTTGCGTCAGCATATGCAGCGTCGCCATTCGGTGGCCTGGGAAAACCGTGATAAAGATACGGCGGTTCTGCCTGCCCCAGCCCAGGGTTCCATTTTGTCATAGGTTGCTGGCAGATTAAAGGCCTCCCATAGGTGCCGCCAGGCCCCAAATCGCCAATGGGCCCCCGTACCGCCTGGTCACGCTGCTGCTGAGCCCACAGTGTGACCTGGATCCCTGTACGGCCTCCCATTGCTTCCATTCTGCCATGTGCCACTTTGAGGTCTCCTCACACTCCTGCGGTTTTCCATTTTGTCATAGGTTGCTGGCAGATTACAGGCCTTCCATAGGTGCCGCCAGGCCCCAAATCGGCCATGGGCCCCCGTACCGCCTGGTCACGCTGCAGCTGGTCCCACAGTGTGACCTGGGTCCCTGTACGGCCTCCCATTGCTTCCACTCTGCCATGTGCCACTTTGAGGTCTCCTCACACTCCTGCGGTTTTCCATTTTGTCATAGGTTGCTGGCAGATTAAAGGCCTCCCATAGGTGCCGCCAGGCCCCAAATCGGCCATGGGCCCCCGTACCGCCTGGTCACGCTGCTGCTGAGCCCACACTGTGACCTGGGTCCCTGTACGGCCTCCCATTGCTCCCACTCTGCCATGTGCCACTTTGAGGTCTCCTCACACTCCTGCGGTTTTCCATTTTGTCATAGGTTGCTGGCAGATTACAGGCCTTCCATAGGTGCCGCCAGGCCCCATATCGGCCATGGGCCCCCGTACCGCCTGGTCACGCTGCTGCTGGTCCCACAGTGTGACCTGGGTCCCTGTACGGCCTCCCATTGCTCCCACTCTGCCATGTGCCACTTTGAGGTCTCCTCACACTCCTGCGGTTTTCCATTTTGTCATAGGTTGCTGGCAGATTACAGGCCTTCCATAGGTGTCGCCAGGCCCCATATCGGCCATGGGCCCCCATACCGCCTGGTCACGCTGCTGCTGGTCCCACAGTGTGACCTGGGTCCCTGTACGGCCTCCCATTGCTTCCACTCTGCCATGTGCCACTTTGAGGTCTCCTCACACTCCTGCGGTTTTCCATTTTGTCATAGGTTGCTGGCAGATTACAGGCCTTCCATAGGTGCCGCCAGGCCCCAAATCGGCCATGGGCCCCCGTACCGCCTGGTCACGCTGCTGCTGGTCCCACAGTGTGACCTGGGTCCCTGTACGGCCTCCCATTGCTCCCACTCTACCATGTGCCACTTTGAGGTCTCCTCACACTCCTGCCGTTTTCCATTTTGTCATAGGTTGCTGGCAGATTACAGGCCTTCCATAGGTGCCGCCAGGCCCCAAATTGGCCATGGGCCCCCGTACCGCCTGGTCACGCTGCTGCTGGTCCCACAGTGTGACCTGGGTCCCTGTACGGCATCCCATTGCTTCCACTCTGCCATGTGCCACTTTGAGGTCTCCTCACACTCCTGCGGTTTTCCATTTTGTCATAGGTTGCTGGCAGATTACAGGCCTTCCATAGGTGCCGCCAGGCCCCAAATCGGCCATGGGCCCCCGTACCGCCTGGTCACGCTGCTGCTGGTCCCACAGTGTGACCTGGGTCCCTGTACGGCCTCCCATTGCTTCCACTCTGCCATGTGCCACTTTGAGGTCTCCTCACACTCCTGCGGTTTTCCATTTTGTCATAGGTTGCTGGCAGATTACAGGCCTTCCATAGGTGCCGCCAGGCCCCAAATCGGCCATGGGCCCCCGTACCGCCTGGTCACGCTGCTGCTGGTCCCACAGTGTGACCTGGGTCCCTGTACGGCCTCCCATTGCTTCCACTCTGCCATGTGCCACTTTGAGGTCTCCTCACACTCCTGCGGTTTTCCATTTTGTCATAGGTTGCTGGCAGATTAAAGGCCTCCCATAGGTGCCGCCAGGCCCCAAATCGGCCATGGGCCCCCGTACCGCCTGGTCACGCTGCTGCTGGTCCCACAGTGTGACCTGGGTCCCTGTACGGCCTCCCATTGCTCCCACTCTACCATGTGCCACTTTGAGGTCTCCTCACACTCCTGCGGTTTTCCATTTTGTCATAGGTTGCTGGCAGATTACAGTCCTTCCATAGGTGCCGCCAGGCCCCAAATTGGCCATGGGCCCCCGTACCGCCTGGTCATGCTGCTGCTGGTCCCACAGTGTGACCTGGGTCCCTGTACGGCCTCCCATTGCTTCCACTCTGCCATGTGCCACTTTGAGGTCTCCTCACACTCCTGCGGTTTTCCATTTTGTCATAGGTTGCTGGCAGATTACAGGCCTTCCATAGGTGCCGCCAGGCCCCAAATCGGCCATGGGCCCCCGTACCGCCTGGTCACGCTGCTGCTGGTCCCACAGTGTGACCTGGGTCCCTGTACGGCCTCCCATTGCTTCCACTCTGCCATGTGCCACTTTGAGGTCTCCTCACACTCCTGCGGTTTTCCATTTTGTCATAGGTTGCTGGCAGATTAAAGGCCTCCCATAGGTGCCGCCAGGCCCCAAATCGGCCATGGGCCCCCGTACCGCCTGGTCACGCTGCTGCTGGTCCCACAGTGTGACCTGGGTCCCTGTACGGCCTCCCATTGCTTCCACTCTGCCATGTGCCACTTTGAGGTCTCCTCACACTCCTGCGGTTTTCCATTTTGTCATAGGTTGCTGGCAGATTACAGGCCTCCCATAGGTGCCGCCAGGCCCCAAATCGGCCATGGGCCCCCGTACCGCCTGGCCACGCTGCTGCTGGTCCCACAGTGTGACCTGGGTCCCTGTACGGCCTCCCATTGCTTCCACTCTGCCATGTGCCACTTTGAGGTCTCCTCACACTCCTGCGGTTTTCCATTTTGTCATAGGTTGCTGGCAGATTACAGGCCTCCCATAGGTGCCGCCAGGCCCCAAATCGGCCATGGGCCCCCGTACCGCCTGGTCACGCTGCTGCTGGTCCCACAGTGTGACCTGGGTCCCTGTACGGCCTCCCATTGCTTCCACTCTGCCATGTGCCACTTTGAGGTCTCCTCACACTCCTGCGGTTTTCCATTTTGTCATAGGTTGCTGGCAGATTACAGGCCTCCCATAGGTGCCGCCAGGCCCCAAATCGGCCATGGGCCCCCGTACCGCCTGGTCACGCTGCTGCTGAGCCCACAGTGTGACCTGGGTCCCTGTACCGCCTCCCATTGCTCCCACTCTGCCATGTGCCACTTTGAGGTCTCCTCACACTGCTGGTGTGTTCAATTTTTTGACATAGGGTGCTGGCAGATTACGGGCCTCCCATTGCTGCTGCCAGGCACGTAATCTGCCATGGGCCCCCGTACCGACTCCTCATGCTGTGACGTTGCAACAAGGTGGAATTCAACACTACATATGTTAGACCGCCTTTACGAACAGCAAAAGGCCATCACAGATTTCCTGATGTTAAAAGCGGATAAAGGTACTCCCTGTGTAACTTAGATTTCAGCCATTGGCAGCTCATGCGTGACACCTGCGCTTGCTCAGGCCCTTTGAGGAGGCCACGCTATTCGTGAGTCGGCAGGACTATGGGATGAACGAGGTCAAATCAGCCATGGGCCCCCGTACCGCCTGGTCACGCTGATGCTGGTCCCACAGTGTGACCTGGGTCCCTGTACCGCCTCCCATTGCTCCCACTCTGCCATGTGCCACTTTGAGGTCTCCTCACACTCCTGCGGTTTTCCATTTTGTCATAGGTTGCTGGCAGGTTACAGGCCTCCCATAGGTGCTGCCAGGCCCCAAATCTGCCATGGGCCCCCGTACCGCCTGGTCACGCTGCTGCTGGGCCCACAGTGTGACCTGGGTCCCTGTACCGCCTCCCATTGCTCCCACTCTGCCATGTGCCACTTTCAGGTCTCCTCACACTCCTGCTGGTTTCCATTTTGTCATAGGTTGCTGTATGGCCTCCCATTGCTGCTGCCTCCACCACCACACTGTGGCTCCAAACACTGGTTTTGGCCCCGTGACTGGCCAAATGAGTGAAATGTGCGGTGATTCTAAGATCGACGGCACTCATCTGCATGTCATACTGACTGACCGTATTATTTCTCTTCCCCAGCAGACTCCAAGGGCATTTAAATTAAAGGTACAGTGTTCTGCACTAATATTAAGTCTCTCTGAAGCCTAGAAACACCCTTTTTTAAGTTAAATTCACAGCGAATATATTCGACTCGAATCGAATATTGTCCACGAATTCGCCGAATCAGTCGAATCAAATTTTTGAATACTTCGCTCATCTCTAATTACAGCAAATCAAATTGGGAGGCCAAGCTGACCAATGCCGAGGTCAAAGTAAGATGCTGGAAAGGATGGTGGCTCTCCTTAAAGGAAAGAGTCGATTTGATCAAGACTTACCTGGTCCCCATCTTTTTATATGTTAGTTTTGTTTGTCTCTTGCCAGAGTCTCTCTATTCGAGGGTCTACAGTTGTTTCTTCCAGGTGTTATGGGGGAGCAGACTGAACCTTGTTAAGAGGAATGTGACCTACCTATCCAGGCGGGAGGGTGGCCTAGGCATGGTCAACCCAATTGTTTTTTTCTCTTTGATGTTCTTGAAACATAACTTTGGTAACATGCTTGCAGAGAGACCGCCTGCATGGGTGGGCCTTTTTCGGGCCTGGTTTAGTCCTTTTCTGAGCTGTTGGGAGAGTGGTGGTCCAGTGAGAAGCCTGACGGTCAGACATGGTAAGCTCCCGACTTATGCTGCCCTGTGCCTGAAATTACTTAGGCGGTGGTGTGTGACGGCAGGGGAGGTCAGGTCTCTCTCTAGGAAAGTCCTGGGTGAAAGGATTGTGGCCACTGCCTTTCATGTGCCACTGGCCTTGATGGATTGCCCAGGCCATATTATGAGGGAGGGTTTGCGCTTGATTAACTTGGAACGGATACCCTTGAAATATAGGGACCAGGCCTGGCTAGCGTTTCACGGCAGACTCTATGTGAGGGGGAACTTGAAGTTCCGTTCTCTGGATGACCGTGGTTGTCCGAGGACGGAGTGTGGGGGTGAAGTGGAGAGTATGGACCACTTCTTGCTTCAGTGCCCCTTTAACGTAGAGGTGTATAAAGAGGTGGGAAGGGCTCTGGATATCCCCTTCCTGCACTGCATGTCTTATGCAGAGTGGGTATATGGAGCATTAGAAAGCCATGCTGGCTATGATTTTGACACTCTTTTTCTAGTCTGTCTAGTGGTCCGCTACTTCACGTGGAATGCACGGTGTCAGGTCTCCCTTCGGCAGAAAGTCCTTCCGGTCCAGGTGGTGGTGTGTGACATTCTTGGTGAGGTTGGGAAAATTTGGGGTCTTGAGAGAGACAGGTGGCGGCGAAGGGCTTGGATAAAGGCATGGAGGAATATCAAGCCTGTAGCTGCCATCTGTTGATCGTGGGTGTTGGTATCTTTCCTGTTTTCTTTTCATCTCCTTTCACTCCCTTAGGTTTTGTTGAGGAAATACTGTTTTGAAGAAAGGCCTCAAGTGCCTGAAGATCAGGTTTCTTAACCTTGTCGTAATCAGTTTATGTCCTATAGTACAAGTTTTTTTTTTGTTAGTATAGTCACGAGAGCCTCTTTTCCTTGCTTGAATATAATGTCATATAGTTGCATAAAGTCTCTAAGTATCTTCGCATTATAATTTTCTGGACCGTAAAGGTCAGAGGATGTTCCTTTCGGTTTCTTTTTCCTTGTTGATATTGTGTTCTTCTTCTTTGGAGGAATAACTTGTTATGCTATGTTCAGGTAAAAACCAGAGATTATGGTATGTGTATTTATTTATTTATTTATGTAAATTTTATTTTTGTAAGGAAATTTTGAATGTTGGTTGCAAGTTTTTACAAATAAAAAATTTCCAACTTCTTTTGCAATTACCTTTTGAGGCTTTCCCTCCTTATGGAGGGTGTCAATGATGGTTTTCTGCACAACTCTCAGGTCAGCAGTCTTTCCCATGATTGTGATTCCTACTGAACCAGACTGAGAGATCATTTAAAGGCTCAGGAACCCTTTGCAGGTGTTATGACTTAATTAGCTGATCAGATTGGGACACTTTGAGCCTAGAATATTGCACCTTTTCACAATATTCTAATTTTCTGAGATTGTGGATTTGGGGTTTTCATGAGCTGTAAGTAGAGATGAGCGAATCGAACATGGCGAAGTGGAATTCGTTTCGAAGATTTGGAAAAATTCGATTCGCGCCGAATCCGAAAATTAGCAAACTTCGGGTGCACGAATCGAATTTTCCCAAAAATGGCGGCGACATGTGTGGCAACGGAGCGGGGATCTCTGGGAAGGCGCGCAGACAAGGCGCGCTGACCCATAATGCATTCATTCATGACATGTGATCGCATTAGCCAATCAGCAGCCAGCCAGCCAGCACTGTGTAATGGTGGAGCTATAAATCGCGGCCATCTTAGAATTCTCCATTTACCTCCGGTCATTCAAGAGAGACAGACCTGTCTGTATTGAGGGACAGAGTTAGGGCCACAGAGACTTTAGGGCCACAGAATCGTTACTCAGGGACAAAGAATCGTTACTCAGGGACACAGAATCGTTACTCAGGGACACAGAATTGTTACTCAGGGACACAGAATTGTTACTCAGGGACACAGAATCGTTACTCAGAGACAGACACAGAATTGTTACTCAGGGACACAGAATTGTTACTCAGGGACACAGAATTGTTACTCAGGGACAGACACAGAATTGTTACTCAGGGACACAGAATTGTTACTCAGGGACACAGAATCGTTACTGAGGGACACAGAATCGTTACTGAGGGACACAAAATCGTTACTGAGGGACACAGAATCGTTACTCAGGGACACAGAATTGTTACTCAGGGACACAGGATTGTTACTCAGGGACACAGAATCGTTACTCAGGGACAGACACAGAATTGTTACTCAGGGACACAGAATTGTTACTCAGGGACACAGAATCGTTACTGAGGGACACAGAATCGTTACTCAGGGACACAGAATCGTTACTGAGGGACACAGAATCGTTACTCAGGGACACAGAATCGTTACTCAGGGACACAGAATCGTTACTGAGGGACACAGAATCGTTACTGAGGGACACAGAATCGTTACTCAGGGAAACAGAATCGTTACTCAGGGACACAGAATCGTTACTCAGGGACACAAAATCGTTACTCAGGGACACAGAATTGTTACTCAGGGACACAGAATCGTTACTCAGGGACACAGAATTGTTACTCAGGGACACAGAATTGTTACTCAGGGACACAGAATCGTTACTCAGGGACAGACACAGAATCGTTACTCAGGGACACAGAATCGTTACTCAGGGACACAGAATCGTTACTCAGGGACAGACACAGAATTGTTACTCAGGGACACAGAATCGTTACTCAGGGACACAGAATCGTTACTCAGGGACACAGAATTGTTACTCAGGGACACAGAATTGTTACTCAGGGACAGACACAGAATTGTTACTCAGGGACACAGAATCGTTACTCAGGGGCACAGAATCGTTACTCAGGGACAGACACAGAATTGTTACTCAGGGACACAGAATTGTTACTCAGGGACACAGAATTGTTACTCAGGGACAGACACAGAATTGTTACTCAGGGACACAGAATTGTTACTCAGGGACACAGAATCGTTACTGAGGGACACAGAATCGTTACTCAGGGACACAGAATCGTTACTCAGGGAAACAGAATCGTTACTCAGGGACAGACACAGAATTGTTACTCAGGGACACAGAATCGTTACTCAGGGACACAGAATCGTTACTCAGGGACACAGAATTGTTACTCAGGGACACAGAATCGTTACTCAGGGACAGACACAGAATCGTTACTCAGGGACACAGAATCGTTACTCAGGGACACAGAATCGTTACTCAGGGACACAAAATTGTTACTCAGGGACACAGAATTGTTACTCAGGGACAGAGAATTGTTACTCAGGGACACAGAATCGTTACTCAGGGACACAGAATCGTTACTGAGGGACACAGAATCGTTACTCAGGGACACAGAATCGTTACTCAGGGACACAGAATTGTTACTCAGGGACAGACACAGAATTGTTACTCAGGGACACAGAATTGTTACTCAGGGACACAGAATCGTTACTCAGGGACACAGAATCGTTACTCAGGGACACAGAATCGTTACTCAGGGACAGACACAGAATTGTTACTCAGGGACACAGAATTGTTACTCAGCTACACAGAATCGTTACTCAGGGACACAGAATTGTTACTCAGGGACACATAATTGTTACTCAGGGACAGACACAGAATTGTTACTCAGGGACACAGAATTGTTACTCAGGGACACAGAACCGTTACTGAGGGACACAGAATCGTTACTCAGGGACACAGAATCGTTACTCAGGGAAACAGAATCGTTACTCAGGGAAACAGAATCGTTACTCAGGGACAGACACAGAATTGTTACTCAGGGACACAGAATCGTTACTCAGGGACACAGAATCGTTACTCAGGGACAGACACAGAATCGTTACTCAGGGACACAGAATCGTTACTCAGGGACACAGAATCGTTACTCAGGGACACAGAATTGTTACTCAGGGACACAGAATCGTTACTCAGGGACACAGAATCGTTACTGAGGGACACAGAATCGTTACAGAGGGACACAGAATCGTTACTGAGGGAGACAGAATCGTTACTCAGGGACACAGAATCGTTACTCAGGGACAGACACAGAATCGTTACTCAGGGACACAGAATCGTTACAGAGGGACACAGAATCGTTACTGAGGGAGACAGAATTGTTACTCAGGGACACAGAATTGTTACTCAGGGACAGACACAGAATTGTTCCTGAGGGACACAGAATCGTTACTGAGGGACACAGAATCGTTACTCAGGGACACAGAATCGTTACTCAGGGACACAGAATTGTTACTCAGGGACACAGAATCGTTACTCAGGGACACAGAATAGTTACTCAGGGACACAGAATCGTTACTCAGGGAAACAGAATTGTTACTCAGGGACACAGAATCGTTACTCAGGGACAGACACAGAATCGTTACTCAGGGACACAGAATCGTTACTCAGGGACACAGAATCGTTACTCAGGGACACAGAATTGTTACTCAGGGACACATAATTGTTACTCAGGGACACAGAATCGTTACTCAGGGACACAGAATTGTTACTCAGGGACACAGAATTGTTACTTAGGGACAGACACAGAATTGTTACTCAGGGACACAGAATTGTTACTCAGGGACACAGAATCATTACTGAGGGACACAGAATCGTTACTCAGGGACACAGAATCGTTACTCAGGGACACAGAATCGTTACTCAGGGACACAGAATTGTTACTCAGGGACAGACACAGAATTGTTACTCAGGGACACAGAATTGTTACTCAGGGACAGACACAGAATCGTTACTCAGGGACACAGAATCGTTACTCAGGGACAGACACAGAATTGTTACTCAGGGACACAGAGTTGTTACTCAGGGACACAGAATCGTTACTCAGGGACACAGAGTCGTTACTCAGGGACACAGAATTGTTACTCAGGGACACAGAATCGTTACTGAGGGACACAGAATCGTTACTGAGGGAGACAGAATCGTTACTCAGGGACACAGAATCGTTACTCGGGGACACAGAATCGTTACTGAGGGACACAGAATCGTTACTGAGGGAGACAGAATCGTTACTCAGGGACACAGAATCGTTACTCAGGGACACAGAATTGTTACTTAGGGACACAGAATCGTTACTCAGGGACAGACACAGAATCGTTACTCAGGGACACAGAATCGTTACTCAGGGACACAGAATCGTTACTCAGGGACACAGAATTGTTACTCAGGGACAGACACAGAATTGTTACTCAGGGACACAGAATTGTTACTGAGGGACACAGAATCGTTACTGAGGGACACAGAATCGTTACTCAGGGACACAGAATCGTTACTCAGGGACACAGAATTGTTACTCAGGGACACAGAATTGTTACTCAGGGACAGACACAGAATCGTTACTCAGGGACACAGAATTGTTACTCAGGGACACAGAATCGTTACTCAGGGACACAGAATCGTTACTCAGGGACACAGAATCGTTACTCAGGGACAGACACAGAATTGTTACTCAGGGACACATAATTGTTACTCAGGGACACAGAATCGTTACTGAGGGACACAGAATCGTTACTCAGGGACACAGAATTGTTACTCAGGGACACAGAATTGTTACTGAGGGACAGACACAGAATTGTTACTCAGGGACAGACACAGAATTTTTACTCAGGGACACAGAATTGTTACTCAGGGACATACACAGAATTGTTACTCAGGGACACAGAATTGTTACTCAGGGACACAGAATTGTTCCTGAGGAACACAGAATTGTTACTGAGGGACACAGAATCGTTACTCAGGGACACAGAATTGTTACTCAGGGACACAGAATTGTTACTCAGGGACACAGATTTGTTACTCAGGGACACAGAATTGTTACTGAGGGACACAGAATCGTTACTCAGGGACACAGAATCGTTACTCAGGGACACAGAGTCGTTACTCAGGGACAGACACAGAATTGTTACTCAGGGACACAGAATTGTTACTCAGGGACACAGAATCGTTACTCAGGGACACATAATCGTTACTCGGGGACACAGAATTGTTACTCAGGGACAGACACAAAATTGTTACTCAGGGACACAGAATTGTTACTCAGGGACACAGAATTGTTCCTGAGGGACACAGAATTGTTACTGAGGGACACAGAATCGTTACTCAGGGACACAGAATTGTTACTCAGGGACACAGAATTGTAACTCAGGGACACAGAATTGTTACTCAGGGACAGACACAGAATCGTTACTCAGGGACAGAATTGTTACTCAGGGACACAGAATCGTTACTCAGGGACACAGAATCGTTACTCAGGGACACAGAATCGTTACTCAGGGACACAGAATTGTTACTCAGGGACACAGAATCGTTACTGAGTGACACAGAATCGTTACTCAGGGACAAAGAATCGTTACTCAGGGACACAGAATCGTTACTCAGGGACACAGAATTGTTACTCAGGGACACAGAATTGTTACTCAGGGACAGACACAGAACTGTTACTCAGGGACAGACACAGAATTGTTACTCAGGGACACAGAATTGTTACTGAGGGACACAGAATCGTTACTCAGGGACACAGAATCGTTACTCAGGGACACAGAATCGTTACTCAGGGACACAGGGATTACAATTGTTACTCCGGGACTGGGGTGCTTATTGAATTAAAGAGTATGTCAGACAATACACAGAGGAGTGGCAGAGGAGGCAATGTTTCAGGAGCGAGCAGACGTGGGAGCAGAGGAAGGGGTCGAGGCAGCACTAGTCGCAGCTAGAGGCCAGTGCTCCCGGTGTCATCCAGCGGTCGTGTCTCCACCGACAACCCTGCCGTCATCGATTGGTTGGCTCGGTCGTCTTCCTCTTCCCAGGTCACCTCTGACACCTACAGCCAACGGTCGGTGGGTACGTCAGACACAACCGTTAGTTGGCATGGCCCGGGAGCAAGCCCACTGAAATCACGTGTCCTCTACCTGCCCCTGTCCTTTGGTGTTCCCTCACCAAGCGAAGTATCGCATGCTGTGGGCTCAGCCCCACTGTACAGTGAGGAAGAGCTAACAGAGGGCGGTCAGGAACGGGGGGAGACATCCGCCTCTTCAGCAGCCAGGCGAAGAAGTACTGGCGAGGAGAGTGGCTCAGTAGCCGGTCTAGAGACAGGTCTGTCTCCTGACCCACACGCAGCCGAGGGGGCTAGTAGTGACGCGGAGACCCTAATTGATGATGATGAGGCTGATCGCACTTGGCAGCCTCGTCGTCATCAGGCTATTGCTTCCGCATCATCAGGAGAAGAGAGTGCCAGCTTGCCAGCGAGCAAAACAGTCGGTGGGTTGCCCAGGAGGCAGCAGGGTCGCAGCAGTGTCAGTGGAGGCAAACGGCCACGGAGTAGAGCACCAGCTCCACTGCAGCCTACCACCACGGCCAGTAGTGGTGCCGGTGTGCACGGAGGAAGTAGCAGTCAGCCAGTGAGGAGTAGCGGGGGCAAAGTTTCCTACTCGGCGGTGTGGCAATTTTTCGCCAAGCCGCCCGAGGAAGTAAACGTAGCCGTATGTCGACTATGTGGCCAGAAAGTCAAGCGTGGCCAGGGGGCCCATGTTGGGACTACAGCGTTGCGTCAGCATATGCAGCGTCGCCATTCGGTGGCCTGGGAAAACCGTGATAAAGATACGGCGGTTCTGCCTGCCCCAGCCCCCACTCCATCACCCGCTCCGTTACTTGCTCCGTCACCCGACGTCGTCAATCGCCCTCTATCAGCCAGTCAAGGCTCCAACACCTCTGCTGAGGGGAGTTGTCGCTCGTTGGCATCTTCCGCTCGTTCAGATGCTCCTTCTCCTGCTACTCCTCTTCACGGATTCCGTCAGCAGTCTTTCTTGGAATCCGTTTCCAAGAGACAACAGTTTGCGAGCACGCACCCGACGGTGCAGAAGCTGAACGTCCTCCTGTCCAAGTTGCTGGTGCTGCAGTCCCTCCCTTTCCAAGTGGTGGACTCAGCACCATTGCTGCTGCCAGGCCCGTAATCTGCCATGGGCCCCCGTACCGACTCCTCATGCTGCTGCCAGGTCCAGAGTGTCTCATGGGTCCCTGTACGGCCTCCCATTGCTGCTGTCTCCATCGCCACACTCTGCCATGTGCCACTTTCAGGTCTCCTCACACTGCTGGTGGGTTCCATTTTGTCATAGGGTGCTGTATGGCCTCCCATTGCTGCTGCCAGGCCCGTAATCTGCTATGGGCCCCCGTACCGACTCCTCATGCTGCTGCCAGGCCCGTAATCTGTCATGGGCCCCTGTACCGCCTCCTCATGCTGCTGCCAGGTCCAGAGTGTCTCATGGGTCCCTGTACGGCCTCCCATTGCTGCTGTCTCCATTGCCACACTCTGCCATGTGCCACTTTCAGGTCTCCTCACACTGCTGGTGGGTTCCATTTTGTCATAGGGTGCTGTATGGCCTCCCATTGCTGCTGCCAGGCCCGTAATCTGCCATGGGCCCCCGTACCGACTCCTCATGCTGCTGCCAGGCCCGTAATCTGTCATGGGCCCCTGTACCGCCTCCTCATGCTGCTGCCAGGTCCAGAGTGTCTCATGGGTCCCTGTACGGCCTCCCATTGCTGCTGTCTCCATCGCCACACTCTGCCATGTGCCACTTTCAGGTCTCCTCACACTGCTGGTGGGTTCCATTTTGTCATAGGGTGCTGTATGGCCTCCCATTGCTGCTGCCAGGCCCGTAATCTGCCATGGGCCCCCGTACCGACTTCTCATGCTGCTGCCAGGCCCGTAATCTGTCATGGGCCCCTGTACCGCCTCCTCATGCTGCTGCCAGGTCCAGAGTGTCTCATGGGTCCCTATACGGCCTCCCATTGCTGCTGTTTCCATCGCCACACTCTGCCATGTGCCACTTTCAGGTCTCCTCACACTGCTGGTGGGTTCCATTTTGTCATAGGGTGCTGTATGGCCTCCCATTGCTGCTGCCAGGCCCGTAATCTGCCATGGGCCCCTGTACCGACTCCTCATGCTGCTGCCAGGCCCGTAATCTGTCATGGGCCCCTGTACCGCCTCCTCATGCTGCTGCCAGGTCCAGAGTGTCTCATGGGTCCCTGTACGGCCTCCCATTGCTGCTGTCTCCATCGCCACACTCTGCCATGTGCCACTTTCAGGTCTCCTCACACGGCTGGTGGGTTCCATTTTGTCATAGGGTGCTGTATGGCCTCCCATTGCTGCTGCCAGGCCCGTAATCTGCCATGGGCCCCCGTACCGACTCCTCATGCTGCTGCCAGGCCCGTAATCTGTCATGGGCCCCTGTACCGCCTCCTCATGCTGCTGCCAGGTCCAGAGTGTCTCATGGGTCCCTGTACGGCCTCCCATTGCTGCTGTCTCCATCGCCACACTCTGCCATGTGCCACTTTCAGGTCTCCTCACACTGCTGGTGGGTTCCATTTTGTCATAGGGTGCTGTATGGCCTCCCATTGCTGCTGCCAGGCCCGTAATCTGCCATGGGCCCCCGTACCGACTCCTCATGCTGCTGCCAGGCC
This sequence comes from Staurois parvus, assembly GCF_062004578.1. Taxonomy (NCBI): domain Eukaryota; kingdom Metazoa; phylum Chordata; class Amphibia; order Anura; family Ranidae; genus Staurois; species Staurois parvus. Next base: position 708,804 of record NW_028318964.1, read on the forward strand.
CGAAAATCTGTCATGGGCCCCTGTACCGCCTCCTCATGCTGCTGCCAGGTCCAGAGTGTCTCATGGGTCCCTGTACGGCCTCCTATTGCTGCTGTCTCCATCGCCACACTCTGCCATGTGCCACTTTCAGGTCTCCTCACACTGCTGGTGGGTTCCATTTTGTCATAGGGTGCTTTATGGCCTCCCATTGCTGCTGCCTCCACCGCCACACTGTGGCTCCACACTCTGGTTTTGGCCCCGTGACTGCCCAAATGAGTGAAGTGTGCGGTGATTCTAAGATCGACGGCACTCATCTGCATGTCATACTGACTGACAGTATTTTTTCTCTTCCCCAGCAGACTCCAAGGGCATTTAAATTAAAGGTACAGTGTTCTGCACTAATATAAAGGCTCTCTGAAGCCTAGAAACACCCTTTTTATAAGTTAAATTCGCAGTGAATTTATTCGACTCGAATCGAATTTATTCTGAGAATTCGGCGAATCAGCCGAATCGAATTTTTGAATAATTCGCTCATCTCTAGCTGTAAGCCATAATCTCACAATTATGACAAATCAGGGTTTGAACTATCTTGCTTTGCATGTAATGAGTCTATCTCATATATTAGTTTCACCTTTTAAGTTGCATTACTGAAATAAATGAACTGTTGCACTATATTCTAATTTTTTGAGTTTCACCTGTAATTCTGGCCACAGCTTGTGTACTACCCCCCCTTCATTCACCATGTTAGCTAGAAACAGGCAGTCAGAGGGCAGTAAAACTGCACGTCAGCTACCTATTTGTACCACCCCCTAGCTGCCAGGGTAAAAGAGGCATAACACTGCTGAAAGGTAGGGATGAGGTAATCTGTCCCCAGGTTTCAGCACTGAGGGTTTGGCAGATCCTGTTCAAACTTTTTCAATTCCAAATTTAGGGGCAAATCCTTCTGAGATCTAAAAGGGGCGGGGCAAAATCTGTTTTATCTGGCCATTTTTAGTGGAATTGTTTTTGCTTGACTTACATACAGTAACACCTCATTCCAATTAATTTCTTCTTGGAAAAAGAATTTTTAAATAGTTTTAGCATTACTTCAACTATCTAGTTAAGCATACTATTTCAAGTGATAATAGGTCCATTTTGACAGCAAATAGAAATTGGCCAGTAGTTTGCTATGGCCTTTACTGTTATCTCTAAGGCATACTGTTGCCCAATTTCTATCAAGCGCTCATTAAAAATTTAGGGACCACAGATGATACAGTAGGGAAAAAGAAGCAGGGCATTTGTAATGGCGTTGAGAAATGGCCATATGCACTACAAACATGGAGTACAGGCAGGTTTTACTAAAAAGTTCAAGAACATGTAAACCCAATATTTCATATTCCTGATATGTGCCTGCTGTATCATGGACTTGTATGAAAATGTGTCCTGTTCTTTTTGTATTGCTTCTTTTGTTTGAAATCCCCGGTGTTCCTGTCAGTCCCTCTGCTTTCCTATTAAAAACTGACCACTTTAGGCATTAGAGCAGAGTGTGGTCAGTTCTTCAGCTGTGCTGGGAACTCAGTGTGCTCTCCTTCAATGACCATACTTGTGCTGAAACGCCCCCCCCCCCTTCCCGGCACAACTAATCACTGGGAAGACCAGTGAGCTGCTGTTTCTCCTCCCCAAGCTCTCTACACAGAGGTTATGTGATCACTTATAAAAAAGAGGAAAAGGGTATTGTGAGAACTTGCTTCAAAGTGGTAGAGCTTTTCATTTAAAGCACACAGCGACTCGCTTCTTTAAGGGCCTTTTTGCCCAATTTTATTTAAACAAATGTCCCATAACATAAAGCTTCCCACGCAGGGGTATCCACCATCAAACAAAACAACGATTCAGCCTCCTGGCTTATACTCAGCTTAATGTCTGTCTCCTGCAGACTTCTTCAAGAATTATGGCTCTTGCACACAGCTGGCCACTAGCACACAGCTAGTCTCTAGCAGCCCCTTGCTGCTTTTGGCTTCCACCTCTCCTTGGTGGAGCCCTCCTGACTCCCGTCTTCCAAGTAGAGCCCTCCTGACTCCTATCTGCCGGGGTGGAGCCCAGAACCTTGGTCCTGACTCTATGAAAAGGCCCGCACACACCTGTGCAATCAGTATCCTGGCCATTTCCAAAACCTGGTCCCAGGATTGGAGATTTCATCCCTCCCAGATCTCTTTGAAATCTCCAGATCCCAAAATGGACCTTACAAACAAAGGAGGAAAGTGAAAAGCCACTTTCCTCTGCATCAAACACTTACCCTGGAGCCCCTCAACCTGCCTTGTTGAGAATCCTGGGTGACAGATTGCCACACTGTCACAGTATTTATAATGTTTTTTATGCCTACACACATGCTTTACCTTTCCTTTCTATTTTAAAAATGAATGGGTTGTTTTGCAAGGTGAGGACTTGAGAACGCACAAATGATACAGTAGTGTAAAACAGGCCAGCAGCAGAACATGTATATACTGTATAGCAGAGTTAGGTCCAAATTAGTAGCAACAGAGAGCACAGGCTGGGTCTGTACTAGAATTAAGATACTACAAATTATACAGCAAGGTAAAATTTGCCAGCAGCAGGACAGTTTTAATCTGGGATAATAGGTCACACTGGTGGATGTCATGTTACTATGGGAATAGGGGTTCCGTGAATGTGACCAGTATAAATTCATCTGGTTTAGATACACACTTTTCTAGGTCCTAGTTTGTTTGTTTTTTTTCAAATGATGCAGTGTCACACTACACACATAAGGCAGCTACTAGAGCATACGATCAGTAACAGGCAAGTACTGCAGTTTGAGCACCCAAAACTTGAAAAGCCCTTATCAACATAAAATAAATCAGGGAGTCAGCAACTGACCTCAAATCAACCATAAAATAAAACGTGCCTTCTTTTATAGTCAGGGGCTGGTTTATTCAAAAGCCCCCTCAATGGTACTTCTACGTCTGACAGCCATAGTTCAAAGGTCATGCAGTGTATAAATTTGCTGGGAAAAAGACCTCATTGTTACTGACAGGTAAAATCTCTTGGTGTTGCCTCCAGTGTAGCTCTAAATTGCTGGATGTTTATCCTAGGGCAGGGGTGGGCAACTGTGGCCCTCCAGCTGTCATAGAACTACAAGTCTCATGAGGCATTGCAAAACTGACAGTTACAAGCATGACTCCCAAAGGCAGAGGCATGATGGGACTTGTAGTTCACCAACAGCTGGAGGGCCACAGTAGCCCACCCCTGTCCTAGAGCATTGCATCTTACCAATTAATCAGGGTGTGTGGGAGGGCTATCCTAAAGTGCAAAAAACATTAGTATTGCTGGAAGAGGATAAGAGGTGAGGACTGAAACTTAAATAAGTTCACCTATTACTAAAAAATAATAAACGCACATATTTTGCAGGCTAAAAATGTGTATTTATTATTTTTTCAACAGGAGCTTACAAAGTATTGCATCCACGATCAGCAGATCACAGGTGCAATTTCAGGCTCCTGCACAGTCTCCCTCCAGCTCTCAGCCCCTACCCGAGGCTGGTGCTTCCACTAGGGAAACTAGGCAGCTGTTTAGGGTGTACTGCCACCTAGGGGTGCCTGGGCGCAGCACAGGCTGGCACTCCTTCAGTGTGGGACACCGTCATGTCATTAATGATGTTCCAGCTAAGGGGAGGGATGGCAGAGGGGAGGAAGGAAGGACAGATGCCAGATATCTAGGGCCAGTGTAGCAGCTGAGCTGCAGCTTCTTCCAGTATTCCTCTCAGGCTCAGTCCCTTACTGCAAGGCGGTTGGCAGCTGCTGATCATTGTGGAGTTCCAGCCCTTCTATTCCCATTCATCAGCGGTAGCAGAACTGCAACCGCAGAGGAAGGTAATGTCTGACTCTGATGTCTCATGTCTGTGTGAGTGTGACCCGACCGGCTGGCCATCCATTACATGAGTGAGGACATCATCATGATCCCACAGCCTGCTCTTCTAGTGCCTGCTGGGCCTGCTGATCTGTGTCAGTGTTGGTGGTGGTGTGTTGTGTCGGATCTGTCACTGTGTGGGATCGCTCAGTTCAAGTGTTCTCTCTGTGTGTGATGTGCTGGGCTGCCTGCTGTCACAGCTAGAGATGAGCGAATCGAAGTATCCGAAGTGGAATTCGAGTCGAATATCTGAAAAATTTCGATTCGTGCGGAATCCGAAAAATAGCCTAATTCGGACGCGCGAATCAAAATTTTTCAGAAAATGGCGGCTGACATGTGCGGCGACGGAGCGGGGATGTCTGGGAAGGCGCGCAGACAAGGCGCGCTGCCCCATAATGCATTCCTCAACGACATGTGATCGCATCAGCCAATCAGCAGCCAGCCAGCCAGCACTGTGTAATGGTCGAGGTATATATAGCGGCCATTTTGGAATTCTTTATTTGCCTGCAGTCATTGAACAGAGGCAGACCGCTCTGTACTAGGGACAGGGACAGAGTTAGGGCCACAGAAACGAGAATTGGGGACAGAGAAAAGTTACTTAGGGACAGAGAACCATTACTCAGGGACACAGACTTGTTAATGAGGGCCACAGAATCGTTATTTAGGGACAAAGAAACGCTAGTTAGGGCCACAGAATTCATACTCAGGGACAGACAGAATTGTTACTCAGTGCCAGAGAATTGTTACTTAGGGCCACAGAAACGTTATTAGGGCCACAGAATTTTTACTCAGGGACAGACAGAATTGTTACTGAGTGCCAGAGAATTGTTACTCAGGGACAGACAGAATTGTTACTGAGTGCCAGAGAATTGTTACTCAGGGACAGACAGAATTGTTACTGAGTGCCAGAGAATTGTTACTCAGGGACAGACAGAATTGTTACTGAGTGCCAGAGAATTGTTACTCGCACAGACACAAAATTGTTACTCGCACAGACACAGAATTGTTACTCGCACAGACACAGAATTGTTACTCGCACAGACACAGAATTGTTACTCAGGGCCACAGAATTCATGCTCAGGGACAGACAGAATTGTTACTCAGGGACAGACAGAATTGTTACTGAGTGCCAGAGAATTGTTACTCAGGGACAGACAGAATTGTTAGTGAGTGCCAGAGAATTGTTACTCAGGGACAGACAGAATTGTTACTGAGTGCCAGAGAATTGTTACTCGCACAGACACAAAATTGTTACTCGCACAGACACAGAATTGTTACTCGCACAGACACAGAATTGTTACTCGCACAGACACAGAATTGTTACTCGCACAGACACAGAATTGTTACTCAGGGCCACAGAATTCATGCTCAGGGACAGACAGAATTGTTACTCAGGGACAGACAGAATTGTTACTGAGTGCCAGAGAATTGTTACTCAGGGACAGACAGAATTGTTACTGAGTGCCAGAGAATTGTTACTCAGGGACAGACAGAATTGTTACTGAGTGCCAGAGAATTGTTACTCGCACAGACACAAAATTGTTACTCGCACAGACACAGAATTGTTACTCGCACAGACACAGAATTGTTACTCGCACAGACACAGAATTGTTACTCAGGGCCACAGAATTCATGCTCAGGGACAGACAGAATTGTTACTCAGGGACAGACAGAATTGTTACTGAGTGCCAGAGAATTGTTACTCAGGGACAGACAGAATTGTTACTGAGTGCCAGAGAATTGTTACTCGCACAGACACAAAATTGTTACTCGCACAGACACAGAATTGTTACTCGCACAGACACAGAATTGTTACTCGCACAGACACAGAATTGTTACTCGCACAGACACAGAATTGTTACTCAGGGCCACAGAATTCATGCTCAGGGACAGACAGAATTGTTACTCAGGGACAGACAGAATTGTTACTGAGTGCCAGAGAATTGTTACTCAGGGACAGACAGAATTGTTACTGAGTGCCAGAGAATTGTTACTCAGGGACAGACAGAATTGTTACTGAGTGCCAGAGAATTGTTACTCGCACAGACACAAAATTGTTACTCGCACAGACACAGAATTGTTACTCGCACAGACACATAATTGTTACTCGCACAGACACAGAATTGTTACTCGCACAGACACAGAATTGTTACTCAGGGCCACAGAATTCATTCTCAGGGACAGACAGAATTGTTACTCAGGGACAGACAGAATTGTTACTGAGTGCCAGAGAATTGTTACTCAGGGACAGACAGAATTGTTACTGAGTGCCAGAGAATTGTTACTCAGGGACAGACAGAATTGTTACTGAGTGCCAGAGAATTGTTACTCGCACAGACACAAAATTGTTACTCGCACAGACACATAATTGTTACTCGCACAGACACAGAATTGTTACTCGAACAGACACAGAATTGTTACTCTCACAGACACAGAATTGTTACTCAGGGCCACAGAATTCATACTCAGGGACAGACAGAATTGTTACTCAGGGACAGACAGAATTGTTACTGAGTGCCAGAGAATTGTTACTCAGGGACAGACAGAATTGTTACTGAGTGCCAGAGAATTGTTACTCAGGGACAGACAGAATTGTTACTGAGTGCCAGAGAATTGTTACTCGCACAGACAAAGAATTGTTACTCGCACAGACACAGAATTGTTACTCGCACAGACACATAATTGTTACTCGCACAGACACAGAATTGTTACTCAGGGCCACAGAACTGTTATTTAGGGACAAAGAAACGCTAGTTAGGGCCACAAAATTGTTACTCGCACAGACACAGAATTGTTACTCAGGGACAGACAGAATTGTTACTGAGTGCCAGAGAATTGTTACTCAGGGACAGACAGAATTGTTACTGAGTGCCAGAGAATTGTTACTCAGGGACAGACAGAATTGTTACTGAGTGCCAGAGAATTGTTACTCAGGGACAGACAGAATTGTTACTGAGTGCCAGAGAATTGTTACTCAGGGACAGACAGAATTGTTACTGAGTGCCAGAGAATTGTTACTCAGGGACAGACAGAATTGTTACTGAGTGCCAGAGAATTGTTACTCGCACAGACACAAAATTGTTACTCGCACAGACACATAATTGTTACTCGCACAGACACAGAATTGTTACTCGCACAGACACAGAATTGTTACTCTCACAGACACAGAATTGTTACTCAGGGCCACAGAATTCATACTCAGGGACAGACAGAATTGTTACTCAGGGACAGACAGAATTGTTACTGAGTGCCAGAGAATTGTTACTCAGGGACAGACAGAATTGTTACTGAGTGCCAGAGAATTGTTACTCAGGGACAGACAGAATTGTTACTGAGTGCCAGAGAATTGTTACTCGCACAGACAAAGAATTGTTACTCGCACAGACACAGAATTGTTACTCGCACAGACACATAATTGTTACTCGCACAGACACAGAATTGTTACTCGCACAGACACAGAATTGTTACTCAGGGCCACAGAACTGTTATTTAGGGACAAAGAAACGCTAGTTAGGGCCACAGAATTGTTACTCGCACAGACACAGAATTGTTACTCAGGGACAGACAGAATTGTTACTGAGTGCCAGAGAATTGTTACTCAGGGACAGACAGAATTGTTACTGAGTGCCAGAGAATTGTTACTCAGGGACAGACAGAATTGTTACTGAGTGCCAGAGAATTGTTACTCAGGGACAGACAGAATTGTTACTGAGTGCCAGAGAATTGTTACTCAGGGACAGACAGAATTGTTACTGAGTGCCAGAGAATTGTTACTTGCACAGACAAAGAATTGTTACTCGCACAGACACAGAATTGTTAATCGCACAGACACAGAATTGTTACTCGCACAGACACAGAATTGTTACTCGCACAGACACAGATATGTTACTGAAGGCCACAGAACTGTTACTTAGGGCCACAGAATTGTTACTCGCACAGACACAGAATTGTTACTCGCACAGACACAGAACTGTTACTGAGGGCCACAGAACTGTTACTTAGGGCCACAGAATTGTTACTCGCACAGACACAGAATTGTTACTCAGGGACACAGAATTGTTACTCAGGGACACCTAATCGTTGAATTAAAGAGTATGTCAGACAACATGCAGAGGAGTGGCAGAGGAGGCAATGTTTTAGGAGCGAGCAGACGTGGCAGCAGAGGAAGGGGTCGAGGCAGCAGTATTCGCAGCCAGAGGCCAGTGCTCCCGGTGTCATCCAGCGGTCGTGTCTCCACCGACAACCCTGCCGTCATTGATTGGTTGGCTCGGTCGTCTTCCTCTTCCCAGGTCACCTCTGACACCTACAGCCAACGGTCGGTGGGTACGTCAGACACAACCGTTAGTTGGCATGGCCCGGGAGCAAGCCCACTGAAATCACGTGTCCTCTACCTGCCCCTGTCCTTTGCTGTTCCCTCACCAAGCGAAGTATCGCATGCTGTGGGCTCAGCCCCACTGTACAGTGAGGAAGAGCTAACAGAGGGCGGTCAGGAACGGGGGGAGACATCGGCCTTTTCAGCAGCCAGGCGAACAAGTACTGGCGAGGAGAGTGGCTCGGTAGCCGGTCTAGAGACAGGTCTGTCTCCTGACCCAGACGCAGCCGAGGGGGCTAGTAGTGAGGCGGAGACCGTACTTGATGATGAGGAGGTTGATCGCACTTGGCTGCCTCGTCGTCATCAGGCAATTTCTTCCGCATCATCAGGAGAAGAGGGTGCCAGCTTGGCAGCGAGCGAAACAGTCGGTGGGTTGCCCAGGAGGCAGCAGGGTCGCATCAGTGTCAGTGGAGCCAAACGTCCACGGAGTAGAGCACCAGCTCCACTGCAGCCTACCACCACGGCCAGTAGTGGTGCCGGTGCGCACGGAGGAAGTAGCAGTCAGCCAGTGAAGAGTAGCGGGGGCAAAGTTTCCTACTCGGCGGTGTGGCAATTTTTCGTCAAGCCGCCCGAGGAAGTAAACGTAGCCGTATGTCGACTATGTGGCCAGAAATGCAAGCGTGGCCAGGGGGCCCATGTTGGGACTACAGCGTTGCGTCAGCATATGCAGCGTCACCATTCGGTGGCCTGGGAAAACCGTGATAAAGATACGGCGGTTCTGCCTGCCCCAGCCCCCGCTCCATCACCCGCTCCGTTACTTGCTCCGTCACCCGACGTCGTCAATCACCCTCTATCAGCCAGTCAAGGCTCCAACACCTCTGCTGAGGGGAGTTGTCGCTCGTTGGCATCTTCCGCTCGTTCAGATGCTCCTTCTCCTGCTACTCCTCTTCTCGGATTCCGTCAACAGTCTTTCTTGGAATCCGTATCCAAGAGACAACAGTTTGCGAGCACGCACCCGACGGTGCAAAAGCTGAACGTCCTCCTGTCCAAGTTGCTGGTGCTGCAGTCCCTCCCTTTCCAACTGGTGGACTCAGCACCTTTCCGAGAAATGATGGCTTGTGCCGCGCCGCGGTGGAGAGTGCCAAGCCGTCATTTCTTTGCCCAAAAGGCAGTGCCAGCCCTGCATTCACATGTAGAAGAGATGGTGGGCCAGTCTTTGAGCATGTCGGTCTCTGCCAAAGTGCACGGCAGCGCCGACGTGTGGAGCTGTAACTACGGTCAGGGACAGTACATGTCATTTACGGCCCACTGGGTGAACGTGGTGCCGGCACAGCCGCACCAGCAACTTGGACAGGTCACGACGCTTTTGCCTCCACGTTTGCACGTCCTTGGTCCAGCAAGCATGTCCGCCTCTACCACCTCTTTTTCCGCCGTGTCCTCAGCCGCCACCCCCGTGCCAAGTCCCATTACCCGACCGGCATATCACATGTGCAGGGCGCAAAGGTGTCACGCTGTGCTGCACCTGGTATGCCTTGGCGAACGTAGTCACACAGGGGAGGAACTTCTGAGTGTAATGAACAGAGAAATCGACAGATGGCTGTCTCCGCGCAAACTGAAAATCGGAACCATGTTGACCGACAACGGAAAGAACATGGTGTCTGCTCTGCGTCAAGGAAGGTTGTGCCATGCGCCATGCATGGCTCACGTGTTCAATCTGGTTGTCAAGCGGTTCCTAAAATCCACCATCCCACTGCAAGACATCCTTAAAATGTCACGTAAACTGTGCATGCATTTCAGCCATTCCTACACCGCAAAGAACACCCTCATTGAGCTGCAGCGGCAGAACGGAATTCCACAGCATCGCCTGATCTGCGACGTTGCAACAAGGTGGAATTCAACCCTACACATGTTAGACCGCCTTTACGAGCAGCGAAAGGCCATCACCGATTTCCTGATGTTACAAGCGGATAAAGGTACTCCCCTGTGTAACTTAGATGTCAGCCATTGGCAGCTCATGCGTGACACCTGCCGCTTGCTCAGGCCCTTTGAGGAGGCCACGCTATTCGTGAGTCGGCAGGACTATGGGATGAACGACGTCATTCCTCTGTTGCACGTCCTGGAACAAATGCTGTTAACAATGGCTGGTCAGGGTGCGGTAGACGTGGCGCACAGATCTCAACGCCACATGACCCCTGTGGGGGCAGGACAGGAAGAAGAGGAGGAGGTAGAGGAGGACATTTGTGCTCAGGAATTATTGAGTGAAATGGGTGGTTTTTCCACTCAGCGGACAGGAGTGGAGGAGCAGGAGCATCTGGGAGAGGAGGAGGAGGAGGAGACAGAGGACCCAGACGCACCGTGGCAGTATGCTGTGGAGATGGAGGCAGGGAGTCCCTCGCATTCCTTGGCACAAATGGCCCATAGCATGCTCGGTTGCTTGCGTAGCGACAGCCGAATAATAACCATCAGACAGAGGGATGACTTTTGGCTGTCCACCTTGTTGGACCCTCGCTACCGGTCCAAAATGGTGGCCTTTTTCACACCTGCTGAGAGGGAGGCCAAAATTACGTACTATAAAAACCACCTATGTAGTCAGTTGGTCTCTGCCTTTGTGCGCCAACGTCCATCCTCAGACACTGTGGGCCCTGTGCGCTCGCGTTCCGCTGCCATGGCAGCAGGGGAGGGGTGGGGTGGTAGGAGCAGTGGCAGCTCCACCAGCAGCGGCTGCCTCAGTCTGCAGTCGATGATGAGTAGCTTTCTTCACCAGCGCAGTGAGGAAACTACTAACCAGCCGCAGCAGCAGCAGCAGCATCAGGTGGACCTGGAGCAGGAGCTCAAACAACAGGCTTGGGCCTACTTGGACAGCACCCTGCCAACCGAGGTAGACAATCCCCTTGACTACTGGGCAACGAAACTTGACCTTTGGCCCCAACTAGCTGAATTTGCCCTTGAAAGGCTGTCATGCCCGGCCAGTAGCGTGGCATCTGAGCGCGTGTTTAGTGCGGCAGGAGGTATTGTAACTCCGCGGAGGACACGACTGTCCACCCAAAGTGTGGAGAGACTCACGTTTGTGAAAATGAATCAGGCGTGGATTAGTCTGGATTTCAAACCACCAGTTCCTGACACAACTGACTAAATCCGCCATGAATCATGCCTCAAACATGTGCCACTTTCAGGTCTCCTCACACTGCTGGTGTGTTGAATTTTTTGACATAGGGTGCTGCAAGATAACGGGCCTCCTATAGCTGCTGCCAGGCCCCTTATCTGCCATGGGCCCCTATATACTGCCTCCTCATGCTGCTGCTAGGTCCAGAGTCTCTCATGGGTCCCTGTACGGCCTCCCATTGCTGCTGTCTCCATCGCCACACTCTGCTGCCATGTGCCACTTTCAGGTCTCTTCACACTGCTGGTGTGTTTAATTTTTTGACATAGGGTGCTGCAAGATAACGGGCCTCACATAGCTGCTGCCAGGCCCCTAATCTGCCATGGGCCCCTATATACCGCCTCCTCATGCTGCTGCCAAGTCCAGAGTCTCTCATGGGTCCCTGTACGGCCTCCCATTGCTGCTGTCTCCATCGCCACACTCTGCTGCCATGTGCCACTTTCAGGTCTCTTCACACTGCTGGTGTGTTAAATTTTTTGACATAGGGTGCAGGCAGATTACGGGCCTCACATAGCTGCTGCCAGGCCCCTAATCTGCCATGGGCCCCTATATACCGCCTCCTCATGCTGCTGCCAAGTCTAGAGTCTCTCATGGGTCCCTGTACGGCCTCCCATTGCTGCTGTCTCCATCGCCACACTCTGCTGCCATGTGCCACTTTCAGGTCTCTTCACACTGCTGGTGTGTTTAATTTTTTGACATAGGGTGCAGGCAGATTACGGGCCTCACATAGCTGCTGCCAGGCCCCTAATCTGCCATGGGCCCCTATATACCGCCTCTTCATGCTGCTGCCAGGTCCAGAGTCTCTCATGGGTCCCTGTACGGCCTCCCATTGCTGCTGTCTCCATCGCCACACTCTTCTGCCATGTGCCACTTTCAGGTCTCTTCACACTGCTGGTGTGTTTAATTTTTTGACATAGGGTGCAGGCAGATTACGGGCCTCACATAGCTGCTGCCAGGCCCATAATCTGCCATGGGCCCCTATATACCGCCTCTTCATGCTGCTGCCAGGTCTAGAGTCTCTCATGGGTCCCTGTACGGCCTCCCATTGCTGCTGTCTCCATCGCCACACTCTGCTGCCATGTGCCACTTTCAGGTCTCTTCACACTGCTGGTGTGTTGAATTTTTTGACATAGGGTGCAGGCAGATTACGGGCCTCACATAGCTGCTGCCAGGCCCCTAATCTGCCATGGGCCCCTATATACCGCCTCTTCATGCTGCTGCCAGGTCCAGAGTCTCTCATGGGTCCCTGTACGGCCTCCCATTGCTGCTGTCTCCATCGCCACACTCTGCTGCCATGTGCCACTTTCAGGTCTCTTCACACTGCTGGTGTGTTTAATTTTTTGACATAGGGTGCAGGCAGATTACGGGCCTCCCATAGCTGCTGCCAGGCCCCTAATCTGCCATGGGCCCCTATATACCGCCTCCTCATGCTGCTGCCAAGTCTAGAGTCTCTCATGGGTCCCTGTACGGCCTCCCATTGCTGCTGTCTCCATCGCCACACTCTGCTGCCATGTGCCACTTTCAGGTCTCTTCACACTGCTGGTGTGTTTAATTTTTTGACATAGGGTGCAGGCAGATTACGGGCCTCACATAGCTGCTGCCAGGCCCCTAATCTGCCATGGGCCCCTATATACCGCCTCTTCATGCTGCTGCCAGGTCCAGAGTCTCTCATGGGTCCCTGTACGGCCTCCCATTGCTGCTGTCTCCATCGCCACACTCTGCTGCCATGTGCCACTTTCAGGTCTCTTCACACTGCTGGTGTGTTTAATTTTTTGACATAGGGTGCAGGCAGATTACGGGCCTCACATAGCTGCTGCCAGGCCCCTAATCTGCCATGGGCCCCTATATACCGCCTCTTCATGCTGCTGCCAGGTCCAGAGTCTCTCATGGGTCCCTGTACGGCCTCCCATTGCTGCTGTCTCCATCGCCACACTCTGCTGCCATGTGCCACTTTCAGGTCTCTTCACACTGCTGGTGTGTTTAATTTTTTGACATAGGGTGCAGGCAGATTACGTGCCTCCCATAGCTGCTGCCAGGCCCCTAATCTGCCATGGGCCCCTATATACCGCCTCCTCATGCTGCTTCCAAGTCTAGAGTCTCTCATGGGTCCCTGTACGGCCTCCCATTGCTGCTGTCTCCATCGCCACACTCTGCTGCCATGTGCCACTTTCAGGTCTCTTCACACTGCTGGTGTGTTTAATTTTTTGACATAGGGTGCAGGCAGATTACGGGCCTCACATAGCTGCTGCCAGGCCCCTAATCTGCCATGGGCCCCTATATACCGCCTCTTCATGCTGCTGCCAGGTCCAGAGTCTCTCATGGGTCCCTGTACGGCCTCCCATTGCTGCTGTCTCCATCGCCACACTCTGCTGCCATGTGCCACTTTCAGGTCTCTTCACACTGCTGGTGTGTTTAATTTTTTGACATAGGGTGCAGGCAGATTACGGGCCTCCCATAGCTGCTGCCAGGCCCCTAATCTGCCATGGGCCCCTATATACCGCCTCCTCATGCTGCTGCCAAGTCTAGAGTCTCTCATGGGTCCCTGTACGGCCTCCCATTGCTGCTGTCTCCATCGCCACACTCTGCTGCCATGTGCCACTTTCAGGTCTCTTCACACTGCTGGTGTGTTTAATTTTTTGACATAGGGTGCAGGCAGATTACGGGCCTCACATAGCTGCTGCCAGGCCCCTAATCTGCCATGGGCCCCTATATACCGCCTCTTCATGCTGCTGCCAGGTCCAGAGTCTCTCATGGGTCCCTGTACGGCCTCCCATTGCTGCTGTCTCCATCGCCACACTCTGCTGCCATGTGCCACTTTCAGGTCTCTTCACACTGCTGGTGTGTTTAATTTTTTGACATAGGGTGCAGGCAGATTACGGACCTCCCATAGCTGCTGCCAGGCCCCTAATCTGCCATGGGCCCCTATATACCGCCTCCTCATGCTGCTGCCAAGTCCAGAGTCTCTCATGGGTCCCTGTACGGCCTCCCATTGCTGCTGTCTCCATCGCCACACTCTGCTGCCATGTGCCACTTTCAGGTCTCTTCACACTGCTGGTGTGTTTAATTTTTTGACATAGGGTGCAGGCAGATTACAGGCCTCACATAGCTGCTGCCAGGCCCCTAATCTGCCATGGGCCCCTATATACCGCCTCTTCATGCTGCTGCCAGGTCCAGAGTCTCTCATGGGTCCCTGTACGGCCTCCCATTTCTGCTGCCAGGAGGCAGCAGGGTCGCAGCAGTGTCAGTGGAGGCAAACGGCCACGGAGTAGAGCACCAGCTCCACTGCAGCCTACCACCACGGCCAGTAGTGGTGCCGGTGTGCACGGAGGAAGTAGCAGTCAGCCAGTGAGGAGTAGCGGGTGCAAAGTTTCCTACTCGGCGGTGTGGCAAGTTTTCGTCAAGCCGCCCGAGGAAGTAAACGTAGCCTAATGTCGACTATGTGGCCAGAAAGTCAAGCGTGGCCAGCGGGCCCATGTTGGGACTACAGCGTTGCGTCAGCATATGCAGCGTCGCCATTCGGTGGCCTGTGAAAAACGTGATAAAGATACGGCGGTTCTGCCTGCCCCAGCCCAGGGTTCCATTTTGTCATAGGGTGCTGGCAGATTACGGGCCTCCCATAGGTTCCGACAGGCCCCATATCGGCCATGGGCCCCCGTACCTCCTGGTCACGCTGCTGCTGGTCCCACAGTGTGACCTGGGTCCCTGTACGGCCTCCCATTGCTTACACTCTGCCATGTGCCACTTTGAGGTCTCCTCACACTACTGTGCTTGTCCATTTTGACATAGGTTGCTGGCAGATTAGAGGACTTCCATAGGTTCCGCCAGGCCCCATATCGGCCATGGGCCCCCGTACCTCCTGGTCACGCTGCTGCTGAGCCCACAGTGTGACCTGGGTCCCTGTACGGCCTCCCATTGCTTACACTCTGCCATGTGCCACTTTGAGGTCTCCTCACACTACTGTGCTTGTCCATTTTGACATAGGTTGCTGGCAGATTAGAGGACTTCCATAGGTTCCGCCAGGCCCCATATCGGCCATGGGCCCCCCTACCTCCTGGTCACGCTGCTGCTGAGCCCACAGTGTGACCTGGGTCCCTGTACGGCCTCCCATTGCTTACACTCTGCCATGTGTCACTTTGAGGTCTCCTTACACTACTGCGGTTGTCCATTTTGACATAGGTTGCTGGCAGATTCCAGGACTTCCATAGGTTCCGCCAGGCCCCATATCGGCCATGGGCCCCCCTACCTCCTGGTCACGCTGCTGCTGAGCCCACAGTGTGACCTGGGTCCCTGTACGGCCTCCCATTGCTTACACTCTGCCATGTGCCACTTTGAGGTCTCCTCACACTACTGTGCTTGTCCATTTTGACATAGGTTGCTGGCAGATTAGAGGACTTCCATAGGTTCCGCCAGGCCCCATATCGGCCATGGGCCCCCGTACCTCCTGGTCACGCTGCTGCTTAGCCCACAGTGTGACCTGGGTCCCTGTACGGCCTCCCATTGCTTACACTCTGCCATGTGCCACTTTGAGGTCTCCTCACACTACTGTGCTTGTCCATTTTGACATAGGTTGCTGGCAGATTAGAGGACTTCCATAGGTTCCGCCAGGCCCCATATCGGCCATGGGCCCCCCTACCTCCTGGTCACGCTGCTGCTGAGCCCACAGTGTGACCTGGGTCCCTGTACGGCCTCCCATTGCTTACACTCTGCCATGTGCCACTTTGAGGTCTCCTTACACTACTGCGGTTGTCCATTTTGACATAGGTTGCTGGCAGATTCCAGGACTTCCATAGGTTCCGCCAGGCCCCATATCGGCCATGGGCCCCCCTACTTCCTGGTCACGCTGCTGCTGAGCCCACAGTGTGACCTGGGTCCCTGTACGGCCTCCCATTGCTTACACTCTGCCATGTGCCACTTTGAGGTCTCCTCACACTACTGTGCTTGTCCATTTTGACATAGGTTGCTGGCAGATTAGAGGACTTCCATAGGTTCCGCCAGGCCCCATATCGGCCATGGGCCCCCGTACCTCCTGGTCACGCTGCTGCTGAGCCCACAGTGTGACCTGGGTCCCTGTACGGCCTCCCATTGCTTACACTCTGCCATGTGCCACTTTGAGGTCTCCTTACACTACTGCGGTTGTCCATTTTGACATAGGTTGCTGGCAGATTCCAGGACTTCCATAGGTTCCGCCAGGCCCCATATCGGCCATGGGCCCCCGTACCTCCTGGTCACGCTGCTGCTGAGCCCACAGTGTGACCTGGGTCCCTGTACGGCCTCCCATTGCTTACACTCTGCCATGTGCCACTTTGAGGTCTCCTTACACTACTGCGGTTGTCCATTTTGACATAGGTTGCTGGCAGATTCCAGGACTTCCATAGGTTCCGCCAGGCCCCATATCGGCCATGGGCCCCCCTACCTCCTGGTCACGCTGCTGCTGAGCCCACAGTGTGACCTGGGTCCCTGTACGGCCTCCCATTGCTTACACTCTGCCATGTGCCACTTTGAGGTCTCCTCACACTACTGTGCTTGTCCATTTTGACATAGGTTGCTGGCAGATTAGAGGACTTCCATAGGTTCCGCCAGGCCCCATATCGGCCATGGGCCCCCGTACCTCCTGGTCACGCTGCTGCTGAGCCCACAGTGTGACCTGGGTCCCTGTACGGCCTCCCATTGCTTACACTCTGCCATGTGCCACTTTGAGGTCTCCTTACACTACTGCGGTTGTCCATTTTGACATAGGTTGCTGGCAGATTCCAGGACTCCCATAGGTTCCGCCAGGCCCCATATCGGCCATGGGCCCCCGTACCTCCTGGTCACGCTGCTGCTGAGCCCACAGTGTGACCTGGGTCCCTGTACGGCCTCCCATTGCTTACACTCTGCCATGTGCCACTTTGAGGTCTCCTCACACTACTGTGCTTGTCCATTTTGACATAGGTTGCTGGCAGATTAGAGGACTTCCATAGGTTCCGCCAGGCCCCATATCGGCCATGGGCCCCCCTACCTCCTGGTCACGCTGCTGCTGAGCCCACAGTGTGACCTGGGTCCCTGTACGGCCTCCCATTGCTTACACTCTGCCATGTGCCACTTTGAGGTCTCCTCACACTACTGTGCTTGTCCATTTTGACATAGGTTGCTGGCAGATTCCAGGACTTCCATAGGTTCCGCCAGGCCCCATATCGGCCATGGGCCCCCGTACCTCCTGGTCACGCTGCTGCTGAGCCCACAGTGTGACCTGGGTCCCTGTACGGCCTCCCATTGCTTACACTCTGCCATGTGCCACTTTGAGGTCTCCTCACACTACTGTGCTTGTCCATTTTGACATAGGTTGCTGGCAGATTAGAGGACTTCCATAGGTTCCGCCAGGCCCCATATCGGCCATGGGCCCCCGTACCTCCTGGTCACGCTGCTGCTGAGCCCACAGTGTGACCTGGGTCCCTGTACAGTCTCCCATTGCTTACACTCTGCCATGTGCCACTTTGAGGTCTCCTTACACTACTGCGGTTGTCCATTTTGACATAGGTTGCTGGCAGATTCCAGGACTTCCATAGGTTCCGCCAGGCCCCATATCGGCCATGGGCCCCCGTACCGCCTGGTCACGCTGCTGCTGAGCCCACAGTGTGACCTGGGTCCCTGTACGGCCTCCCATTGCTGCTGCCAGGAGGCAGCAGGGTCGCAGCTTTGTCAGTGGAGGCAAACGGCCACGGAGTAGAGCAGCAGCTCCACTGCAGCCTACCACCACAGCCAGTAGTGGTGCCGGTGTGCACGGAGGAAGTAGCAGTCAGCCAGTGAGGAGTAGCGGGTGCAAAGTTTCCTACTCGGCGGTGTGGCAAGTTTTCGTCAAGCCGCCCGAGGAAGTAAACGTAGCCTAATGTCGACTATGTGGCCAGAAAGTCAAGCGTGGCCAGGGGGCCCATGTTGGGACTACAGCGTTGCGTCAGCATATGCAGCGTCGCCATTCGGTGGCCTGTGAAAAACGTGATAAAGATACGGCGGTTCTGCCTGCCCCAGCCCAGGGTTCCATTTTGTCATAGGTTGCTGGCAGATTAGCGGCCTCCCATAGGTGCCGCCAGGCCCCATATCGGCCATGGGCCCCCGTACCTCCTGGTCACGCTGCTGCTGAGCCCACAGTGTGACCTGGGTCCCTGTACGTCCTCCCATTGCTTCCACTCTGCCATGTGCCACTTTGAAATCTCCTCACACTCCTGCGGTTGTCCATTTTGTCATAGGTTGCTGGCAGATTACAGGCCTTCCATAGGTGCCACCAAGCCCCATATCGGCCATGGGCCCCCGTACCTCCTGGTCACGCTGCTGCTGGGCCCACAGTGTGACCTGGGTCCCTGTACGGCCTCCCATTGCTTCCACTTTGCCATGTGCCACTTTGAAATCTCCTCACACTCCTGCGGTTGTCCATTTTGTCATAGGTTGCTGGCAGATTACAGGCCTCCCATAGGTGCCACCAGGCCCCATATCGGCCATGGGCCCCCGTACCTCCTGGTCACGCTGCTGCTGGTCCCACAGTGTGACCTGGGTCTCTGTACCGCCTCCCATTGCTCCCACTCTGCCATGTGCCACTTTCAGGTCTCCTCACACTCCTGCTGGTTTCCATTTTGTCATAGGTTGCTGGCAGATTACAGGCCTTCTATTGATGCCGCCAGGCCCCATATCGGCCATGGGCCCCTGTACCTCCTGGTCACGCTGCTGCTGAGCCCACAGTGTGACCTGGGTCCCTGTACGGCCTCCCATTGCTTACACTCTGCCATGTGCCACTTTGAAATCTCCTCACACTCCTGCGGTTGTCCATTTTGTCATAGGTTGCTGGCAGATTACAGGCCTTCCATAGGTGCCACCAAGCCCCATATCGGCCATGGGCCCCCGTACCTCCTGGTCACGCTGCTGCTGGGCCCACAGTGTGACCTGGGTCCCTGTACGGCCTCCCATTGCTTCCACTTTGCCATGTGCCACTTTGAAATCTCCTCACACTCCTGCGGTTGTCCATTTTGTCATAGGTTGCTGGCAGATTAGCGGCCTCCCATAGGTGCCGCCAGGCCCCATATCGGCCATGGGCCCCCGTACCTCCTGGTCACGCTGCTGCTGGTCCCACAGTGTGACCTGGGTCTCTGTACCGCCTCCCATTGCTCCCACTCTGCCATGTGCCACTTTCAGGTCTCCTCACACTCCTGCTGGTTTCCATTTTGTCATAGGTTGCTGGCAGATTACAGGCCTTCTATTGATGCCGCCAGGCCCCATATCGGCCATGGGCCCCCGTACCTCCTGGTCACGCTGCTGCTGAGCCCACAGTGTGACCTGGGTCCCTGTACGGCCTCCCATTGCTTACACTCTGCCATGTGCCACTTTGAGGTCTCCTTACACTCCTGCGGTTTTCCATTTTGTCATAGGTTGCTGGCAGATTAGCGGCCTCTCATAGGTGCCGCCAGGCCCCATATCGGCCATGGGCCCCCGTACCGCCTGGTCACGCTGCTGCTGGGCCCACAGTGTGACCTGGGTCCCTGTACGGCCTCCCATTGCTTCCACTCTGCAATGTGCCACTTTGAAATCTCTTCACACTCCTGCGGTTGTCCATTTTGTCATAGGTTGCTGGCAGATTAGCGGCCTCCCATAGGTGCCGCCAGGCCCCATATCGGCCATGGGCCCCCGTACCTCCTGGTCACGCTGCTGCTGAGCCCACAGTGTGACCTGGGTCCCTGTACGTCCTCCCATTGCTTCCACTCTGCCATGTGCCACTTTGAAATCTCCTCACACTCCTGCGGTTGTCCATTTTGTCATAGGTTGCTGGCAGATTACAGGCCTTCCATAGGTGCCACCAAGCCCCATATCGGCCATGGGCCCCCGTACCGCCTGGTCACGCTGCTGCTGGGCCCACAGTGTGACCTGGGTCCCTGTACCGCCTCCCATTGCTCCCACTCTGCCATGTGCCACTTTCAGGTCTCCTCACGCTCCTGCTGGTTTCCATTTTGTCATAGGTTGCTGTATGGCCTCCCATTGCTGCTGGCTCCACCGCCACACTGTGGCTCCAAACACTGGTTTTGGCCCCGTGACTGGCCAAAGGAGTGAAGTGTGCAGTGATTCTAAGATCGACGGCACTCATCTGCATGTCATACTGACTGACAGTATTATTTCTCTTCCCCAGCAGACTCCAAGGGCATTTAAATTAAAGGTACAGTGTTCTGCACTAATATTAAGTCTCTCTGAAGCCTAGAAACACCCTTTTTTAAGTTAAATTCACAGCGAATTTATTCGACTCGAATCGAATATTGTCCACGAATTTGCCGAATCAGTCGAATCGAATTTTTCATTTCTTCGCTCATCTCTAGTCACAGCATTTTATTTCCTCCATTGCCTGGGGAATTCCAGCCTGGGATCTGTCGGTGTGGATCCATCATCTTCCACTTACTGCAACTGTCACCCTGCCACAGCCAGCCACAGATACAGTCCGTCAGTGGCACTGATTTTGTCTTTAATATTGGTGCTGGTGGCACCTTATGACAATTATTTTTGCAAATTAAAAGAAATTTAGCAGTTTTGTTGATTTTAATATGTTCTACTGTTTTAGAAAAAAAATAATTTATATAATAAATGGTCTTGCCTAGGGAGCAAAATAGTCTAGCACCTGCCCTGCCCCTACTGCTGTACAAGCTGGAGGGAGTGTGAATGGACTATGAGTGTGCTAATATGTATGTTCATGGCCCATTCCAACTACAAGTCCGTCTGCTGTGGTTTTCTCATTTACAGATTCTTGTGAATCAATGACACAGCTACAGTTAAGAACAGAAGTATTTGAACACCCTGCGATTTTGCAAGTTCTCTCACTTAGAAATCATGGAGGGGTCTGAAATTCACATTGTAGGTGCATTCCCAGTCTGAGAGACAGAATTAAAAAAAAAAAAGTCAGGAAATCACATTGTGTGATTTTTAAAGAATTTATTTGTCTTGCACTGCTGAACATAAGTATTTGAACACCTGAGAAAATCAGTGTTAATATTTGGTACAGAAGCCTTTGTTTGCAATTACAGAGGTCAAACGTTTCCTGTAGTTCTTGACCAGGTTTACACACTTTGCAACAGGGATTTTGGCCCACTTCTCCACACAGATCTCTTTTAGATCTGTCAGGTTTCAGGTCTGTCACTGAGCAACACAGAGTTTCAGCTCCCTCCAAAGATGTTCTATTGGATTTAGGTCTGGAGACTGGCTAGGCCACTCCAGAACCTTGATATGCTTCTTACGGAGCCACTCCTTGGTTATCCTGGCTGTGTGCTTCGGGTCGTTGTCATGTTGGAAGACCCAGCCACGACCCATCTTCAATGCTCTGACTGAGGGAAGGAGGTTGTTGCTCAAAATCTCACAATAAATGGCCCCATTCATCCTCTTCTTAATACAGTGCAGTCATCCTGTCCCCTTTGCAGAAAAGCACCCTCAAAGCATGATGTTACCACCCCCATGCTTCACAGTAGGGATGGTGTTCTTGGGATGCATCTCATCCTTCTTTTTCCTCCAAACACGACGAGTGAAGTTTAGACCAAAAAGTTCTACTTTGGTCTCATCTGACCACATGACTTTCTCCCATGCCTCTCTGGATCATCCAGATGGTCATTGGCAAAATTCAGGCGGGCCTGGACATGTGATGACTTGAGCAGGGGAACCTTCCGTGCAATGCATGATTTGAAACCATGACGGCGTAGTGTTCTACCGACAGTGAGCTTTGAAACTGTGGTCCCAGCTCTATTCATGCCATTGGCCAGCTCCTCCCTTGTAGTTCCCCTCTCTATTTGTTCTGTTTGTTATTATCATTGAAAGTAAAAGAAAATCCTGAATTTTGGACTGTCCCCAGATAAGTAATAGAGGGGAAATCTTCCAGTGGGGACACTAGTTCTGATGACCTGGGGGGCCCCAAGGAATTCCCTTAATTTGTAGGGATTTCATCTCAATTCCTGTTTGGCTTTTGGACAGGAAGTGAAGGCAAATCTCTGCAATGGGACACAGATGGTTAAAAAAATCTGACAGGGTTCTAGCCCTCCCTTGCTTTATGCAAAATAAAAAAAAAAGTTTTGCCTATAGTTCTACTTTAACTAAAGCCCAGAGCAGAACTTATTGAATATAATGCTACACATGGTAAAAAGGAAAAAACATCATGGAATACCAAAAACGTAGCCACTTTTGTCACCACATATTAAAAAGAACTCATTAGTATAATTACCATCATTAAGAGAAACCGTCCTATCATATACAGGTGAAACTCAAAAAATTAGAATATAGTGCAACAGTTCAATTATTTCAGTAATGTAACTTAAAACGTGAAACTAATATATGAGATAGACTCATTACATGCAAAGCAAGATAGTTCAAGCTGTGATTTGTCATAATTGTGATGATTATGGCTTACAGCTCATGAAAATCTCAAATTCACTATCTCAGAAAATTAGAATATTGTGAAAAGGTGCAATATTCTAGGCTCAAAGTGTCCCAATCTAATCAGCTAATTAAGCCATAACACCTGCAAAGGGTTCCTGAGCCTTTAAATGGTCTCTCAGTCTGGTTCAGTAGGAATCACAATCATGGGAAAGACTGCTGACTTGACAGTTGTTCAGAAAACCATCATTGACACCCTCCATAAGGAGGGAAAGCCTCAAAAGGTAATTGCAAAAGAAGTTGGATGTTCCCAAAGTGCTGTATCAAAGCACATTAATAGAATGTTATGTGGAAGGGAAAAGTGTGGAAGAAAAAGGTGCACAAGCAGCAGGAAAGACTGCAGCCTGGAGAGGATTGTCAGGAAAAGGCCATTCAAAAGTGTTGGGGACTTTCACAAGGAGTGGACTGAGGCTGGAGTCAGTGCATCAAGAGCCACCACACACAGACGTATCCTGGACATGGGCTTCCAATGTCGTATTCCTCTTGTCAAGCCGCTTCTGAGCAACAAAAGTCAGACGTGTCTTACCTGGGCTAAAAAAATGCAGACCTGGTCTGTTGCTCAGTGGTCCAAAGTCCTCTTTTCTGATAAGAGCAACATTTGCATCTCATTTGGAAACCAAGGACCCAGAGTATGGAGGAAGAATGGAGAGGCACACACTGCAAGATGCTTGAAGTCCAGTGTGAAGTTTCCACAGTCTGTGTTGATTTGGGGAGCCATGTAATCTGCTGATTTTGGTCCACTGTGCTTCATTACGTCCAAGGTCAACGCAGTCATCTACCAGGAGATTTTGGAGCACTTCATGCTTCCTTCCACAGATGAGCTTTATGGGGATGCCGACTTCAGCAGGACTTGGCACCTGCCCACACTGCCAAAAGCACCAAAACCTGGTTCAATGACCGTGGGATTACTGTGCTTGATTGGCCAGCAAACTCGCCTGACCTGAACCCCATAGAAAATATATAGGGCATTGCCAAGAGAAAGAGGAGAGACATGAGACCGAACAATTCAGCAGAGCTAAAGGCTGCTATTGAAGCATCCTGGTCTTCCATAACACCTCAGCAGTGCCACAGGCTGATAGCTTCCATGCCACACCACATTGAGGCAGTAATTGCTGCAAAAGGGGCCCAAACCAAGTACTGAGTACATATGCATGGTTATACTTTTCAGAGGTCCGATATTGTTCTATGTACAATCCTTGTTTTAGTGATTGCATGTAATATTCTAATGTTCTGAGATTGTGGATTTGGGGTTTTCATGAGCTGTAAGCCATAATCATCACAATTATGACAAATCACAGCTTGAACTATCTTGCTTTGCATGTAATGAGTCTATCTCATATATTAGTTTCACCTTTTAAGTTGCATTACTGAAATAAATGAACTTTTGCAGGATATTCTAATTTTTCGAGTCTCACCTGTATGTGGGCAGCACAGTGGTTAAATGGTTAGCACTTCCACCTGGCAGTACTAGGGTTATTGGTTCGAATCCCAGCCACGGCACCACCTGCCTGGAGTTTGCATGTTCTCCCTGTGCCTGCGTGGGTTTCCTCCGGGTACTCTGGTTTTCTTCCACACTCCAAAGACATGCTGGTAGGTTCATTGGCTCCTGTCTACATTGGCCCTAACATGTGTATGTATAAATGTAAGTTAGGGACCTTTAGATTGTACACCCCTTGAGGGTTAGGGACTGATGTGAATGTACAATATATATGTGTAAAGCGCTGCCTAAATTGACGGCGCTATATAAGTACCTGGAATAAATAAATAAATCCCCAGCTATATGGGGAGGGTTGTAAATTTGCTTCAGAGCTTCAACCCTGGGTTCTATCCTATCACCCTTCATATTTAATGCTACCATCTACGGGACCATGGAAGAGGAGGAGTGCCAGAGCTCCAGTACTCTGAGTACTGTGATGAGCCCAAGGAGAAGGAGAACACAGGTAAGCTGTTCAGGGGAGGGCTGTTTGATGGTTTTGTGAATCAGAGGATCACTTACTACTGACCCCTGAACTTAGTGTCACTTTCTACTGACCCCTGAACTCGGTGTCACTTACTACTGACCTCTGCACTTTGTACTCTGTATCATTGCTGAACTCTGTGTCATTTACTTTTGACCCCTAGATTCTGTAAGCGAAGTTCAGAGGTCAGTAATAAGTGACACAGAATGCAGGAGTCAGTAGTGATGCAGAGTTCAGGGATCAGGAGTATGTGATGCTGAGTTCAGGAGTCAGTAGTAATTGATGCTGAGATCAGGGGTCAGTAGTGATGCTGAGTTCAGGGGTCTGGAGTAGTAAGTGACGCTGAGTTCAGGGGCCAGTAGTGATGCAGAGTTCAGGGATCAGGAGTAAACGATGCTAAGGGGTCAGTAATAAGTGTTGCTGAGTTCAGGGGTTAGCAGTAAATGACCCAGTAAATACTGAGTTCATGGGTCAGAGTTCAGGGGTCAGGAGTAATAAGTTACGCTGAGTTCAGGAGTCAGTAGAGATACAGAGTCCAGGGGTCAGGAGTAATAAGTGATGCTGAGTCTAGGGGTCGGGAGTAGTGAGTTCATGGATAAGTAGTAATTAATGTTGAGTTCATGGGTCAGTATTGATACAGAGTTCAGGGGTCAGGAGTAGTAAGTGACGCTGAGTTCAGGGGTCAGTAGTGATGCAGAGTTCAGAGATCAGGAGTAAATTATGTTAAGGGAACCGTAATAAGTGATGCTGAGTTCAGGGGTTAGCAGTAAGTGACCCAGGGTTCAGAGGTTAGTAGTAAGTGATGCTGAGTTCAGGGGTCAGTATTGATGCAGAGTTTAGGGGTCAGAAGTAGTAAGTAATGCTGAGTTCAGGGGTCAGTAGTGATGCAGAGTTCAAGGATCAGGAGTAAATGTTGTTAAGGGGTCAGTAACATCACTCACTCTACGCATGCCACATTTTCTATTTTGTGGGCTAGGGGCCCACTTCTACTCTTGCACACAGATCCACTGCTTTCAGAAAACGCCCTTTAGGTAAGAGTACGTCTACCTCTAAAATCTCTACTGTGTCTCCCTATTTTAGAGATATTCATGTGTATGCCGTGTACCGGGGTGGGCTCCCCAGGATACAGTGAAGTCACGAATGAGGAAAGCAACCCCAACACCAGCTTTGTCACAACAGAATTTTACTTAGATGTGACAAATAAACAAAACCACAAATGCTGGAATATACAATAAATTTACATACACCCAGCCCAAAGGCTGAGACCCCTGTGCTGCACAGCACGGCACCTTCTGATGGATAAAGGTACAAAGTGAAGTAATTTACCTACTGGTGGGCACAACTAAGCTGCCACACCTTACCTGTTATTACCCTAAAAGAACAAGTATCAGTGTATGGGTGTATGGTATGGGCTAGCCTGTGGTGCAGCACAACAGCTTACAATCTTTTTTTTTTTAGAAAAATTTTATTAGGTTTTAACAAATTACAAACATATAGAAATAATGACACAGTTATGGTACCCATGTGACATCAATTCTAGCGGGGTGCAGTATTGTGGCAAATAAACACAGCCCTAAAATGGTAATGATAGCCGCTAGGAGAGGGCGCTATTACAATTAGAGATGAGCGAATTATTCAAAAATTCGATTCGGCTGATTCGGCGAATTCGTGGAAAAAATTTGATTTGAGTCGAATATATTCACTGCGAATTTAACTTATAAAAAGAGTGTTTCTAGGCTTCAGAGAGCCTTTATATTAGTGCAGAACACTGTACCTTTAATTTAAATGCCCTTGGAGTCTGCTGGGGAAGAGAAATAATACTTTCAGTCAGTATGACATGCAGATGAGTGCCGTCGATCTTAGAATCACCGCACACTTCACTCATTTGGGCAGTCACGGGGCCAAAACCAGAGTGTGGAGCCACAGTGTGGCGGTGGAGGCAGCAGCAATGGGAGGCCATACAGCACCCTATGACAAAATGGAACCCACCAGCAGTGTGAGGAGACCTGAAAGTGGCACATGGCAGAGTGTGGCGATGGAGACAGCAGCAATAGGAGGCCGTACAGGGACCCATGACACACTCTGGACCTGGCAGCAGCATGAGGAGGCGGTACAGGGGCCCATGACAGATTACGGGCCTGGCAGCAGCATGAGGAGTCGGTACGGGGGCCCATGGCAGATTACGGGCCTGGCAGCAGCAATGGGAGGCCATACAGCACCCTATGACAAAATGGAACCCACCAGCAGTGTGAGGAGACCTGAAAGTGGCACATGGCAGAGTGTGGCGATGGAGACAGCAGCAATGGGAGGCCGTACAGGGACCCATGACACACTCTGGACCTGGCAGCAGCATGAGGAGGTGGTACAGGGGCCCATGACAGATTACGGGCCGGGCAGCAGCATGAGGAGTCGGTACGGGGGCCCATGGCAGATTACGGGCCTGGCAGCAGCAATGGGAGGCCATACAGCACCCTATGACAAAATGGAACCCACCAACAGTGTAAGGAGACCTGAAAGTGGCACATGGCAGAGTGTGGCGATGGAGACAGCAGCAATGGGAGGCCGTACAGGGACCCATGACACACTCTGGACCTGGCAGCAGCATGAGGAGGCGGTACAGGGGCCCATGACAGATTACGGGCCTGGCAGCAGCATGAGGAGTCGGTACGGGGGCCCATGGCAGATTACGGGCCTGGCAGCAGCAATGGGAGGCCATACAGCACCCTATGACAAAATGGAACCCACCAGCAGTGTGAGGAGACCTGAAAGTGGCACATGGCAGAGTGTGGCGATGGAGACAGCAGCAATGGGATGCCGTACAGGGACCCATGACACACTCTGGACCTGGCAGCATGAGGAGGCGGTACAGGGGCCCATGACAGATTACGGGCCTGGCAGCAGCATGAGGAGTCGGTACGGGGGCCCATGGCAGATTACGGGCCTGGCAGCAGCAATGGGAGGCCATACAGGGACCCATGACACACTCTGGACCTGGCAGCAGCATGAGGAGGCGGTACAGGGGCCCATGACAGATTACGGGCCTGGCAGCAGCATGAGGAGTCGGTACGGGGGCCCATGGCAGATTACGGGCCTGGCAGCAGCAATGGGAGGCCATACAGCAACCTATGACAAAATGGAACCCACCAGCAGTGTGAGGAGACTTGAAAGTGGCACATGGCAGAGTGTGGCGATGGAGACAGCAGCAATGGGAGGCCGTACAGGGACCCATGACACACTCTGGACCTGGCAGCAGCATGAGGAGGCGGTACAGGGGCCCATGACAGATTACGGGCCTGGCAGCAGCATGAGGAGTCGGTACGGGGGCCCATGGCAGATTAAGGGCCTGGCAGCAGCAATGGGAGGCCCGTAATCTGCCAGCACCCTATGACAAAATGGAACCCACCAGCAGTGTGAGGAGACCTGAAAGTGGCACATGGCAGAGTGTGGTGATGGAGACAGCAGCAATGGGAGGCCGTACAGGGACCCATGACACACTCTGGACCTGGCAGCAGCATGAGGAGGCGGTACAGGGGCCCATGACAGATTACGGGCCTGGCAGCAGCATGAGGAGTCGGTACGGGGGCCCATGGCAGATTACGGGCCTGGCAGCAGCAATGGGAGGCCCGTAATCTGCCAGCACCCTATGACAAAATGGAACCCACCAGCAGTGTGAGGAGACCTGAAAGTGGCACATGGCAGAGTGTGGCGATGGAGACAGCAGCAATGGGAGGCCGTACAGGGACCCATGACACACTCTGGACCTGGCAGCAGCATGAGGAGGTGGTACAGGGGCCCATGACAGATTACGGGCCTGGCAGCAGCATGAGGAGTCGGTACGGGGGCCCATGGCAGATTACGGGCCTGGCAGCAGCAATGGGAGGCCCGTAATCTGCCAGCACCCTATGACAAAATGGAACCCACCAGCAGTGTGAGGAGACCTGAAAGTGGCACATGGCAGAGTGTGGCGATGGAGACAGCAGCAATGGGAGGCCGTACAGAAACCCATGACACACTCTGGACCTGGCAGCAGCATGAGGAGGCGGTACAGGGGCCCATGACAGATTACGGGCCTGGCAGCAGCATGAGGAGTCGGTACGGGGGCCCATGGCAGATTACGGGCCTGGCAGCAGCAATGGGAGGCCCGTAATCTGCCAGCACCCTATGACAAAATGGAACCCACCAGCAGTGTGAGGAGACCTGAAAGTGGCACATGGCAGAGTGTGGCGATAAAGACAGCAGCAATGGGAGGCCGTACAGGGACCCATGACACACTCTGGACCTGGCAACAGCATGAGGAGGCGGTACAGGGGCCCATGACAGATTACGGGCCTGGCAGCAGCATGAGGAGTCGGTACGGGGGCCCATGGCAGATTACGGGCCTGGCAGCAGCAATGGGAGGCCCGTAATCTGCCAGCACCCTATGACAAAATGGAACCCACCAGCAGTGTGAGGAGACCTGAAAGTGGCACATGGCAGAGTGTGGCGATGGAGACAGCAGCAATGGGAGGCCGTACAGGGACCCATGACACACTCTGGACCTGGCAGCAGCATGAGGAGGCGGTACAGGGGCCCATGACAGATTACGGGCCTGGCAGCAGCATGAGGAGTCGGTACGGGGGCCCATGGCAGATTACGGGCCTGGCAGCAGCAATGGGAGGCCCGTAATCTGCCAGCACCCTATGACAAAATGGAACCCACCAGCAGTGTGAGGAGACCTGAAAGTGGCACATGGCAGAGTGTGGCGATGGAGACAGCAGCAATGGGAGGCCGTACAGGGACCCATGACACACTCTGGACCTGGCAGCAGCATGAGGAGTCGGTACGGGGGCCCATGGCAGATTACGGGCCTGGCAGCAGCAATGGGAGGCCCGTAATCTGCTAGCACCCTATGACAAAATGGAACCCACCAGCAGTGTGAGGAGACCTGAAAGTGGCACATGGCAGAGTGTGGCGATGGAGACAGCAGCAATGGGAGGCCGTACAGGGACCCATGACACACTCTGGACCTGGCAGCAGCATGAGGAGTCGGTACGGGGGCCCATGGCAGATTACTGGCCTGGCAGCAGCAATGGGAGGCCCGTAATCTGCCAGCACCCTATGACAAAATGGAACCCACCAGCAGTGTGAGGAGACCTGAAAGTGGCACATGGCAGAGTGTGGCGATGGAGACAGCAGCAATGGGAGGCCGTACAGGGACCCATGACAAACTCTGGACCTGGCAGCAGCAAGAGGAGGCGGTACAGGGGCCCATGGCAGAGTGGCGAAGCGTAAGCAGCTTAAATTGAAGGCCATACAGAGGCCTATATTAAAAATAATAACATGTTTGGGGCATGATTCATGGCGGATTTAGTCAGTTGTGTCAGGAACTGGTGGTTTGAAATCCAGACTAATCCACGCCTGATTCATTTTCACAAACGTGAGTCTCTCCACACTTTGGGTGGACAGTCGTGTCCTCCGCGGAGTTACAATACCTCCTGCCGCACTAAACACGCGCTCCGATGCCACGCTACTGGCCGGGCATGACAGCCTTTCAAGGGCAAATTCAGCTAGTTGGGGCCAAAGGTCAAGTTTCGTTGCCCAGTAGTCAAGGGGATTGTCTACCTCGGTTGGCAGGGTGCTGTCCAAGTAGGCCCAAGCCTGTTGTTTGAGGTCCTGCTCCAGGTCCACCTGATGCTGCTGCTGCTGCGGCTGGTTAGTAGTTTCCTCACTGCGCTGGTGAAGAAAGCTACTCATCATCGACTGCAGACTGAGGCAGCCACTGCTGGTGAAGCTGCCACTGCTCCTACCACCCCACCCCTCCCCTGCTGCCATGGCAGCGGAACGCGAGCGCACAGGGCCCACAGTGTCTGAGGATGGACGTTGGCGCAGAAAGGCAGAGACCAACTGACTACATAGGTGGTTTTTATAGTACGTTATTTTGGCCTCCCTCTCAGCAGGTGTGAAAAAGGCCACCATTTTTGAATGGTAGCGAGGGTCCAACAAGGTGGACAGCCAAAAGTCATCCCTCTGTCTGATGGTTATTATTCGGCTGTCTCTACGCAAGCAACCGAGCATGCTATGGGCCATTTGTGCCAAGGAATGCGAGGGACTCCCTGCCTCCATCTCCACAGCATACTGCCATGGTGCGTCTGGGTCCTCTGTCTCCTCCTCCTCCTCTACCAGATGCTCCTGCTCCTCCACTCCTGTCCGCTGAGTGGAAAAACCACCCATTTCACTCAATAATTCCTGAGCACCAATGTCCTCCTCTACCTCCTCCTCTTCTTCCTGTCCTGCCCCCACAGGGGTCATGTGGCGTTGAGATCTGTGCGCCACGTCTACCGCACCCTGATCAGCCATTGTTAACAGCATTTGTTCCAGGACGTGCAACAGAGGAATGACGTCGTTCATCCCATATTCCTGCCGACTCACGAATAGCGTGGCCTCCTCAAAGGGCCTGAGCAAGCGGCAGGTGTCACGCATGAGCTGCCAATGGCTGACATCGAAGTTACACAGGGGAGTACCTTTATCCGCTTGTAACATCAGGAAATCGGTGATGGCCTTTCGCTGTTTGTAAAGGCGGTCTAACATATGTAGGGTTGAATTCCACCTTGTTGCAACGTCGCAGATCAGGCGATGCTGTGGAATTCCGTTCTGCCGCTGCAGCTCAAGGAGGGTGTGCTTTGCGGTGTAGGAATGGCTGAAATGCATGCAAAGTTTACGTGACATTTTAAGGATGTCTTGCAGTGGGATGGTGGATTTTAGGAACCGCTTGACAACCAGATTGAACACGTGAGCCATGCATGGCGCATGGCACAACCTTCCTTGACGCAGAGCAGACACCATGTTCTTTCCGTTGTCGGTCAACATGGTTCCGATTTTCAGTTTGCGCGGAGACAGCCATCTGTCGATTTCTCTGTTCATTACACTCAGAAGTTCCTCCCCTGTGTGACTACGTTCGCCAAGGCATACCAGGTGCAGCACAGCGTGACACCGTTGCGCCCTGCACATGTGATATGCCGGTCGGGTAATGGGACTTGGCACGGGGGTGGCGGCTGAGGACACGGCGGAAGAAGAGGTGGTAGAGGCGGACATCTTTGCTGGACCAAGGATGTGCAAACGTGGAGGCAAAAGCGGCGTGACCTGTCCAAGTTGCTGGTGCGGCTGTGCCGGCACCACGTTCACCCAGTGGGCCGTAAATGACATGTACTGTCCCTGACCGTAGTTACAGCTCCACACGTCGGCGCTGCCGTGCACTTTGGCAGAGACCGACATGCTCAAAGACTGGCCCACCATCTATTCTACATGTGAATGCAGGGCTGGCACTGCCTTTTTTGCGAAGAAATGCCGGCTTGGCACTCTCCACCGCGGCTCGGCACAAGCCATCATTTCTCGGAAAGGTGCTGAGTCCACCACTTGGAAAGGGAGGGACTGCAGCACCAGCAACTTGGACAGGAGGACGTTCAGCTTCTGCACCGTCGGGTGCGTGCTCGCAAACTGTTGTCTCTTGGAAACGGATTCCAAGAAAGACTGCTGACGGAATCCGTGAAGAGGAGTAGCAGGAGAAGGAGCATCTGAACGAGCGGAAGATGCCAACGAGCGACAACTCCCCTCAGCAGAGGTGTTGGAGCCTTGACTGGCTGATAGAGGGCGATTGACGTCGGGTGACGGAGCAAGTAACGGAGCGGGTGATGGAGCGGGGGCTGGGGCAGGCAGAACCGCCGTATCTTTATCACGGTTTTCCCAGGCCACCAAATGGCAACGCTGCATATGCTGACGCAACGCTGTAGTCCCAACATGGGCCCCCTGGCCACGCTTGACTTTCTGGCCACATAGTCGACATACGGCTACGTTTACTTCCTCGGGCGGCTTGGCGAAAAATTGCCACACCGCCGAGTAGGAAACTTTGCCCCCGCTACTCCTCACTGGCTGACTGCTACTTCCTCCGTGCACACCGGCACCACTACTGGCCGTGGTGGTAGGCTGCAGTGGAGCTGGTGCTCTACTCCGTGGCCGTTTGCCTCCACTGACACTGCTGCGACCCTGCTGCCTCCTGGGCAACCCACCGAATGTTTTGCTCGCTGCCAAGCTGGCACCCTCTTCTCCTGATGATGCGGAAGCAATAGCCTGATGACGACGAGGCTGCCAAGTGCGATCAGCCTCATCATCATCAATTAGGGTCTCCGCCTCACTACTAGCCCCCTCGGCTGCGTGTGGGTCAGGAGACAGACCTGTCTCTAGACCGGCTACTGAGCCACTCTCCTCGCCAGTACTTCTTCGCCTGGCTGCTGAAGAGGCGGATGTCTCCCCCCGTTCCTGACCGCCCTCTGTTAGCTCTTCCTCACTGTACAGTGGGGCTGAGCCCACAGCATGCGATACTTCGCTTGGTGAGGGAACACCAAAGGACAGGGGCAGGTAGAGGACACGTGATTTCAGTGGGCTTGCTCCCGGGCCATGCCAACTAACGGTTGTGTCTGACGTACCCACCGACCGTTGGCTGTAGGTGTCAGAGGTGACCTGGGAAGAGGAAGACGACCGAGCCAACCAATCGATGACGGCAGGGTTGTCGGTGGAGACACGACCGCTGGATGACACCGGGAGCACTGGCCTCTGGCTGCGACTAGTGCTGCCTCAACCCCTTCCTCTGCTGCCACATCTGCTTGCTCCTGAAACATTGCCTCCTCTGCCACTCCTCTGCGTGTTGTCTGACATACTCTTTAATTCAAACGATTCTGTGTCCCTGAGTAACGATTCTGTGTCCCTGAGTAACAATTCTGTGTCCCTGAGTAATGATTATGTGTCCCTGAGTAACAATTCTGTGTCCCTGAGTAACAATTCTGTGTCTGTCCCTGAGTAACGATTCTTTGTCCCTGAGTAACAATTCTGTGTCCCTGAGTAACAATTCTGTGTCTGTCCCTGAGTAACGATTCTGTGTCCCTCAGTAACGATTCTGTGTCCCTCAGTAACAATTCTGTGTCCCTGAGTAACAATTCTGTGTCCCTGAGTAACGATTCTGTGTCCCTGAGTAACGATTCTGTGTCCCTGAGTAACAATTCTGTGTCCCTGAGTAACAATTCTGTGTCTGTCCCTGAGTAACGATTCTGTGTCCCTGAGTAACAATTCTGTGTCCCTGAGTAACAATTCTGTGTCTGTCCCTGAGTAACGATTCTGTGTCCCTCAGTAACGATTCTGTGTCCCTCAGTAACAATTCTGTGTCCCTGAGTAACAATTCTGTGTCCCTGAGTAACGATTCTGTGTCCCTGAGTAACAATTCTGTGTCCCTGAGTAACGATTCTGTGTCCCTGAGTAACAATTCTGTGTCCCTGAGTAACAATTCTGTGTCTGTCCCTGAGTAACGATTCTGTGTCCCTGAGTAACAATTCTGTGTCCCTGAGTAACAATTCTCTGTCTGTCCCTGAGTAACGATTCTGTGTCCCTGAGTAACAATTCTGTGTCCCTGAGTAACAATTCTGTGTCCCTGAGTAACAATTCTGTGTCTGTCCCTGAGTAATGATTCTGTGTCCCTCAGTAACGATTCTGTGGCCCTCAGTAACAATTCTGTGTCCCTGAGTAACAATTCTGTGTCCCTGAGTAACAATTCTGTGTCTGTCCCTGAGTAACGATCCTGTGTCCCTCAGTAACAATTCTGTGTCCCTGAGTAACAATTCTGTGTCTGTCCCTGAGTAACGATTCTGTGTCCCTGAGTAACAATTCTGTGTCCCTGAGTAACAGTTCTGTGTCTGTCCCTGAGTAACGATTCTGTGTCCCTCAGTAACGATTCTGTGTCCCTCAGTAACAATTCTGTGTCCCTGAGTAACAATTCTGTGTCCCTGAGTAACGATTCTGTGTCCCTGAGTAACGATTCTGTGTCCCTGAGTAACAATTCTGTGTCCCTGAGTAACAATTCTGTGTCTGTCCCTGAGTAACGATTCTGTGTCCCTGAGTAACAATTCTGTGTCCCTGAGTAACAATTCTGTGTCTGTCCCTGAGTAACGATTCTGTGTCCCTGAGTAACAATTCTGTGTCCCTGAGTAACAATTCTGTGTCCCTGAGTAACAATTCTGTGTCTGTCCCTGAGTAACGATTCTGTGTCCCTCAGTAATGATTCTGTGTCCCTCAGTAACAATTCTGTGTCCCTGAGTAACAATTCTGTGTCCCTGAGTAACAATTCTGTCTGTCCCTGAGTAACGATTCTGTGTCCCTGAGTAACAATTCTGTGTCCCTGAGTAACAATTCTGTGTTTGTCCCTGAGTAACGATTCTGTGTCCGAGTAACAATTCTGTGTCCCTGAGTAACAATTATGTTTCCCTGAGTAACAATTCTATTTCTGTCCCTGAGTAACGATTCTGTGTCCCTCAGTAACAATTCTGTGTCCCTGAGTAACGATTCTGTGTCCCTGAGTAACGATTCTGTGTCCCTG
This sequence comes from Staurois parvus, assembly GCF_062004578.1. NCBI lineage: Eukaryota > Metazoa > Chordata > Amphibia > Anura > Ranidae > Staurois > Staurois parvus. The sequence goes on from NW_028318964.1 coordinate 743,930, forward strand.
AGTAACAATTCTGTGTCTGTCCCTGAGTAACGATTCTGTGTCCCTGAGTAACAATTCTGTGTCCCTGAGTAACAATTCTGTGTCTGTCCCTGAGTAACGATTCTGTGTCCCTGAGTAACAATTCTGTGTCCCTGAGTAACAATTCTGTGTCCCTGAGTAACGATTCTGTGTCCCTGAGTAACAATTCTGTGTCCCTGAGTAACAAATCTTTGTCTGTCCCTGAGTAACGATTCTGTGTCCCTGAGTAACAATTCTGTGTCCCTGAGTAACGATTCTGTGGCCCTAAGTAACGATTCTGTGTCCCTGAGTAACAATTCTGTGTCCCTGAGTAACAATTCTGTGTCTGTCCCTGAGTAACGATTCTGTGTCCCTGAGTAACAATTCTGTGTCCCTGAGTAACAATTCTGTGTCTGTCCCTGAGTAACGATTCTGTGTCCCTGAGTAACAATTCTGTGTCCCTGAGTAACAATTCTGTGTCCCTGAGTAACGATTGTGTGTCCCTGAGTAACGATTGTGTGTCCCTGAGTAACGATTGTGTGTCCCTCAGTAATGATTGTGTGTCCCTGAGTAACGATTTTTTTTTCCTTGAGTAACGATTCTGTGTCCCTGAGTAACGATTGTGTGTCCCTGAGTAACGATTGTGTGTCCCTGAGTAATGATTCTGTGTCCCTGAGTAACGATTTTTTTCCCTTGAGTAACGATTCTGTGTCCCTGAGTAACGATTGTGTGTCCCTGAGTAACGATTGTGTGTCCCTGAGTAACGATTGTGTGTCCCTGAGTAACGATTTTTTTTCCTTGAGTAACGATTCTGTGTCCCTGAGTAACGATTCTGTGTCCCTGAGTAACGATTCTGTGGCCCTAAAGTCTCTGTGGCCCTTACTCTGTCCCTCAAACACACACGTCTGTCTCTTTTGAATGACCAGAGGCTAATGGAGAATTCTAAGATGGCCGCGATTTATAGCTCCACCATTACACAGTGCTGGCTGGCTGGCTGCTGATTGGCTAATGCGATCACATGTCATGAATTAATGCATTATGGGTCAGCGCGCCTTGTCTGCGCGCCTTCTCAGAGATCCCCGCTCCGTCGCCAAACATTTCGCCGCCATTTTTGGGAAAATTTGATTCGTGCGTCCGAAGTTGGCTAATTTTCGGATTCGGCGCGAATCGAATATTTCCCAATCTTCGAAACAAATTCCACTTCGCCATGTTTGATTTGCTCATCTCTAATTACAATATTAAGATATACTAGTAGTGATGAGAAACAGTTAGGAAAAGTAGTATGAGAAGGTGTGAAGGAAGAGATTTGTGCATAGAGAAAACAATAGCATCCCATAGGGATTATACAATCCAATTATGTGCTGACAATGGTGTAATTTGCCAGTATCTGATGTTAAGTAATGTAGGTGTACATAGACGTCCACAGTATACCGCCCATACCGTGTCCAAAACACAGTACAGGAGAGAACAACTGAGGAATCAGGTGGCACGAATAAATGACAGTGGGAAAAGGGGCAGGAGAGGAAAAAAGAGAAAAGAAATGAGTAGGAAAAAGGGGGGGAAAGTTTGTGAATAACCAAAGAAGGCAGTGTGGATGTGGAAACGATAAGACAATATAGCCTCAAATCAGTAAACACACAGGAATAGAGAAGATTATATTTAGAGATGAGCGAATTATTCAAAAATTCGATTCGGCTGATTCGCCGAATTTGAGGAAGAAATTTGATTCGATGCAAATTTATTCGCTGCAAATTTAACTTATAAAAAGGGTTTCTAGGCTTCAGAGAGCCTTTAAATTAGTGCAGAACACTGTACCTTTAATTTAAATGCCCTTGGAGATGAGGAAGGGGAAGGAGAAGGAGAAGGAGGAGAAGGAGAAGGAGAAGGAGAAGGAGAAGGATGAGAAGAAGGAGAAGGAGAAGGATGAGAAGAAGGAGAAGGATGAGAAGAAGGAGAAGGATGAGAAGAAGGAGAAGGAGAAGGATGAGAAGAAGGAGAAGGATGAGAAGAAGGAGAAGGAGAAGGATGAGAAGAAGGAGAAGGAGAAGAAGAAGAAGGAGAAGGAGAAGGAGAAGGATGAGAAGAAGGAGAATGAGAAGGATGAGAAGAAGGAGAAGGAGAAGGATGAGAAGAAGGAGAAGGAGAAGGATGAGAAGAAGGAGAAGAATGAGAAGAAGGAGAAGGAGAAGGATGAGAATAAGGAGAAGGATGAGAAGAAGGAGAAGGATGAGTAGAAGGATGAGAAGAAGGAGAAGGATGAGAAGAAGAAGGATGAGAAGAAGAAGAAGGATGAGAAGAAGGAGAAGGATGAGAAGAAGAAGAAGGATGAGAAGAAGAAGAAGGATGAGAAGAAGAAGAAGAAGAAGGATGAGAAGAAGGATGAGAAGAAGAAGAAGGATGAGAAGAAGAAGAAGGATGAGAAGAAGGAGAAGGATGAGAAGAAGAAGAAGGATGAGAAGAAGGAGAAGGATGAGAAGAAGGAGAAGGATGAGAAGAAGGAGAAGGATGAGAAGAAGGATGAGAAGAAGGAGAAGGATGAGAAGAAGGAGAAGGATGAGAAGAAGAAGGATGAGAAGAAGAAGAAGGATGAGAAGAAGGAGAAGGATGAGAAGAAGAAGAAGGATGAGAAGAAGAAGAAGGATGAGAAGAAGGAAAGGATGAGAACAATTAGATACAATGTTTCAACCGCTGTAAATGTGAATGTCAGAGAACTGTCAGAAATAGCGGAGCTCTGCAGATACACTTAGCGGAGCTCTGCAGATACACTTTTTGCCGGCTTGGAATTCTTCTTATTTTCATCCTACTTCTTCTTCTTCTTCATCCTCATCCTCAGAAGAAGAAGAAGAGGATGAGGATGAAGAGGAAGAAGAAGAAGTAGGATGAAAATAAGAAGAATTCCAAGCCGGCAAAAAGTGTATCTGCAGAGCTCCTCTATTTCTGACAGTTGTATCTGCAGAATAGAGGAGCTCTGCAGATACACTTTTTGCCGGCTTGGAATTCTTCTTATTTTCATCCTACTTCTTCTTCTTCTTCTTCCTCTTCATCCTCATCCTCATCTTCTTCTTCTTCTGAGGATGAGGATGAAGAGGAAGAAGAAGAAGAAGTAGGATGAAAATAAGAAGAATTCCAAGCCGGCAAAAAGTGTATCTGCAGAGCTCCGCTAAGTGTATCTGCAGAGCTCAGCGGTTGAAACATTGTATCTATTTGTTTCCATTTATGGAAACAAATAGATACAATGTTTCAACCGCTGTAAATGTGAATGTCAGAGAACTGTCAGAAATAGCGGAGCTCTGCAGATACACTTAGCGGAGCTCTGCAGATACACTTTTTGCCGGCTTGGAATTCTTCTTATTTTCATCCTACTTCTTCTTCTTCTTCTTCTTCTTCATCCTCATCCTCATCCTCAGAAGAAGAAGAAGAGGATGAGGATGAAGAAGAAGAAGAAGAAGTAGGATGAAAATAAGAAGAATTCCAAGCCGGCAAAAAGTGTATCTGCAGAGCTCCTCTATTTCTGACAGTTCTCTGTCAGAGAACTGTCAGAAATAGAGGAGCTCTGCAGATACACTTTTTGCCGGCTTGGAATTCTTCTTATTTTCATCCTACTTCTTCTTCTTCTTCTTCATCCTCATCCTCATCCTTCTTCTTCTGAGGATGAGGATGAGGATGAAGAAGAAGAAGAAGAAGAAGTAGGATGAAAATAAGAATAATTCCAAGCCGGCAAAAAGTGTATCTGCAGAGCTCCTC